>NC_140655.1:9222847-9567814 GCF_978046115.1 Saccoglossus kowalevskii | reverse complement strand
TTCACTGTAATGTCAATTATTTTTAGTAGAAACACATGGAAATTTAGGCATGTTTTCAAGTTCATGAACATTTTTCCAATTTCTCTGTTATTTTTGGAGATCAAGTTGGTGATGATGTCGGCACATAGTGGGGTTTGACCTGTAAACGTAGCGTGAAAAGTCGTACAAAGTGAACGCAAAGTTGTGCAAAATGATTGGAAAGTTTGTAGATATATTTGTATGCTTGACCTAAATTGTTGGCATATAGAAACCCGCAGTTGTAAAGTCAAATAAATGAATAAAAGCGAGATGAAAACAGCCTATATAAGCAGAGTATCACATGAGCTGACTGACCGTAAAAATGATAGAAAACCGCATGCAAAGTTGGTAAAAGCGTGCGAAACGTTGGCGGAGTTACATGTATATTTAACCTAAGTCATTGGAATGTCAACCCCGCAGTTAAATTTCGAAAACATTAAGTAAAAGTCAAGAAAATGCCAGATATATAAGCAGATTATGGCAACTGCAAACCAAATCGAAGACAAACTGCTTGCAAAGTTTTGAAAACCGATTGCAAAGTTTGTAGATTCGTTTGGGAATGTTACATATGATATTATATTGACGGGTTCCATAGTCAAAAGTTCGAAAACGTAAAACAATATTTCGTAAATTGCCGTTAAAGTAGCGTACTATTATTCGCAGCATGTAGAGGTCATAGGTCAATTCAAGAAGTTACTCGTACAAACGCTATCAGGTTTAAAACAGTGTCAAACATGAAATAGTCGCCAGATCGAGCATATTTCAAATTGCGTAAGCAGTAGTGTTGGTAGGTGAATAGACAAAGTTTAAAGTCAATCTCAATCGGGCATGGTTAGTTCTTGCATGGGAGACTGCCTGAGAAAACCAGCTAGGGAATTTTTTTTTGGTTTCATCACATACATATCAAACATATGAGACAACGTTCGTGCATCTTTTTTTCACTGTAATGTCAATTATTTTTAGTAGAAAAACATGGAAATTTAGGCATGTTTTCAAGTTCATGAACTTTTTTCCAATTTCTCTGTTATTTTTGGAGATCAAGTTGGTGATGATGTCGGCACATAGAGGGGTTTGACCTGTTAACGTAGCGTGAAAAGTCGTACAAAGTGAACGCAAAGTTGTGCAAAATGATTGGAAAGTTTGTAGATATATTTGTATGCTTGACCTAAATTGTTGGCATATAGAAACCCGCAGTTGTAAAGTCAAATAAATGAATAAAAGCGAGATGAAAACAGCCTATATAAGCAGAGTATCACATGAGCTGACTGACCGTAAAAATGATAGAAAACAGCATGCAAAATTGGTAAAAGCGTGCGAAACGTTGGCGGAGTTACATGTATATTTAACCTAAGTCATTGGAATGTCAACCCCGCAGTTAAATTTCGAAAACATTAAGTAAAAGTCAAGAAAATGCCAGATATATAAGCAGATTATGGCAACTGCATACCAAATCGAAGACAAACTGCTTGCAAAGTTTTGAAAACCGATTGCAAAGTTTGTAGATTCGTTTGGGAATGTTACATATGATATTATATTGACGGGTTCCATAGTCAAAAGTTCGAAAACGTAAAACAATATTTCGTAAATTGCCGTTAAAGTAGCGTTCTATTATTCGCAGCATGTAGAGGTCATAGGTCAATTCAAGAAGTTACTCGTACAAACGCTATCAGGTTTAAAACAGTGTCAAACATGAAATAGTCGCCAGATCGAGCATATTTCAAATTGCGTAAGCAGTAGTGTTGGTAGGGGAAGAGATAAAGTTTAAAGTCAAGCTCAATCGGGCATGGTTAGTTCTTGCATGGGAGACTGCCTGAGAAAACCAGCTAGGGAATTTTTTTTTGGTTTCATCACATACATATCAAACATATTAGACAACGTTCGTGCATCTTTTTTCACTGTAATGTCAATTATTTTTAGTAGAAAAACATGGAAATTTAGGCATGTTTTCAAGTTCATGAACTTTTTTCCAATTTCTCTGTTATTTTTGGAGATCAAGTTGGTGATGATCTCGGCACATAGTGGGGTTAGACCTGTTAACGTAGCGTGAAAAGTCGTACAAAGTGAACGCAAAGTTGTGCAAAGTGATTGGAAAGTTTGTAGATATATTTGTATGCTTGACCTAAATTGTTGGCATATAGAAACCCGCAGTTGTAAAGTCAAATAAATGAATAAAAGCGAGATGAAAACAGCCTATATAAGCAGAGTATCACATGAGCTGACTGACCGTAAAAATGATAGAAAACCGCATGCAAAGTTGGTAAAAGCGTGCGAAACTTTGGCGGAGTTACATGTATATTTAACCTAAGTCATTGGAATGCCAACCCCGCAGTTAAATTTCGAAAACATTAAGTAAAAGTCAAGAAAATGCCAGATATATAAGCAGATTATGGCAACTGCAAACCGAAAATCGAAGACAAACTGCTTGCAAAGTTTTGAAAAACGATTGCAAAGTTTGTAGATTCGTTTGGGAATGTTACATATGATATTATATTGACGGGTTCCATAGTCAAAAGTTCGAAAACGTAAAACAATATTTCGTAAATTGCCGTTAAAATAGCGTACTATTATTCGCAGCATGTAGAGGTCATAGGTCAATTCAAGAAGTTACTCGTACAAACGCTATCAGGTTTAAAACAGTGTCAAACATGAAATAGTCGCCAGATCGAGCATATTTCAAATTGCGTAAGCAGTAGTGTTGGTAGGTGAATAGACAAAGTTTAAAGTCAATCTCAATCGGGCATGGTTAGTTCTTGCATGGGAGACTGCCTGAGAAAGCCAGCTAGGGAATTTTTTTTTGGTTTCATCACATACATATCAAACATATTAGACAACGTTCGTGCATCTTTTTTCACTGTAATGTCAATTATTTTTAGTAGAAACACATGGAAATTTAGGCATGTTTTCAAGTTCATGAACATTTTTCAAATTTCTCTGTTATTTTTGGAGATCAAGTTGGTGATGATGTCGGCACATAGTGGGGTTTGACCTGTTAACGTAGCGTGAAAAGTCGTACAAAGTGAACGCAAAGTTGTGCAAAGTGATTGGAAAGTTTGTAGATATATTTGTATGCTTGACCTAAATTGTTGGCATATAGAAACCCGCAGTTGTAAAGTCAAATAAATGAATAAAAGCGAGATGAAAACAGCCTATATAAGCAGAGTATCACATGAGCTGACTGACCGTAAAAATGATAGAAAACAGCATGCAAAGTTGGTAAAAGCGTGCGAAACTTTGGCGGAGTTACATGTATATTTAACCTAAGTCATTGGAATGCCAACCCCGCAGTTAAATTTCGAAAACATTAAGTAAAAGTCAAGAAAATGCCAGATATATAAGCAGATTATGGCAACTGCAAACCGAAAATCGAAGACAAACTGCTTGCAAAGTTTTGAAAAACGATTGCAAAGTTTGTAGATTCGTTTGGGAATGTTACATATGATATTATATTGACGGGTTCCATAGTCAAAAGTTCGAAAACGTAAAACAATATTTCGTAAATTGCTGTTAAAGTAGCGTACTATTATTCGCAGCATGTAGAGGTCATAGGTCAATTCAAGAAGTTACTCGTACAAACGCTATCAGGTTTAAAACAGTGTCAAACATGAAATAGTCGCCAGATCGAGCATATTTCAAATTGCGTAAGCAGTAGTGTTGGTAGGTGAATAGACAAAGTTTAAAGTCAATCTCAATCGGGCATGGTTAGTTCTTGCATGGGAGACTGCCTGAGAAAGCCAGCTAGGGAATTTTTTTTTGGTTTCATCACATACATATCAAACATATTAGACAACGTTCGTGCATCTTTTTTCACTGTAATGTCAATTATTTTTAGTAGAAACACATGGAAATTTAGGCATGTTTTCAAGTTCATGAACATTTTTCCAATTTCTCTGTTATTTTTGGAGATCAAGTTGGTGATGATGTCGGCACATAGTGGGGTTTGACCTGTTAACGTAGCGTGAAAAGTCGTACAAAGTGAACGCAAAGTTGTGCAAAGTGATTGGAAAGTTTGTAGATATATTTGTATGCTTGACCTAAATTGTTGGCATATAGAAACCCGCAGTTGTAAAGTCAAATAAATGAATAAAAGCGAGATGAAAACAGCCTATATAAGCAGAGTATCACATGAGCTGACTGACCGTAAAAATGATAGAAAACAGCATGCAAAGTTGGTAAAAGCGTGCGAAACTTTGGCGGAGTTACATGTATATTTAACCTAAGTCATTGGAATGCCAACCCCGCAGTTAAATTTCGAAAACATTAAGTAAAAGTCAAGAAAATGCCAGATATATAAGCAGATTATGGCAACTGCAAACCGAAAATCGAAGACAAACTGCTTGCAAAGTTTTGAAAAACGATTGCAAAGTTTGTAGATTCGTTTGGGAATGTTACATATGATATTATATTGACGGGTTCCATAGTCAAAAGTTCGAAAACGTAAAACAATATTTCGTAAATTGCTGTTAAAGTAGCGTACTATTATTCGCAGCATGTAGAGGTCATAGGTCAATTCAAGAAGTTACTCGTACAAACGCTATCAGGTTTAAAACAGTGTCAAACATGAAATAGTCGCCAGATCGAGCATATTTCAAATTGCGTAAGCAGTAGTGTTGGTAGGTGAAGAGACAAAGTTTAAAGTCAAGCTCAATCGGGCATGGTTAGTTCTTGTATGGGAGACTGCCTGAGAAAACCAGCTAGGGAATTTTTTTTTGGTTTCATCACATACATATCAAACATATGAGACAACGTTCGTGCATCTTTTTTCACTGTAATGTCAATTATTTTTAGTAGAAAAACATGGAAATTTAGGCATGTTTGCAAGTTCATGAACTTTTTTCCAATTTCTCTGTTATTTTTGGAGATCAAGTTGGTGATGATCTCGGCACATAGTGGGGTTAGACCTGTTAACGTAGCGTGAAAAGTCGTACAAAGTGAACGCAAAGTTGTGCAAAGTGATTGGAAAGTTTGTAGATATATTTGTATGCTTGACCTAAATTGTTGGCATATAGAAACCCGCAGTTGTAAAGTCAAATAAATGAATAAAAGCGAGATGAAAACAGCCTATATAAGCAGAGTATCACATGAGCTGACTGACCGTAAAAATGATAGAAAACCGCATGCAAAGTTGGTAAAAGCGTGCGAAACTTTGGCGGAGTTACATGTATATTTAACCTAAGTCATTGGAATGTCAACCCCGCAGTTAAATTTCGAAAACATTAAGTAAAAGTCAAGAAAATGCCAGATATATAAGCAGATTATGGCAACTGCAAACCAAATCGAAGACAAACTGCTTGCAAAGTTTTGAAAACCGATTGCAAAGTTTGTAGATTCGTTTGGGAATGTTACATATGATATTATATTGACGGGTTCCATAGTCAAAAGTTCGAAAACGTAAAACAATATTTCGTAAATTGCCGTTAAAGTAGCGTACTATTATTCGCAGCATGTAGAGGTCATAGGTCAATTCAAGAAGTTACTCGTACAAACGCTATCAGGTTTAAAACAGTGTCAAACATGAAAAAGTCGCCAGATCGAGTATATTTCAAATTGCGTAAGCAGTAATGTTGGTAGGTGAAGAGATAAAGTTTAAAGTCAAGCTCAATCGGGCATGGTTAGTTCTTGCATGGGAGACAGCCTGAGAAAACCAACTAGGGAATTTTTTTTTGGTTTCATCACATACATATCAAACATATGAGACAACGTTCGTGCATCTTTTTTTCACTGTAATGTCAATTATTTTTAGTAGAAAAACATGGAAATTTAGGCATGTTTTCAAGTTCATGAACTTTTTTCCAATTTCTCTGTTATTTTTGGAGATCAAGTTGGTGATGATGTCGGCACATAGAGGGGTTTGACCTGTTAACGTAGCGTGAAAAGTCGTACAAAGTGAACGCAAAGTTGTGCAAAATGATTGGAAAGTTTGTAGATATATTTGTATGCTTGACCTAAATTGTTGGCATATAGAAACCCGCAGTTGTAAAGTCAAATAAATGAATAAAAGCGAGATGAAAACAGCCTATATAAGCAGAGTATCACATGAGCTGACTGACCGTAAAAATGATAGAAAACAGCATGCAAAATTGGTAAAAGCGTGCGAAACGTTGGCGGAGTTACATGTATATTTAACCTAAGTCATTGGAATGTCAACCCCGCAGTTAAATTTCGAAAACATTAAGTAAAAGTCAAGAAAATGCCAGATATATAAGCAGATTATGGCAACTGCAAACCAAATCGAAGACAAACTGCTTGCAAAGTTTTGAAAACCGATTGCAAAGTTTGTAGATTCGTTTGGGAATGTTACAGATGATATTATATTGACGGGTTCCATAGTCAAAAGTTCAAAAACGTAAAACAATATTTCGTAAATTGCCGTTAAAGTAGCGTTCTATTATTCGCAGCATGTAGAGGTCATAGGTCAATTCAAGAAGTTACTCGTACAAACGCTATCAGGTTTAAAACAGTGTCAAACATGAAATAGTCGCCAGATCGAGCATATTTCAAATTGCGTAAGCAGTAGTGTTGGTAGGGGAAGAGATAAAGTTTAAAGTCAAGCTCAATCGGGCATGGTTAGTTCTTGCATGGGAGACTGCCTGAGAAAACCAGCTAGGGAATTTTTTTTTGGTTTCATCACATACATATCAAACATATTAGACAACGTTCGTGCATCTTTTTTCACTGTAATGTCAATTATTTTTAGTAGAAAAACATGGAAATTTAGGCATGTTTTCAAGTTCATGAACTTTTTTCCAATTTCTCTGTTATTTTTGGAGATCAAGTTGGTGATGATCTCGGCACATAGTGGGGTTAGACCTGTTAACGTAGCGTGAAAAGTCGTACAAAGTGAACGCAAAGTTGTGCAAAGTGATTGGAAAGTTTGTAGATATATTTGTATGCTTGACCTAAATTGTTGGCATATAGAAACCCGCAGTTGTAAAGTCAAATAAATGAATAAAAGCGAGATGAAAACAGCCTATATAAGCAGAGTATCACATGAGCTGACTGACCGTAAAAATGATAGAAAACCGCATGCAAAGTTGGTAAAAGCGTGCGAAACTTTGGCGGAGTTACATGTATATTTAACCTAAGTCATTGGAATGCCAACCCCGCAGTTAAATTTCGAAAACATTAAGTAAAAGTCAAGAAAATGCCAGATATATAAGCAGATTATGGCAACTGCAAACCGAAAATCGAAGACAAACTGCTTGCAAAGTTTTGAAAAACGATTGCAAAGTTTGTAGATTCGTTTGGGAATGTTACATATGATATTATATTGACGGGTTCCATAGTCAAAAGTTCGAAAACGTAAAACAATATTTCGTAAATTGCCGTTAAAGTAGCGTACTATTATTCGCAGCATGTAGAGGTCATAGGTCAATTCAAGAAGTTACTCGTACAAACGCTATCAGGTTTAAAACAGTGTCAAACATGAAATAGTCGCCAGATCGAGCATATTTCAAATTGCGTAAGCAGTAGTGTTGGTAGGTGAATAGACAAAGTTTAAAGTCAATCTCAATCGGGCATGGTTAGTTCTTGCATGGGAGCCTGCCTGAGAAAACCAGCTAGGGAATTTTTTTTTGGTTTCATCACATACATATCAAACATATGAGACAACGTTCGTGCATCTTTTTTCACTGTAATGTCAATTATTTTTAGTAGAAAAACATGGAAATTTAGGCATGTTTTCAAGTTCATGAACTTTTTTCCAATTTCTCTGTTATTTTTGGAGATCAAGTTGGTGATGATGTCGGCACATAGAGGGGTTTGACCTGTTAACGTAGCGTGAAAAGTCGTACAAAGTGAACGCAAAGTTGTGCAAAATGATTGGAAAGTTTGTAGATATATTTGTATGCTTGACCTAAATTGTTGGCATATAGAAACCCGCAGTTGTAAAGTCAAATAAATGAATAAAAGCGAGATGAAAACAGCCTATATAAGCAGAGTATCACATGAGCTGACTGACCGTAAAAATGATAGAAAACAGCATGCAAAATTGGTAAAAGCGTGCGAAACGTTGGCGGAGTTACATGTATATTTAACCCAAGTCATTGGAATGTCAACCCCGCAGTTAAATTTCGAAAACATTAAGTAAAAGTCAAGAAAATGCCAGATATATAAGCAGATTATGGCAACTGCAAACCAAATCGAAGACAAACTGCTTGCAAAGTTTTGAAAACCGATTGCAAAGTTTGTAGATTCGTTTGGGAATGTTACATATGATATTATATTGACGGGTTCCATAGTCAAAAGTTCGAAAACGTAAAACAATATTTCGTAAATTGCCGTTAAAGTAGCGTACTATTATTCGCAGCATGTAGAGGTCATAGGTCAATTCAAGAAGTTACTCGTACAAACGCTATCAGGTTTAAAACAGTGTCAAACATGAAAAAGTCGCCAGATCGAGCATATTTCAAATTGCGTAAGCAGTAGTGTTGGTAGGTGAAGAGATAAAGTTTAAAGTCAAGCTCAATCGGGCATGGTTAGTTCTTGCATGGGAGACTGCCTGAGAAAACCAGCTAGGGAATTTTTTTTTGGTTTCATCACAGACATATCAAACATATTAGACAACGTTCGTGCATCTTTTTTCACTGTAATGTCAATTATTTTTAGTAGAAACACATGGAAATTTAGGCATGTTTTCAAGTTCATGAACATTTTTCCAATTTCTCTGTTATTTTTGGAGATCAAGTTGGTGATGATGTCGGCACATAGTGGGGTTTGACCTGTTAACGTAGCGTGAAAAGTCGTACAAAGTGAACGCAAAGTTGTGCAAAGTGATTGGAAAGTTTGTAGATATATTTGTATGCTTGACTTAAATTGTTGGCATATAGAAACCCGCAGTTGTAAAGTCAAATAAATGAATAAAAGCGAGATGAAAACAGCCTATATAAGCAGAGTATCACATGAGCTGACTGACCGTAAAAATGAGAGAAAACAGCATGCAAAGTTGGTAAAAGCGTGCGAAACTTTGGCGGAGTTACATGTATATTTAACCTAAGTCATTGGAATGCCAACCCCGCAGTTAAATTTCGAAAACATTAAGTAAAAGTCAAGAAAATGCCAGATATATAAGCAGATTATGGCAACTGCAAACCGAAAATCGAAGACAAACTGCTTGCAAAGTTTTGAAAAACGATTGCAAAGTTTGTAGATTCGTTTGGGAATGTTACATATGATATTATATTGACGGGTTCCATAGTCAAAAGTTCGAAAACGTAAAACAATATTTCGTAAATTGCCGTTAAAGTAGCGTACTATTATTCGCAGCATGTAGAGGTCATAGGTCAATTCAAGAAGTTACTCGTACAAACGCTATCAGGTTAAAAACAGTGTCAAACATGAAATAGTCGCCAGATCGAGCATATTTCAAATTGCGTAAGCAGTAGTGTTGGTAGGTGAATAGACAAAGTTTAAAGTCAATCTCAATCGGGCATGGTTAGTTCTTGCATGGGAGACTGCCTGAGAAAACCAGCTAGGGAATTTTTTTTTGGTTTCATCACATACATATCAAACATATGAGACAACGTTCGTGCATCTTTTTTTCACTGTAATGTCAATTATTTTTAGTAGAAAAACATGGAAATTTAGGCATGTTTTCAAGTTCATGAACTTTTTTCCAATTTCTCTGTTATTTTTGGAGATCAAGTTGGTGATGATGTCGGCACATAGAGGGGTTTGACCTGTTAACGTAGCGTGAAAAGTCGTACAAAGTGAACGCAAAGTTGTGCAAAATGATTGGAAAGTTTGTAGATATATTTGTATGCTTGACCTAAATTGTTGGCATATAGAAACCCGCAGTTGTAAAGTCAAATAAATGAATAAAAGCGAGATGAAAACAGCCTATATAAGCAGAGTATCACATGAGCTGACTGACCGTAAAAATGATAGAAAACAGCATGCAAAATTGGTAAAAGCGTGCGAAACGTTGGCGGAGTTACATGTATATTTAACCTAAGTCATTGGAATGTCAACCCCGCAGTTAAATTTCGAAAACATTAAGTAAAAGTCAAGAAAATGCCAGATATATAAGCAGATTATGGCAACTGCAAACCAAATCGAAGACAAACTGCTTGCAAAGTTTTGAAAACCGATTGCAAAGTTTGTAGATTCGTTTGGGAATGTTACATATGATATTATATTGACGGGTTCCATAGTCAAAAGTTCGAAAACGTAAAACAATATTTCGTAAATTGCCGTTAAAGTAGCGTACTATTATTCGCAGCATGTAGAGGTCATAGGTCAATTCAAGAAGTTACTCGTACAAACGCTATCAGGTTTAAAACAGTGTCAAACATGAAATAGTCGCCAGATCGAGCATATTTCAAATTGCGTAAGCAGTAGTGTTGGTAGGTGAATAGACAAAGTTTAAAGTCAATCTCAATCATGCATGGTTAGTTCTTGCATGGGAGCCTGCCTGAGAAAACCAGCTAGGGAATTTTTTTTTGGTTTCATCACATACATATCAAACATATGAGACAACGTTCGTGCATCTTTTTTCACTGTAATGTCAATTATTTTTAGTAGAAAAACATGGAAATTTAGGCATGTTTTCAAGTTCATGAACTTTTTTCCAATTTCTCTGTTATTTTTGGAGATCAAGTTGGTGATGATGTCGGCACATAGAGGGGTTTGACCTGTTAACGTAGCGTGAAAAGTCGTACAAAGTGAACGCAAAGTTGTGCAAAATGATTGGAAAGTTTGTAGATATATTTGTATGCTTGACCTAAATTGTTGGCATATAGAAACCCGCAGTTGTAAAGTCAAATAAATGAATAAAAGCGAGATGAAAACAGCCTATATAAGCAGAGTATCACATGAGCTGACTGACCGTAAAAATGATAGAAAACAGCATGCAAAATTGGTAAAAGCGTGCGAAACGTTGGCGGAGTTACATGTATATTTAACCTAAGTCATTGGAATGTCAACCCCGCAGTTAAATTTCGAAAACATTAAGTAAAAGTCAAGAAAATGCCAGATATATAAGCAGATTATGGCAACTGCAAACCAAATCGAAGACAAACTGCTTGCAAAGTTTTGAAAACCGATTGCAAAGTTTGTAGATTCGTTTGGGAATGTTACATATGATATTATATTGACGGGTTCCATAGTCAAAAGTTCGAAAACGTAAAACAATATTTCGTAAATTGCCGTTAAAGTAGCGTACTATTATTCGCAGCATGTAGAGGTCATAGGTCAATTCAAGAAGTTACTCGTACAAACGCTATCAGGTTTAAAACAGTGTCAAACATGAAAAAGTCGCCAGATCGAGCATATTTCAAATTGCGTAAGCAGTAGTGTTGGTAGGTGAAGAGATAAAGTTTAAAGTCAAGCTCAATCGGGCATGGTTAGTTCTTGCATGGGAGACTGCCTGAGAAAACCAGCTAGGGAATTTTTTTTTGGTTTCATCACAGACATATCAAACATATTAGACAACGTTCGTGCATCTTTTTTCACTGTAATGTCAATTATTTTTAGTAGAAACACATGGAAATTTAGGCATGTTTTCAAGTTCATGAACATTTTTCCAATTTCTCTGTTATTTTTGGAGATCAAGTTGGTGATGATGTCGGCACATAGTGGGGTTTGACCTGTTAACGTAGCGTGAAAAGTCGTACAAAGTGAACGCAAAGTTGTGCAAAGTGATTGGAAAGTTTGTAGATATATTTGTATGCTTGACTTAAATTGTTGGCATATAGAAACCCGCAGTTGTAAAGTCAAATAAATGAATAAAAGCGAGATGAAAACAGCCTATATAAGCAGAGTATCACATGAGCTGACTGACCGTAAAAATGATAGAAAACAGCATGCAAAATTGGTAAAAGCGTGCGAAACGTTGGCGGAGTTACATGTATATTTAACCTAAGTCATTGGAATGTCAACCCCGCAGTTAAATTTCGAAAACATTAAGTAAAAGTCAAGAAAATGCCAGATATATAAGCAGATTATGGCAACTGCAAACCAAATCGAAGACAAACTGCTTGCAAAGTTTTGAAAACCGATTGCAAAGTTTGTAGATTCGTTTGGGAATGTTACATATGATATTATATTGACGGGTTCCATAGTCAAAAGTTCGAAAACGTAAAACAATATTTCGTAAATTGCCGTTAAAGTAGCGTACTATTATTCGCAGCATGTAGAGGTCATAGGTCAATTCAAGAAGTTACTCGTACAAACGCTATCAGGTTTAAAACAGTGTCAAACATGAAATAGTCGCCAGATCGAGCATATTTCAAATTGCGTAAGCAGTAGTGTTGGTAGGTGAATAGACAAAGTTTAAAGTCAATCTCAATCGGGCATGGTTAGTTCTTGCATGGGAGCCTGCCTGAGAAAACCAGCTAGGGAATTTTTTTTTGGTTTCATCACATACATATCAAACATATGAGACAACGTTCGTGCATCTTTTTTCACTGTAATGTCAATTATTTTTAGTAGAAAAACATGGAAATTTAGGCATGTTTTCAAGTTCATGAACTTTTTTCCAATTTCTCTGTTATTTTTGGAGATCAAGTTGGTGATGATGTCGGCACATAGAGGGGTTTGACCTGTTAACGTAGCGTGAAAAGTCGTACAAAGTGAACGCAAAGTTGTGCAAAATGATTGGAAAGTTTGTAGATATATTTGTATGCTTGACCTAAATTGTTGGCATATAGAAACCCGCAGTTGTAAAGTCAAATAAATGAATAAAAGCGAGATGAAAACAGCCTATATAAGCAGAGTATCACATGAGCTGACTGACCGTAAAAATGATAGAAAACAGCATGCAAAATTGGTAAAAGCGTGCGAAACGTTGGCGGAGTTACATGTATATTTAACCTAAGTCATTGGAATGTCAACCCCGCAGTTAAATTTCGAAAACATTAAGTAAAAGTCAAGAAAATGCCAGATATATAAGCAGATTATGGCAACTGCAAACCAAATCGAAGACAAACTGCTTGCAAAGTTTTGAAAACCGATTGCAAAGTTTGTAGATTCGTTTGGGAATGTTACATATGATATTATATTGACGGGTTCCATAGTCAAAAGTTCGAAAACGTAAAACAATATTTCGTAAATTGCCGTTAAAGTAGCGTACTATTATTCGCAGCATGTAGAGGTCATAGGTCAATTCAAGAAGTTACTCGTACAAACGCTATCAGGTTTAAAACAGTGTCAAACATGAAAAAGTCGCCAGATCGAGCATATTTCAAATTGCGTAAGCAGTAGTGTTGGTAGGTGAAGAGATAAAGTTTAAAGTCAAGCTCAATCGGGCATGGTTAGTTCTTGCATGGGAGACTGCCTGAGAAAACCAGCTAGGGAATTTTTTTTTGGTTTCATCACAGACATATCAAACATATTAGACAACGTTCGTGCATCTTTTTTCACTGTAATGTCAATTATTTTTAGTAGAAACACATGGAAATTTAGGCATGTTTTCAAGTTCATGAACATTTTTCCAATTTCTCTGTTATTTTTGGAGATCAAGTTGGTGATGATGTCGGCACATAGTGGGGTTTGACCTGTTAACGTAGCGTGAAAAGTCGTACAAAGTGAACGCAAAGTTGTGCAAAGTGATTGGAAAGTTTGTAGATATATTTGTATGCTTGACTTAAATTGTTGGCATATAGAAACCCGCAGTTGTAAAGTCAAATAAATGAATAAAAGCGAGATGAAAACAGCCTATATAAGCAGAGTATCACATGAGCTGACTGACCGTAAAAATGAGAGAAAACAGCATGCAAAGTTGGTAAAAGCGTGCGAAACTTTGGCGGAGTTACATGTATATTTAACCTAAGTCATTGGAATGCCAACCCCGCAGTTAAATTTCGAAAACATTAAGTAAAAGTCAAGAAAATGCCAGATATATAAGCAGATTATGGCAACTGCAAACCGAAAATCGAAGACAAACTGCTTGCAAAGTTTTGAAAAACGATTGCAAAGTTTGTAGATTCGTTTGGGAATGTTACATATGATATTATATTGACGGGTTCCATAGTCAAAAGTTCGAAAACGTAAAACAATATTTCGTAAATTGCCGATAAAGTAGCGTACTATTATTCGCAGCATGTAGAGGTCATAGGTCAATTCAAGAAGTTACTCGTACAAACGCTATCAGGTTAAAAACAGTGTCAAACATGAAATAGTCGCCAGATCGAGCATATTTCAAATTGCGTAAGCAGTAGTGTTGGTAGGTGAATAGACAAAGTTTAAAGTCAATCTCAATCGGGCATGGTTAGTTCTTGCATGGGAGACTGCCTGAGAAAACCAGCTAGGGAATTTTTTTTTGGTTTCATCACATACATATCAAACATATGAGACAACGTTCGTGCATCTTTTTTTCACTGTAATGTCAATTATTTTTAGTAGAAAAACATGGAAATTTAGGCATGTTTTCAAGTTCATGAACTTTTTTCCAATTTCTCTGTTATTTTTGGAGATCAAGTTGGTGATGATGTCGGCACATAGAGGGGTTTGACCTGTTAACGTAGCGTGAAAAGTCGTACAAAGTGAACGCAAAGTTGTGCAAAATGATTGGAAAGTTTGTAGATATATTTGTATGCTTGACCTAAATTGTTGGCATATAGAAACCCGCAGTTGTAAAGTCAAATAAATGAATAAAAGCGAGATGAAAACAGCCTATATAAGCAGAGTATCACATGAGCTGACTGACCGTAAAAATGATAGAAAACAGCATGCAAAATTGGTAAAAGCGTGCGAAACGTTGGCGGAGTTACATGTATATTTAACCTAAGTCATTGGAATGTCAACCCCGCAGTTAAATTTCGAAAACATTAAGTAAAAGTCAAGAAAATGCCAGATATATAAGCAGATTATGGCAACTGCAAACCAAATCGAAGACAAA
This sequence comes from Saccoglossus kowalevskii, assembly GCF_978046115.1. Classification (NCBI taxonomy): domain Eukaryota; kingdom Metazoa; phylum Hemichordata; class Enteropneusta; family Harrimaniidae; genus Saccoglossus; species Saccoglossus kowalevskii. The sequence continues at coordinate 9,552,963 of NC_140655.1, read as the reverse complement.
CTGCTTGCAAAGTTTTGAAAACCGATTGCAAAGTTTGTAGATTCGTTTGGGAATGTTACATATGATATTATATTGACGGGTTCCATAGTCAAAAGTTCGAAAACGTAAAACAATATTTCGTAAATTGCCGTTAAAGTAGCGTTCTATTATTCGCAGCATGTAGAGGTCATAGGTCAATTCAAGAAGTTACTCGTACAAACGCTATCAGGTTTAAAACAGTGTCAAACATGAAATAGTCGCCAGATCGAGCATATTTCAAATTGCGTAAGCAGTAGTGTTGGTAGGGGAAGAGATAAAGTTTAAAGTCAAGCTCAATCGGGCATGGTTAGTTCTTGCATGGGAGACTGCCTGAGAAAACCAGCTAGGGAATTTTTTTTTGGTTTCATCACATACATATCAAACATATTAGACAACGTTCGTGCATCTTTTTTCACTGTAATGTCAATTATTTTTAGTAGAAAAACATGGAAATTTAGGCATGTTTTCAAGTTCATGAACTTTTTTCCAATTTCTCTGTTATTTTTGGAGATCAAGTTGGTGATGATGTCGGCACATAGTGGGGTTAGATCTGTTAACGTAGCGTGAAAAGTCGTACAAAGTTAACGCAAAGTTGTGCAAAGTGATTGGAAAGTTTGTAGATATATTTGTATGCTTGACCTAAATTGTTGGCATATAGAAACCCGCAGTTGTAAAGTCAAATAAATGAATAAAAGCGAGATGAAAACAGCCTATATAAGCAGAGTATCACATGAGCTGACTGACCGTAAAAATGATAGAAAACCGCATGCAAAGTTGGTAAAAGCGTGCGAAACTTTGGCGGAGTTACATGTATATTTAACCTAAGTCATTGGAATGCCAACCCCGCAATTAAATTTCGAAAACATTAAGTAAAAGTCAAGAAAATGCCAGATATATAAGCAGATTATGGCAACTGCAAACCGAAAATCGAAGACAAACTGCTTGCAAAGTTTTGAAAAACGATTGCAAAGTTTGTAGATTCGTTTGGGAATGTTACATATGATATTATATTGACGGGTTCCATAGTCAAAAGTTCGAAAACGTAAAACAATATTTCGTAAATTGCCGTTAAAGTAGCGTACTATTATTCGCAGCATGTAGAGGTCATAGGTCAATTCAAGAAGTTACTCGTACAAACGCTATCAGGTTTAAAACAGTGTCAAACATGAAATAGTCGCCAGATCGAGCATATTTCAAATTGCGTAAGCAGTAGTGTTGGTAGGTGAATAGACAAAGTTTAAAGTCAATCTCAATCGGGCATGGTTAGTTCTTGCATGGGAGCCTGCCTGAGAAAACCAGCTAGGGAATTTTTTTTTGGTTTCATCACATACATATCAAACATATGAGACAACGTTCGTGCATCTTTTTTCACTGTAATGTCAATTATTTTTAGTAGAAAAACATGGAAATTTAGGCATGTTTTCAAGTTCATGAACTTTTTTCCAATTTCTCTGTTATTTTTGGAGATCAAGTTGGTGATGATGTCGGCACATAGAGGGGTTTGACCTGTTAACGTAGCGTGAAAAGTCGTACAAAGTGAACGCAAAGTTGTGCAAAATGATTGGAAAGTTTGTAGATATATTTGTATGCTTGACCTAAATTGTTGGCATATAGAAACCCGCAGTTGTAAAGTCAAATAAATGAATAAAAGCGAGATGAAAACAGCCTATATAAGCAGAGTATCACATGAGCTGACTGACCGTAAAAATGATAGAAAACAGCATGCAAAATTGGTAAAAGCGTGCGAAACGTTGGCGGAGTTACATGTATATTTAACCTAAGTCATTGGAATGTCAACCCCGCAGTTAAATTTCGAAAACATTAAGTAAAAGTCAAGAAAATGCCAGATATATAAGCAGATTATGGCAACTGCAAACCAAATCGAAGACAAACTGCTTGCAAAGTTTTGAAAACCGATTGCAAAGTTTGTAGATTGGTTTGGGAATGTTACATATGATATTATATTGACGGGTTCCATAGTCAAAAGTTCGAAAACGTAAAACAATATTTCGTAAATTGCCGTTAAAGTAGCGTACTATTATTCGCAGCATGTAGAGGTCATAGGTCAATTCAAGAAGTTACTCGTACAAACGCTATCAGGTTTAAAACAGTGTCAAACATGAAAAAGTCGCCAGATCGAGCATATTTCAAATTGCGTAAGCAGTAGTGTTGGTAGGTGAAGAGATAAAGTTTAAAGTCAAGCTCAATCGGGCATGGTTAGTTCTTGCATGGGAGACTGCCTGAGAAAACCAGCTAGGGAATTTTTTTTTGGTTTCATCACATACATATCAAACATATTAGACAACGTTCGTGCATCTTTTTTCACTGTAATGTCAATTATTTTTAGTAGAAACACATGGAAATTTAGGCATGTTTTCAAGTTCATGAACATTTTTCCAATTTCTCTGTTATTTTTGGAGATCAAGTTGGTGATGATGTCGGCACATAGTGGGGTTTGACCTGTTAACGTAGCGTGAAAAGTCGTACAAAGTGAACGCAAAGTTGTGCAAAGTGATTGGAAAGTTTGTAGATATATTTGTATGCTTGACTTAAATTGTTGGCATATAGAAACCCGCAGTTGTAAAGTCAAATAAATGAATAAAAGCGAGATGAAAACAGCCTATATAAGCAGAGTATCACATGAGCTGACTGACCGTAAAAATGAGAGAAAACAGCATGCAAAGTTGGTAAAAGCGTGCGAAACTTTGGCGGAGTTACATGTATATTTAACCTAAGTCATTGGAATGCCAACCCCGCAGTTAAATTTCGAAAACATTAAGTAAAAGTCAAGAAAATGCCAGATATATAAGCAGATTATGGCAACTGCAAACCGAAAATCGAAGACAAACTGCTTGCAAAGTTTTGAAAAACGATTGCAAAGTTTGTAGATTCGTTTGGGAATGTTACATATGATATTATATTGACGGGTTCCATAGTCAAAAGTTCGAAAACGTAAAACAATATTTCGTAAATTGCTGTTAAAGTAGCGTACTATTATTCGCAGCATGTAGAGGTCATTGGTCAATTCAAGAAGTTACTCGTACAAACGCTATCAGGTTTAAAACAGTGTCAAACATGAAATAGTCGCCAGATCGAGCATATTTCAAATTGCGTAAGCAGTAGTGTTGGTAGGTGAAGAGATAAAGTTTAAAGTCAAGCTCAATCGGGCATGGTTAGTTCTTGCATGGGAGACTGCCTGCGAAAACCACCTAGGGAATTTTTTTTTGGTTTCATCACATACATATCAAACATATTAGACAACGTTCGTGCATCTTTTTTCACTGTAATGTCAATTATTTTTAGTAGAAACACATGGAAATTTAGGCATGTTTTCAAGTTCATGAACATTTTTCCAATTTCTCTGTTATTTTTGGAGATCAAGTTGGTGATGATGTCGGCACATAGTGGGGTTTGACCTGTTAACGTAGCGTGAAAAGTCGTACAAAGTGAACGCAAAGTTGTGCAAAGTGATTGGAAAGTTTGTAGATATATTTGTATGCTTGACTTAAATTGTTGGCATATAGAAACCCGCAGTTGTAAAGTCAAATAAATGAATAAAAGCGAGATGAAAACAGCCTATATAAGCAGAGTATCACATGAGCTGACTGACCGTAAAAATGAGAGAAAACAGCATGCAAAGTTGGTAAAAGCGTGCGAAACTTTGGCGGAGTTACATGTATATTTAACCTAAGTCATTGGAATGCCAACCCCGCAGTTAAATTTCGAAAACATTAAGTAAAAGTCAAGAAAATGCCAGATATATAAGCAGATTATGGCAACTGCAAACCGAAAATCGAAGACAAACTGCTTGCAAAGTTTTGAAAAACGATTGCAAAGTTTGTAGATTCGTTTGGGAATGTTACATATGATATTATATTGACGGGTTCCATAGTCAAAAGTTCGAAAACGTAAAACAATATTTCGTAAATTGCTGTTAAAGTAGCGTACTATTATTCGCAGCATGTAGAGGTCATTGGTCAATTCAAGAAGTTACTCGTACAAACGCTATCAGGTTTAAAACAGTGTCAAACATGAAATAGTCGCCAGATCGAGCATATTTCAAATTGCGTAAGCAGTAGTGTTGGTAGGTGAAGAGATAAAGTTTAAAGTCAAGCTCAATCGGGCATGGTTAGTTCTTGCATGGGAGACTGCCTGCGAAAACCACCTAGGGAATTTTTTTTTGGTTTCATCACATACATATCAAACATATTAGACAACGTTCGTGCATCTTTTTTCACTGTAATGTCAATTATTTTTAGTAGAAACACATGGAAATTTAGGCATGTTTTCAAGTTCATGAACATTTTTCCAATTTCTCTGTTATTTTTGGAGATCAAGTTGGTGATGATGTCGGCACATAGTGGGGTTTGACCTGTTAACGTAGCGTGAAAAGTCGTACAAAGTGAACGCAAAGTTGTGCAAAGTGATTGGAAAGTTTGTAGATATATTTGTATGCTTGACTTAAATTGTTGGCATATAGAAACCCGCAGTTGTAAAGTCAAATAAATGAATAAAAGCGAGATGAAAACAGCCTATATAAGCAGAGTATCACATGAGCTGACTGACCGTAAAAATGATAGAAAACCGCATGCAAAGTTGGTAAAAGCGTGCGAAACGTTGGCGGAGTTACATGTATATTTAACCTAAGTCATTGGAATGCCAACCCCGCAGTTAAATTTCGAAAACATTAAGTAAAAGTCAAGAAAATGCCAGATATATAAGCAGATTATGGCAACTGCAAACCGAAAATCGAAGACAAACTGCTTGCAAAGTTTTGAAAAACGATTGCAAAGTTTGTAGATTCGTTTGGGAATGTTACATATGATATTATATTGACGGGTTCCATAGTCAAAAGTTCGAAAACGTAAAACAATATTTCGTAAATTGCCGTTAAAGTAGCGTACTATTATTCGCAGCATGTAGAGGTCATAGGTCAATTCAAGAAGTTACTCGTACAAACGCTATCAGGTTTAAAACAGTGTCAAACATGAAATAGTCGCCAGATCGAGCATATTTCAAATTGCGTAAGCAGTAGTGTTGGTAGGTGAATAGACAAAGTTTAAAGTCAATCTCAATCGGGCATGGTTAGTTCTTGCATGGGAGCCTGCCTGAGAAAACCAGCTAGGGAATTTTTTTTTGGTTTCATCACATACATATCAAACATATGAGACAACGTTCGTGCATCTTTTTTCACTGTAATGTCAATTATTTTTAGTAGAAAAACATGGAAATTTAGGCATGTTTTCAAGTTCATGAACTTTTTTCCAATTTCTCTGTTATTTTTGGAGATCAAGTTGGTGATGATGTCGGCACATAGAGGGGTTTGACCTGTTAACGTAGCGTGAAAAGTCGTACAAAGTGAACGCAAAGTTGTGCAAAGTGATTGGAAAGTTTGTAGATATATTTGTATGCTTGACTTAAATTGTTGGCATATAGAAACCCGCAGTTGTAAAGTCAAATAAATGAATAAAAGCGAGATGAAAACAGCCTATATAAGCAGAGTATCACATGAGCTGACTGACCGTAAAAATGAGAGAAAACAGCATGCAAAGTTGGTAAAAGCGTGCGAAACTTTGGCGGAGTTACATGTATATTTAACCTAAGTCATTGGAATGCCAACCCCGCAGTTAAATTTCGAAAACATTAAGTAAAAGTCAAGAAAATGCCAGATATATAAGCAGATTATGGCAACTGCAAACCGAAAATCGAAGACAAACTGCTTGCAAAGTTTTGAAAAACGATTGCAAAGTTTGTAGATTCGTTTGGGAATGTTACATATGATATTATATTGACGGGTTCCATAGTCAAAAGTTCGAAAACGTAAAACAATATTTCGTAAATTGCTGTTAAAGTAGCGTACTATTATTCGCAGCATGTAGAGGTCATTGGTCAATTCAAGAAGTTACTCGTACAAACGCTATCAGGTTTAAAACAGTGTCAAACATGAAATAGTCGCCAGATCGAGCATATTTCAAATTGCGTAAGCAGTAGTGTTGGTAGGTGAAGAGATAAAGTTTAAAGTCAAGCTCAATCGGGCATGGTTAGTTCTTGCATGGGAGACTGCCTGCGAAAACCACCTAGGGAATTTTTTTTTGGTTTCATCACATACATATCAAACATATTAGACAACGTTCGTGCATCTTTTTTCACTGTAATGTCAATTATTTTTAGTAGAAACACATGGAAATTTAGGCATGTTTTCAAGTTCATGAACATTTTTCCAATTTCTCTGTTATTTTTGGAGATCAAGTTGGTGATGATGTCGGCACATAGTGGGGTTTGACCTGTTAACGTAGCGTGAAAAGTCGTACAAAGTGAACGCAAAGTTGTGCAAAGTGATTGGAAAGTTTGTAGATATATTTGTATGCTTGACTTAAATTGTTGGCATATAGAAACCCGCAGTTGTAAAGTCAAATAAATGAATAAAAGCGAGATGAAAACAGCCTATATAAGCAGAGTATCACATGAGCTGACTGACCGTAAAAATGATAGAAAACCGCATGCAAAGTTGGTAAAAGCGTGCGAAACTTTGGCGGAGTTACATGTATATTTAACCTAAGTCATTGGAATGCCAACCCCGCAGTTAAATTTCGAAAACATTAAGTAAAAGTCAAGAAAATGCCAGATATATAAGCAGATTATGGCAACTGCAAACCGAAAATCGAAGACAAACTGCTTGCAAAGTTTTGAAAAACGATTGCAAAGTTTGTAGATTCGTTTGGGAATGTTACATATGATATTATATTGACGGGTTCCATAGTCAAAAGTTCGAAAACGTAAAACAATATTTCGTAAATTGCCGTTAAAGTAGCGTACTATTATTCGCAGCATGTAGAGGTCATAGGTCAATTCAAGAAGTTACTCGTACAAACGCTATCAGGTTTAAAACAGTGTCAAACATGAAATAGTCGCCAGATCGAGCATATTTCAAATTGCGTAAGCAGTAGTGTTGGTAGGTGAATAGACAAAGTTTAAAGTCAATCTCAATCGGGCATGGTTAGTTCTTGCATGGGAGCCTGCCTGAGAAAACCAGCTAGGGAATTTTTTTTTGGTTTCATCACATACGTATCAAACATATGAGACAACGTTCGTGCATCTTTTTTCACTGTAATGTCAATTATTTTTAGTAGAAAAACATGGAAATTTAGGCATGTTTTCAAGTTCATGAACTTTTTTCCAATTTCTCTGTTATTTTTGGAGATCAAGTTGGTGATGATGTCGGCACATAGAGGGGTTTGACCTGTTAACGTAGCGTGAAAAGTCGTACAAAGTGAACGCAAAGTTGTGCAAAATGATTGGAAAGTTTGTAGATATATTTGTATGCTTGACCTAAATTGTTGGCATATAGAAACCCGCAGTTGTAAAGTCAAATAAATGAATAAAAGCGAGATGAAAACAGCCTATATAAGCAGAGTATCACATGAGCTGACTGACCGTAAAAATGATAGAAAACAGCATGCAAAATTGGTAAAAGCGTGCGAAACGTTGGCGGAGTTACATGTATATTTAACCTAAGTCATTGGAATGTCAACCCCGCAGTTAAATTTCGAAAACATTAAGTAAAAGTCAAGAAAATGCCAGATATATAAGCAGATTATGGCAACTGCAAACCAAATCGAAGACAAACTGCTTGCAAAGTTTTGAAAACCGATTGCAAAGTTTGTAGATTCGTTTGGGAATGTTACATATGATATTATATTGACGGGTTCCATAGTCAAAAGTTCGAAAACGTAAAACAATATTTCGTAAATTGCCGTTAAAGTAGCGTACTATTATTCGCAGCATGTAGAGGTCATAGGTCAATTCAAGAAGTTACTCGTACAAACGCTATCAGGTTTAAAACAGTGTCAAACATGAAAAAGTCGCCAGATCGAGCATATTTCAAATTGCGTAAGCAGTAGTGTTGGTAGGTGAAGAGATAAAGTTTAAAGTCAAGCTCAATCGGGCATGGTTAGTTCTTGCATGGGAGACTGCCTGAGAAAACCAGCTAGGGAATTTTTTTTTGGTTTCATCACATACATATTAAACATATTAGACAACGTTCGTGCATCTTTTTTCACTGTAATGTCAATTATTTTTAGTAGAAACACATGGAAATTTAGGCATGTTTTCAAGTTCATGAACATTTTTCCAATTTCTCTGTTATTTTTGGAGATCAAGTTGGTGATGATGTCGGCACATAGTGGGGTTTGACCTGTTAACGTAGCGTGAAAAGTCGTACAAAGTGAACGCAAAGTTGTGCAAAGTGATTGGAAAGTTTGTAGATATATTTGTATGCTTGACTTAAATTGTTGGCATATAGAAACCCGCAGTTGTAAAGTCAAATAAATGAATAAAAGCGAGATGAAAACAGCCTATATAAGCAGAGTATCACATGAGCTGACTGACCGTAAAAATGATAGAAAACAGCATGCAAAATTGGTAAAAGCGTGCGAAACGTTGGCGGAGTTACATGTATATTTAACCTAAGTCATTGGAATGTCAACCCCGCAGTTAAATTTCGAAAACATTAAGTAAAAGTCAAGAAAATGCCAGATATATAAGCAGATTATGGCAACTGCAAACCAAATCGAAGACAAACTGCTTGCAAAGTTTTGAAAACCGATTGCAAAGTTTGTAGATTCGTTTGGGAATGTTACATATGATATTATATTGACGGGTTCCATAGTCAAAAGTTCGAAAACGTAAAACAATATTTCGTAAATTGCCGTTAAAGTAGCGTACTATTATTCGCAGCATGTAGAGGTCATAGGTCAATTCAAGAAGTTACTCGTACAAACGCTATCAGGTTTAAAACAGTGTCAAACATGAAAAAGTCGCCAGATCGAGCATATTTCAAATTGCGTAAGCAGTAGTGTTGGTAGGTGAAGAGATAAAGTTTAAAGTCAAGCTCAATCGGGCATGGTTAGTTCTTGCATGGGAGACTGCCTGAGAAAACCAGCTAGGGAATTTTTTTTTGGTTTCATCACATACATATCAAACATATTAGACAACGTTCGTGCATCTTTTTTCACTGTAATGTCAATTATTTTTAGTAGAAACACATGGAAATTTAGGCATGTTTTCAAGTTCATGAACATTTTTCCAATTTCTCTGTTATTTTTGGAGATCAAGTTGGTGATGATGTCGGCACATAGTGGGGTTTGACCTGTTAACGTAGCGTGAAAAGTCGTACAAAGTGAACGCAAAGTTGTGCAAAGTGATTGGAAAGTTTGTAGATATATTTGTATGCTTGACTTAAATTGTTGGCATATAGAAACCCGCAGTTGTAAAGTCAAATAAATGAATAAAAGCGAGATGAAAACAGCCTATATAAGCAGAGTATCACATGAGCTGACTGACCGTAAAAATGAGAGAAAACAGCATGCAAAGTTGGTAAAAGCGTGCGAAACTTTGGCGGAGTTACATGTATATTTAACCTAAGTCATTGGAATGCCAACCCCGCAGTTAAATTTCGAAAACATTAAGTAAAAGTCAAGAAAATGCCAGATATATAAGCAGATTATGGCAACTGCAAACCGAAAATCGAAGACAAACTGCTTGCAAAGTTTTGAAAAACGATTGCAAAGTTTGTAGATTCGTTTGGGAATGTTACATATGATATTATATTGACGGGTTCCATAGTCAAAAGTTCGAAAACGTAAAACAATATTTCGTAAATTGCTGTTAAAGTAGCGTACTATTATTCGCAGCATGTAGAGGTCATTGGTCAATTCAAGAAGTTACTCGTACAAACGCTATCAGGTTTAAAACAGTGTCAAACATGAAATAGTCGCCAGATCGAGCCTATTTCAAATTGCGTAAGCAGTAGTGTTGGTAGGTGAAGAGATAAAGTTTAAAGTCAAGCTCAATCGGGCATGGTTAGTTCTTGCATGGGAGACTGCCTGCGAAAACCACCTAGGGAATTTTTTTTTGGTTTCATCACATACATATCAAACATATTAGACAACGTTCGTGCATCTTTTTTCACTGTAATGTCAATTATTTTTAGTAGAAACACATGGAAATTTAGGCATGTTTTCAAGTTCATGAACATTTTTCCAATTTCTCTGTTATTTTTGGAGATCAAGTTGGTGATGATGTCGGCACATAGTGGGGTTTGACCTGTTAACGTAGCGTGAAAAGTCGTACAAAGTGAACGCAAAGTTGTGCAAAGTGATTGGAAAGTTTGTAGATATATTTGTATGCTTGACCTAAATTGTTGGCATATAGAAACCCGCAGTTGTAAAGTCAAATAAATGAATAAAAGCGAGATGAAAACAGCCTATATAAGCAGAGTATCACATGAGCTGACTGACCGTAAAAATGATAGAAAACAGCATGCAAAATTGGTAAAAGCGTGCGAAACGTTGGCGGAGTTACATGTATATTTAACCTAAGTCATTGGAATGTCAACCCCGCAGTTAAATTTCGAAAACATTAAGTAAAAGTCAAGAAAATGCCAGATATATAAGCAGATTATGGCAACTGCAAACCAAATCGAAGACAAACTGCTTGCAAAGTTTTGAAAACCGATTGCAAAGTTTGTAGATTCGTTTGGGAATGTTACATATGATATTATATTGACGGGTTCCATAGTCAAAAGTTCGAAAACGTAAAACAATATTTCGTAAATTGCCGTTAAAGTAGCGTACTATTATTCGCAGCATGTAGAGGTCATAGGTCAATTCAAGAAGTTACTCGTACAAACGCTATCAGGTTTAAAACAGTGTCAAACATGAAAAAGTCGCCAGATCGAGCATATTTCAAATTGCGTAAGCAGTAGTGTTGGTAGGTGAAGAGATAAAGTTTAAAGTCAAGCTCAATCGGGCATGGTTAGTTCTTGCATGGGAGACTGCCTGAGAAAACCAGCTAGGGAATTTTTTTTTGGTTTCATCACATACATATCAAACATATTAGACAACGTTCGTGCATCTTTTTTCACTGTAATGTCAATTATTTTTAGTAGAAACACATGGAAATTTAGGCATGTTTTCAAGTTCATGAACATTTTTCCAATTTCTCTGTTATTTTTGGAGATCAAGTTGGTGATGATGTCGGCACATAGTGGGGTTTGACCTGTTAACGTAGCGTGAAAAGTCGTACAAAGTGAACGCAAAGTTGTGCAAAGTGATTGGAAAGTTTGTAGATATATTTGTATGCTTGACTTAAATTGTTGTCATATAGAAACCCGCAGTTGTAAAGTCAAATAAATGAATAAAAGCGAGATGAAAACAGCCTATATAAGCAGAGTATCACATGAGCTGACTGACCGTAAAAATGAGAGAAAACAGCATGCAAAGTTGGTAAAAGCGTGCGAAACTTTGGCGGAGTTACATGTATATTTAACCTAAGTCATTGGAATGCCAACCCCGCAGTTAAATTTCGAAAACATTAAGTAAAAGTCAAGAAAATGCCAGATATATAAGCAGATTATGGCAACTGCAAACCGAAAATCGAAGACAAACTGCTTGCAAAGTTTTGAAAAACGATTGCAAAGTTTGTAGATTCGTTTGGGAATGTTACATATGATATTATATTGACGGGTTCCATAGTCAAAAGTTCGAAAACGTAAAACAATATTTCGTAAATTGCTGTTAAAGTAGCGTACTATTATTCGCAGCATGTAGAGGTCATAGGTCAATTCAAGAAGTTACTCGTACAAACGCTATCAGGTTTAAAACAGTGTCAAACATGAAATAGTCGCCAGATCGAGCATATTTCAAATTGCGTAAGCAGTAGTGTTGGTAGGTGAAGAGATAAAGTTTAAAGTCAAGCTCAATCGGGCATGGTTAGTTCTTGCATGGGAGACTGCCTGCGAAAACCACCTAGGGAATTTTTTTTTGGTTTCATCACATACATATCAAACATATTAGACAACGTTCGTGCATCTTTTTTCACTGTAATGTCAATTATTTTTAGTAGAAACACATGGAAATTTAGGCTTGTTTTCAAGTTCATGAACATTTTTCCAATTTCTCTGTTATTTTTGGAGATCAAGTTGGTGATGATGTCGGCACATAGTGGGGTTTGACCTGTTAACGTAGCGTGAAAAGTCGTACAAAGTGAACGCAAAGTTGTGCAAAGTGATTGGAAAGTTTGTAGATATATTTGTATGCTTGACCTAAATTGTTGGCATATAGAAACCCGCAGTTGTAAAGTCAAATAAATGAATAAAAGCGAGATGAAAACAGCCTATATAAGCAGAGTATCACATGAGCTGACTGACCGTAAAAATGATAGAAAACAGCATGCAAAGTTGGTAAAAGCGTGCGAAACTTTGGCGGAGTTACATGTATATTTAACCTAAGTCATTGGAATGCCAACCCCGCAGTTAAATTTCGAAAACATTAAGTAAAAGTCAAGAAAATGCCAGATATATAAGCAGATTATGGCAACTGCAAACCGAAAATCGAAGACAAACTGCTTGCAAAGTTTTGAAAAACGATTGCAAAGTTTGTAGATTCGTTTGGGAATGTTACATATGATATTATATTGACGGGTTCCATAGTCAAAAGTTCGAAAACGTAAAACAATATTTCGTAAATTGCTGTTAAAGTAGCGTACTATTATTCGCAGCATGTAGAGGTCATAGGTCAATTCAAGAAGTTACTCGTACAAACGCTATCAGGTTTAAAACAGTGTCAAACATGAAATAGTCGCCAGATCGAGCATATTTCAAATTGCGTAAGCAGTAGTGTTGGTAGGTGAAGAGATAAAGTTTAAAGTCAAGCTCAATCGGGCATGGTCAGTTCTTGCATGGGAGACTGCCTGCGAAAACCACCTAGGGAATTTTTTTTTGGTTTCATCACATACATATCAAACATATTAGACAACGTTCGTGCATCTTTTTTCACTGTAATGTCAATTATTTTTAGTAGAAACACATGGAAATTTAGGCTTGTTTTCAAGTTCATGAACATTTTTCCAATTTCTCTGTTATTTTTGGAGATCAAGTTGGTGATGATGTCGGCACATAGTGGGGTTAGACCTGTTAACGTAGCGTGAAAAGTCGTACAAAGTGAACGCAAAGTTGTGCAAAGTGATTGGAAAGTTTGTAGATATATTTGTATGCTTGACCTAAATTGTTGGCATATAGAAACCCGCAGATGTAAAGTCAAATAAATGAATAAAAGCGAGATGAAAACAGCCTATATAAGCAGAGTATCACATGAGCTGACTGACCGTAAAAATGATAGAAAACAGCATGCAAAGTTGGTAAAAGAGTACGAAAAGTTGGCGGAGTTACATGTATATTTAACCTAAGTCATTGGAATGCCAACCCCGCAGTTAAATTTCGAAAACATTAAGTAAAAGTCAAGAAAATGCCAGATATATAAGCAGATTATGGCAACTGCAAACCGAAAATCGAAGACAAACTGCTTGCAAAGTTTTGAAAAACGATTGCAAAGTTTGTAGATTCGTTTGGGAATGTTACATATGATATTATATTGACGGGTTCCATAGTCAAAAGTTCGAAAACGTAAAACAATATTTCGTAAATTGCCGTTAAAGTAGCGTACTATTATTCGCAGCATGTAGAGGTCATAGGTCAATTCAAGAAGTTACTCGTACAAACGCTATCAGGTTTAAAACAGTGTCAAACATGAAAAAGTCGCCAGATCGAGCATATTTCAAATTGCGTAAGCAGTAGTGTTGGTAGGTGAATAGACAAAGTTTAAAGTCAATCTCAATCGGGCATGGTTAGTTCTTGCATGGGAGCCTGCCTGAGAAAACCAGCTAGGGAATTTTTTTTTGGTTTCATCACATACATATCAAACATATGAGACAACGTTCGTGCATCTTTTTTCACTGTAATGTCAATTATTTTTAGTAGAAAAACATGGAAATTTAGGCATGTTTTCAAGTTCATGAACTTTTTTCCAATTTCTCTGTTATTTTTGGAGATCAAGTTGGTGATGATGTCGGCACATAGAGGGGTTTGACCTGTTAACGTAGCGTGAAAAGTCGTACAAAGTGAACGCAAAGTTGTGCAAAATGATTGGAAAGTTTGTAGATATATTTGTATGCTTGACCTAAATTGTTGGCATATAGAAACCCGCAGTTGTAAAGTCAAATAAATGAATAAAAGCGAGATGAAAACAGCCTATATAAGCAGAGTATCACATGAGCTGACTGACCGTAAAAATGATAGAAAACAGCATGCAAAATTGGTAAAAGCGTGCGAAACGTTGGCGGAGTTACATGTATATTTAACCTAAGTCATTGGAATGTCAACCCCGCAGTTAAATTTCGAAAACATTAAGTAAAAGTCAAGAAAATGCCAGATATATAAGCAGATTATGGCAACTGCAAACCAAATCGAAGACAAACTGCTTGCAAAGTTTTGAAAACCGATTGCAAAGTTTGTAGATTCGTTTGGGAATGTTACATATGATATTATATTGACGGGTTCCATAGTCAAAAGTTCGAAAACGTAAAACAATATTTCGTAAATTGCCGTTAAAGTAGCGTACTATTATTCGCAGCATGTAGAGGTCATAGGTCAATTCAAGAAGTTACTCGTACGAACGCTATCAGGTTTAAAACAGTGTCAAACATGAAAAAGTCGCCAGATCGAGCATATTTCAAATTGCGTAAGCAGTAGTGTTGGTAGGTGAAGAGATAAAGTTTAAAGTCAAGCTCAATCGGGCATGGTTAGTTCTTGCATGGGAGACTGCCTGAGAAAACCAGCTAGGGAATTTTTTTTTTGGTTTCATAACATACATATCAAACATATTAGACAACGTTCGTGCATCTTTTTTCACTGTAATGTCAATTATTTTTAGTAGAAACACATGGAAATTTAGGCATGTTTTCAAGTTCATGAACATTTTTCCAATTTCTCTGTTATTTTTGGAGATCAAGTTGGTGATGATGTCGGCACATAGTGGGGTTTGACCTGTTAACGTAGCGTGAAAAGTCGTACAAAGTGAACGCAAAGTTGTGCAAAGTGATTGGAAAGTTTGTAGATATATTTGTATGCTTGACCTAAATTGTTGGCATATAGAAACCCGCAGTTGTAAAGTCAAATAAATGAATAAAAGCGAGATGAAAACAGCCTATATAAGCAGAGTATCACATGAGCTGACTGACCGTAAAAATGATAGAAAACAGCATGCAAAATTGGTAAAAGCGTGCAAAACGTTGGCGGAGTTACATGTATATTTAACCTAAGTCATTGGAATGTCAACCCCGCAGTTAAATTTCGAAAACATTAAGTAAAAGTCAAGAAAATGCCAGATATATAAGCAGATTATGGCAACTGCAAACCAAATCGAAGACAAACTGCTTGCAAAGTATTGAAAACCGATTGCAAAGTTTGTAGATTCGTTTGGGAATGTTACATATGATATTATATTGACGGGTTCCATAGTCAAAAGTTCGAAAACGTAAAACAATATTTCGTAAATTGCCGTTAAAGTAGCGTACTATTATTCGCAGCATGTAGAGGTCATAGGTCAATTCAAGAAGTTACTCGTACAAACGCTATCAGGTTTAAAACAGTGTCAAACATGAAAAAGTCGCCAGATCGAGCATATTTCAAATTGCGTAAGCAGTAGTGTTGGTAGGTGAAGAGATAAAGTTTAAAGTCAAGCTCAATCGGGCATGGTTAGTTCTTGCATGGGAGACTGCCTGAGAAAACCAGCTAGGGAATTTTTTTTTGGTTTCATCACATACATATCAAACATATTAGACAACGTTCGTGCATCTTTTTTCACTGTAATGTCAATTATTTTTAGTAGAAACACATGGAAATTTAGGCATGTTTTCAAGTTCATGAACATTTTTCCAATTTCTCTGTTATTTTTGGAGATCAAGTTGGTGATGATGTCGGCACATAGTGGGGTTTGACCTGTTAACGTAGCGTGAAAAGTCGTACAAAGTGAACGCAAAGTTGTGCAAAGTGATTGGAAAGTTTGTAGATATATTTGTATGCTTGACCTAAATTGTTGGCATATAGAAACCCGCAGTTGTAAAGTCAAATAAATGAATAAAAGCGAGATGAAAACAGCCTATATAAGCAGAGTATCACATGAGCTGACTGACCGTAAAAATGATAGAAAACAGCATGCAAAATTGGTAAAAGCGTGCGAAACGTTGGCGGAGTTACATGTATATTTAACCTAAGTCATTGGAATGTCAACCCCGCAGTTAAATTTCGAAAACATTAAGTAAAAGTCAAGAAAATGCCAGATATATAAGCAGATTATGGCAACTGCAAACCAAATCGAAGACAAACTGCTTGCAAAGTTTTGAAAACCGATTGCAAAGTTTGTAGATTCGTTTGGGAATGTTACATATGATATTATATTGACGGGTTCCATAGTCAAAAGTTCGAAAACGTAAAACAATATTTCGTAAATTGCCGTTAAAGTAGCGTACTATTATTCGCAGCATGTAGAGGTCATAGGTCAATTCAAGAAGTTACTCGTACGAACGCTATCAGGTTTAAAACAGTGTCAAACATGAAAAAGTCGCCAGATCGAGCATATTTCAAATTGCGTAAGCAGTAGTGTTGGTAGGTGAAGAGATAAAGTTTAAAGTCAAGCTCAATCGGGCATGGTTAGTTCTTGCATGGGAGACTGCCTGAGAAAACCAGCTAGGGAATTTTTTTTTTGGTTTCATAACATACATATCAAACATATTAGACAACGTTCGTGCATCTTTTTTCACTGTAATGTCAATTATTTTTAGTAGAAACACATGGAAATTTAGGCATGTTTTCAAGTTCATGAACATTTTTCCAATTTCTCTGTTATTTTTGGAGATCAAGTTGGTGATGATGTCGGCACATAGTGGGGTTTGACCTGTTAACGTAGCGTGAAAAGTCGTACAAAGTGAACGCAAAGTTGTGCAAAGTGATTGGAAAGTTTGTAGATATATTTGTATGCTTGACCTAAATTGTTGGCATATAGAAACCCGCAGTTGTAAAGTCAAATAAATGAATAAAAGCGAGATGAAAACAGCCTATATAAGCAGAGTATCACATGAGCTGACTGACCGTAAAAATGATAGAAAACAGCATGCAAAATTGGTAAAAGCGTGCAAAACGTTGGCGGAGTTACATGTATATTTAACCTAAGTCATTGGAATGTCAACCCCGCAGTTAAATTTCGAAAACATTAAGTAAAAGTCAAGAAAATGCCAGATATATAAGCAGATTATGGCAACTGCAAACCAAATCGAAGACAAACTGCTTGCAAAGTATTGAAAACCGATTGCAAAGTTTGTAGATTCGTTTGGGAATGTTACATATGATATTATATTGACGGGTTCCATAGTCAAAAGTTCGAAAACGTAAAACAATATTTCGTAAATTGCCGTTAAAGTAGCGTACTATTATTCGCAGCATGTAGAGGTCATAGGTCAATTCAAGAAGTTACTCGTACAAACGCTATCAGGTTTAAAACAGTGTCAAACATGAAAAAGTCGCCAGATCGAGCATATTTCAAATTGCGTAAGCAGTAGTGTTGGTAGGTGAAGAGATAAAGTTTAAAGTCAAGCTCAATCGGGCATGGTTAGTTCTTGCATGGGAGACTGCCTGAGAAAACCAGCTAGGGAATTTTTTTTTGGTTTCATCACATACATATCAAACATATTAGACAACGTTCGTGCATCTTTTTTCACTGTAATGTCAATTATTTTTAGTAGAAACACATGGAAATTTAGGCATGTTTTCAAGTTCATGAACATTTTTCCAATTTCTCTGTTATTTTTGGAGATCAAGTTGGTGATGATGTCGGCACATAGTGGGGTTTGACCTGTTAACGTAGCGTGAAAAGTCGTACAAAGTGAACGCAAAGTTGTGCAAAGTGATTGGAAAGTTTGTAGATATATTTGTATGCTTGACCTAAATTGTTGGCATATAGAAACCCGCAGTTGTAAAGTCAAATAAATGAATAAAAGCGAGATGAAAACAGCCTATATAAGCAGAGTATCACATGAGCTGACTGACCGTAAAAATGATAGAAAACAGCATGCAAAATTGGTAAAAGCGTGCGAAACGTTGGCGGAGTTACATGTATATTTAACCTAAGTCATTGGAATGTCAACCCCGCAGTTAAATTTCGAAACCATTAAGTAAAAGTCAAGAAAATGCCCGATATATAAGCAGATTATGGCAACTGCAAACCAAATCGAAGACAAACTGCTTGCAAAGTTTTGAAAACCGATAGCAAAGTTTGTAGATTCGTTTGGGAATGTTACATATGATATTATATTGACGGGTTCCATAGTCAAAAGTTCGAAAACGTAAAACAATATTTCGTAAATTGCCGTTAAAGTAGCGTACTATTATTCGCAGAATGTAGAGGTCATAGGTCAATTCAAGAAGTTACTCGTACAAACGCTATCAGGTTTAAAACAGTGTCAAACATGAAATAGTCGCCAGATCGAGCATATTTCAAATTGCGTAAGCAGTAGTGTTGGTAGGTGAAGAGATAAAGTTTAAAGTCAAGCTCAATCGGGCATGGTTAGTTCTTGCATGGGAGACTGCCTGAGAAAACCAGATAGGGAATTTTTTTTTGGTTTCATCACATACATATCAAACATATTAGACAACGTTCGTGCATCTTTTCTCACTGTAATGTCAATTATTTTTAGTAGAAACACATGGAAATTTAGGCATGTTTTCAAGTTCATGAACATTTTTCCAATTTCTCTGTTATTTTTGGAGATCAAGTTGGTGATGATGTCGGCACATAGTGGGGTTTGACCTGTTAACGTAGCGTGAAAAGTCGTACAAAGTGAACGCAAAGTTGTGCAAAGTGATTGGAAAGTTTGTAGATATATTTGTATGCTTGACCTAAATTGTTGGCATATAGAAACCCGCAGTTGTAAAGTCAAATAAATGAATAAAAGCGAGATGAAAACAGCCTATATAAGCAGAGTATCACATGAGCTGACTGACCGTAAAAATGATAGAAAACAGCATGCAAAATTGGTAAAAGCGTGCAAAACGTTGGCGGAGTTACATGTATATTTAACCTAAGTCATTGGAATGTCAACCCCGCAATTAAATTTCGAAAACATTAAGTAAAAGTCAAGAAAATGCCAGATATATAAGCAGATTATGGCAACTGCAAACCAAATCGAAGACAAACTGCTTGCAAAGTATTGAAAACCGATTGCAAAGTTTGTAGATTCGTTTGGGAATGTTACATATGATATTATATTGACGGGTTCCATAGTCAAAAGTTCGAAAACGTAAAACAATATTTCGTAAATTGCCGTTAAAGTAGCGTACTATTATTCGCAGCATGTAGAGGTCATAGGTCAATTCAAGAAGTTACTCGTACAAACGCTATCAGGTTTAAAACAGTGTCAAACATGAAAAAGTCGCCAGATCGAGCATATTTCAAATTGCGTAAGCAGTAGTGTTGGTAGGTGAAGAGATAAAGTTTAAAGTCAAGCTCAATCGGGCATGGTTAGTTCTTGCATGGGAGACTGCCTGAGAAAACCAGCTAGGGAATTTTTTTTTGGTTTCATCACATACATATCAAACATATTAGACAACGTTCGTGCATCTTTTTTCACTGTAATGTCAATTATTTTTAGTAGAAACACATGGAAATTTAGGCATGTTTTCAAGTTCATGAACATTTTTCCAATTTCTCTGTTATTTTTGGAGATCAAGTTGGTGATGATGTCGGCACATAGTGGGGTTTGACCTGTTAACGTAGCGTGAAAAGTCGTACAAAGTGAACGCAAAGTTGTGCAAAGTGATTGGAAAGTTTGTAGATATATTTGTATGCTTGACCTAAATTGTTGGCATATAGAAACCCGCAGTTGTAAAGTCAAATAAATGAATAAAAGCGAGATGAAAACAGCCTATATAAGCAGAGTATCACATGAGCTGACTGACCGTAAAAATGATAGAAAACAGCATGCAAAATTGGTAAAAGCGTGCGAAACGTTGGCGGAGTTACATGTATATTTAACCTAAGTCATTGGAATGTCAACCCCGCAGTTAAATTTCGAAAACATTAAGTAAAAGTCAAGAAAATGCCAGATATATAAGCAGATTATGGCAACTGCAAACCAAATCGAAGACAAACTGCTTGCAAAGTTTTGAAAACCGATAGCAAAGTTTGTAGATTCGTTTGGGAATGTTACATATGATATTATATTGACGGGTTCCATAGTCAAAAGTTCGAAAACGTAAAACAATATTTCGTAAATTGCCGTTAAAGTAGCGTACTATTATTCGCAGAATGTAGAGGTCATAGGTCAATTCAAGAAGTTACTCGTACAAACGCTATCAGGTTTAAAACAGTGTCAAACATGAAATAGTCGCCAGATCGAGCATATTTCAAATTGCGTAAGCAGTAGTGTTGGTAGGTGAAGAGATAAAGTTTAAAGTCAAGCTCAATCGGGCATGGTTAGTTCTTGCATGGGAGACTGCCTGAGAAAACCAGATAGGGAATTTTTTTTTGGTTTCATCACATACATATCAAACATATTAGACAACGTTCGTGCATCTTTTCTCACTGTAATGTCAATTATTTTTAGTAGAAGCACATGGAAATTTAGGCATGTTTTCAAGTTCATGAACATTTTTCCAATTTCTCTGTTATTTTTGGAGATCAAGTTGGTGATGATGTCGGCACATAGTGGGGTTTGACCTGTTAACGTAGCGTGAAAAGTCGTACAAAGTGAACGCAAAGTTGTGCAAAGTGATTGGAAAGTTTGTAGATATATTTGTATGCTTGACCTAAATTGTTGGCATATAGAAACCCGCAGTTGTAAAGTCAAATAAATGAATAAAAGCGAGATGAAAACAGCCTATATAAGCAGAGTATCACATGAGCTGACTGACCGTAAAAATGATAGAAAACAGCATGCAAAATTGGTAAAAGCGTGCGAAACGTTGGCGGAGTTATATGTATATTTAACCTAAGTCATTGGAATGTCAACCCCGCAGTTAAATTTCGAAAACATTAAGTAAAAATCAAGAAAATGCCAGATATATAAGCAGATTATGGCAACTGCAAACCAAATCGAAGACAAACTGCTTGCAAAGTTTTGAAAACCGATTGCAAAGTTTGTAGATTCGTTTGGGAATGTTACATATGATATTATATTGACGGGTTCCATAGTCAAAAGTTCGAAAACGTAAAACAATATTTCGTAAATTGCCGTTAAAGTAGCGTACTATTATTCGCAGCATGTAGAGGTCATAGGTCAATTCAAGAAGTTACTCGTACAAACGCTATCAGGTTTAAAACAGTGTCAAACATGAAAAAGTCGCCAGATAGAGCATATTACAAATTGCGTAAGCAGTAGTGTTGGTAGGTGAAGAGATAAAGTTTAAAGTCAAGCTCAATCGGGCATGGTTAGTTCTTGCATGGGAGACTGCCTGAGAAAACCAGCTAGGGAATTTTTTTTTGGTTTCATCACATACATATCAAACATATTAGACAACGTTCGTGCATCTTTTTTCACTGTAATGTCAATTATTTTTAGTAGAAACACATGGAAATTTAGGCATGTTTTCAAGTTCATGAACATTTTTCCAATTTTTCTGTTATTTTTGGAGATCAAGTTGGTGATGATGTCGGCACATAGTGGGGTTTGACCTGTTAACGTAGCGTGAAAAGTCGTACAAAGTGAACGCAAAGTTGTGCAAAGTGATTGGAAAGTTTGTAGATGTATTTGTATGCTTGACCTAAAGCGAGATGAAAACAGCCTATATAAGCAGAGTATCACATGAGCTGACTGACCGTAAAAATGATTGAAAACAGCATGCAAAATTGGTAAAAGCGTGCGAAACGTTGGCGGAGTTACATGTATATTTAACCTAAGTCATTGGAATGTCAACCCCGCTGTTAAATTTCGAAAACATTAAGTAAAAGTCAAGAAAATGCCAGATATATAAGCAGATTATGGCAACTGCAAACCAAATCGAAGACAAACTGCTTGCAAAGTTTTGAAAACCGATTGCAAAGTTTGTAGATTCGTTTGGGAATGTTACATATGATATTATATTGACGGGTTCCATAGTCAAAAGTTCGAAAACGTAAAACAATATTTCGTAAATTGCCGTTAAAGTAGCGTACTATTATTCGCAGCATGTAGAGGTCATAGGTCAATTCAAGAAGTTACTCGTACAAACGCTATCAGGTTTAAAACAGTGTCAAACATGAAAAAGTCGCCAGATCGAGCATATTTCAAATTGCGTAAGCAGTAGTGTTGGTAGGTGAAGAGATAAAGTTTAAAGTCAAGCTCAATCGGGCATGGTTAGTTCTTGCATGGGAGACTGCCTGAGAAAACCAGCTAGGGAATTTTTTTTTGGTTTCATCACATACATATCAAACATATTAGACAACGTTCGTGCATCTTTTTTCACTGTAATGTCAATTATTTTTAGTAGAAACACATGGAAATTTAGGCATGTTTTCAAGTTCATGAACATTTTTCCAATTTCTCTGTTATTTTTGGAGATCAAGTTGGTGATGATGTCGGCACATAGTGGGGTTTGACCTGTTAACGTAGCGTGAAAAGTCGTACAAAGTGAACGCAAAGTTGTGCAAAGTGATTGGAAAGTTTGTAGATATATTTGTATGCTTGACCTAAATTGTTGGCATATAGAAACCCGCAGTTGTAAAGTCAAATAAATGAATAAAAGCGAGATGAAAACAGCCTATATAAGCAGAGTATTACATGAGCTGACTGACCGTAAAAATGATAGAAAACAGCATGCAAAATTGGCAAAAGCGTGCGAAACGTTGGCGGAGTTACATGTATATTTAGCCTAAGTCACTGGAATGACAACCCCGCAGTTAAATTTCGAAAACATTAAGTAAAAGTCAAGAAAATGCCAGATATATAAGCAGATTATGGCAACTGCAAACCAAATCGAAGACAAACTGCTTGCAAAGTTTTGAAAACCGATAGCAAAGTTTGTAGATTCGTTTGGGAATGTTACATATGATATTATATTGACGGGTTCCATAGTCAAAAGTTCGAAAACGTAAAACAATATTTCGTAAATTGCCGTTAAAGTAGCGTACTATTATTCGCATCATGTAGAGGTCATAGGTCAATTCAAGAAGTTACTCGTACAAACTCTATCAGGTTTAAAACAGTGTCAAACATGAAATAGTCGCCAGATCGAGCATATTTCAAATTGCGTAAGCAGTAGTGTTGGTAGGTGAAGAGATAAAGTTTAAAGTCAAGCTCAATCGGGCATGGTTAGTTCTTGCATGGGAGACTGCCTGAGAAAACCAGCTAGGGAATTTTTTTGTGGTTTCATCACATACATATCAAACATATTAGACAACGTTCGTGCATCTTTTTTCACTGTAATGTCAATTATTTTTAGTAGAAACACATGGAAATTTAGGCATGTTTTCAAGTTCATGAACATTTTTCCAATTTCTCTGTTATTTTTGGAGATCAAGTTGGTGATGATGTCTGCACATAGTGGGGTTTGACCTGTTAACGTAGCGTGAAAAGTCGTACAAAGTGAACGCAAAGTTGTGCAAAGTGATTGGAAAGTTTGTAGATATATTTGTATGCTTGACCTAAATTGTTGGCATATAGAAACCCGCAGTTGTAAAGTCAAATAAATGAATAAAAGCGAGATGAAAACAGCCTATATAAGCAGAGTATCACATGAGCTGACTGACCGTAAAAATGATAGAAAACAGCATGCAAAATTGGTAAAAGCGTGCGAAACGTTGGCGGAGTTACATGTATATTTAACCTAAGTCATTGGAATGTCAACCCCGCAGTTAAATTTCGAAAACATTAAGTAAAAGTCAAGAAAATGCCAGATATATAAGCAGATTATGGCAACTGCAAACCAAATCGAAGACAAACTGCTTGCAAAGTTTTGAAAACCGATTGCAAAGTTTGTAGATTCGTTTGGGAATGTTACATATGATATTATATTGACGGGTTCCATAGTCAAAAGTTCGAAAACGTAAAACAATATTTCGTAAATTGCCGTTAAAGTAGCGTACTATTATTCGCAGCATGTAGAGGTCATAGGTCAATTCAAGAAGTTACTCGTACAAACGCTATCAGGTTTAAAACAGTGTCAAACATGAAATAGTCGCCAGATCGAGCATATTTCAAATTGCGTAAGCAGTAGTGTTGGTAGGTGAAGAGATAAAGTTTAAAGTCAAGCTCAATCGGGCATGGTTAGTTCTTGCATGGGAGACTGCCTGAGAAAACCAGCTAGGGAATTTTTTTTTGGTTTTATCACATACATATCAAACATATTAGACAACGTTCGTGCATCTTTTTTCACTGTAATGTCAATTATTTTTAGTAGAAACACATGGAAATTTAGGCATGTTTTCAAGTTCATGAACATTTTTCCAATTTCTCTGTTATTTTTGGAGATCAAGTTGGTGATGATGTCGGCACATAGTGGGGTTTGACCTGTTAACGTAGCGTGAAAAGTCGTACAAAGTGAACGCAAAGTTGTGCAAAGTGATTGGAAAGTTTGTAGATATATTTGTATGCTTGACCTAAATTGTTGGCATATAGAAACCCGCAGTTGTAAAGTCAAATAAATGAATAAAAGCGAGATGAAAACAGCCTATATAAGCAGAGTATCACATGAGCTGACAGACCGTAAAAATGATAGAAAACAGCATGCAAAATTGGTAAAAGCGTGCGAAACGTTGGCGGAGTTACATGTATATTTAACCTAAGTCATTGGAATGTCAACCCCGCAGTTAAATTTCGAAAACATTAAGTAAAAGTCAAGAAAATGCCAGATATATAAGCAGATTATGGCAACTGCAAACCAAATCGAAGACAAACTGCTTGCAAAGTTTTGAAAACCGATTGCAAAGTTTGTAGATTCGTTTGGGAATGTTACATATGATATTATATTGACGGGTTCCATAGTCAAAAGTTCGAAAACGTAAAACAATATTTCGTAAATTGCCGTTAAAGTAGCGTACTATTATTCGCAGCATGTAGAGGTCATAGGTCAATTCAAGAAGTTACTCGTACAAACGCTATCAGGTTTAAAACAGTGTCAAACATGAAAAAGTCGCCAGATCGAGAATATTTCAAATTGCGTAAGCAGTAGTGTTGGTAGGTGAAGAGATAAAGTTTAAAGTCAAGCTCAATCGGGCATGGTTAGTTCTTGCATGGGAGACTGCCTGAGAAAACCAGCTAGGGAATTTTTTTTTGGTTTCATCACATACATATCAAACATATTAGACAACGTTCGTGCATCTTTTTTCACTGTAATGTCAATTATTTTTAGTAGAAACACATGGAAATTTAGGCATGTTTTCAAGTTCATGAACATTTTTCCAATTTCTCTGTTATTTTTGGAGATCAAGTTGGTGATGATGTCGGCACATAGTGGGGTTTGACCTGTTAACGTAGCGTGAAAAGTCGTACAAAGTGAACGCAAAGTTGTGCAAAGTGATTGGAAAGTTTGTAGATATATTTGTATGCATGACCTAACTTGTTGGCATATAGAAAACCACAGTTGTAAAGTCAAATAAATGAATAAAAGCGAGATGAAAACAGCCTATATAAGCAGAGTATCACATGAGCTGACTGACCGTAAAAATGATAGAAAACAGCATGCAAAATTGGTAAAAGCGTGCAAAACGTTGGCGGAGTTACATGTATATTTAACCTAAGTCATTGGAATGTCAACCCCGCAGTTAAATTTCGAAAACATTAAGTAAAAGTCAAGAAAATGCCAGATATATAAGCAGATTATGGCAACTGCAAACCAAATCGAAGACAAACTGCTTGCAAAGTTTTGAAAACCGATTGCAAAGTTTGTAGATTCGTTTGGGAATGTTACATATGATATTATATTGACGGGTTCCATAGTCAAAAGTTCGAAAACGTAAAACAATATTTTGTAAATTGCCGTTAAAGTAGCGTACTATTATTCGCAGCATGTAGAGGTCATAGGTCAATTCAAGAAGTTACTCGTACAAACGCTATCAGGTTTAAAACAGTGTCAAACATGAAAAAGTCGCCAGATCGAGAATATTTCAAATTGCGTAAGCAGTAGTGTTGGTAGGTGAAGAGATAAAGTTTAAAGTCAAGCTCAATCGGGCATGGTTAGTTCTTGCATGGGAGACTGCCTGAGAAAACCAGCTAGGGAATTTTTTTTTGGTTTCATCACATACATATCAAACATATTAGACAACGTTCGTGCATCTTTTTTCACTGTAATGTCAATTATTTTTAGTAGAAACACATGGAAATTTAGGCATGTTTTCAAGTTCATGAACATTTTTCCAATTTCTCTGTTATTTTTGGAGATCAAGTTGGTGATGATGTCGGCACATAGTGGGGTTTGACCTGTTAACGTAGCGTGAAAAGTCGTACAAAGTGAACGCAAAGTTGTGCAAAGTGATTGGAAAGTTTGTAGATATATTTGTATGCATGACCTAACTTGTTGGCATATAGAAAACCACAGTTGTAAAGTCAAATAAATGAATAAAAGCGAGATGAAAACAGCCTATATAAGCAGAGTATCACATGAGCTGACTGACCGTAAAAATGATAGAAAACAGCATGCAAAATTGGTAAAAGCGTGCAAAACGTTGGCGGAGTTACATGTATATTTAACCTAAGTCATTGGAATGTCAACCCCGCAGTTAAATTTCGAAAACATTAAGTAAAAGTCAAGAAAATGCCAGATATATAAGCAGATTATGGCAACTGCAAACCAAATCGAAGACAAACTGCTTGCAAAGTTTTGAAAACCGATTGCAAAGTTTGTAGATTCGTTTGGGAATGTTACATATGATATTATATTGACGGGTTCCATAGTCAAAAGTTCGAAAACGTAAAACAATATTTTGTAAATTGCCGTTAAAGTAGCGTACTATTATTCGCAGCATGTAGAGGTCATAGGTCAATTCAAGAAGTTACTCGTACAAACGCTATCAGGTTTAAAACAGTGTCAAACATGAAAAAGTCGCCAGATCGAGAATATTCCAAATTGCGTAAGCAGTAGTGTTGGTAGGTGAAGAGATAAAGTTTTAAGTCAAGCTCAATCGGGCATGGTTAGTTCTTGCATGGGAGACTGCCTGAGAAAACCAGCTAGGGAATTTTTTTTTGGTTTCATCACATACATATCAAACATATTAGACAACGTTCGTGCATCTTTTTTCACTGTAATGTCAATTATTTTTAGTAGAAACACATGGAAATTTAGGCATGTTTTCAAGTTCATGAACATTTTTCCAATTTCTCTGTTATTTTTGGAGATCAAGTTGGTGATGATGTCGGCACATAGTGGGGTTTGACCTGTTAACGTAGCGTGAAAAGTCGTACAAAGTGAACGCAAAGTTGTGCAAAGTGATTGGAAAGTTTGTAGATATATTTGTATGCTTGACCTAAATTGTTGGCATATAGAAACCCGCAGTTGTAAAGTCAAATAAATGAATAAAAGCGAGATGAAAACAGCCTATATAAGCAGAGTATCACATGAGCTGACTGACCGTAAAAATGATAGAAAACAGCATGCAAAATTGGTAAAAGCGTGCGAAACGTTGGCGGAGTTACATGTATATTTAACCTAAGTCATTGGAATGTCAACCCCGCAGTTAAATTTCGAAAACATTAAGTAAAAGTCAAGAAAATGCCAGATATATAAGCAGATTATGGCAACTGCAAACCAAATCGAAGACAAACTGCTTGCAAAGTTTTGAAAACCGATTGCAAAGTTTGTAGATTCGTTTGGGAATGTTACATATGATATTATATTGACGGGTTCCATAGTCAAAAGTTCGAAAACGTAAAACAATATTTCGTAAATTGCCGTTAAAGTAGCGTACTATTATTCGCAGCATGTAGAGGTCATAGATCAATTCAAGAAGTTACTCGTACAAACGCTATCAGGTTTAAAACAGTGTCAAACATGAAATAGTCGCCAGATCGAGTATATTTCAAATTGCGTAAGCAGTAGTGTTGGTAGGTGAAGAGATAAAGTTTAAAGTCAAGCTCAATCGGGCATGGTTAGTTCTTGCATGGGAGACTGCCTGAGAAAACCAGCTAGGTAATTTTTTTTTGGTTTCATCACATACATATCAAACATATTAGACAACGTTCGTGCATCTTTTTTCACTGTAATGTCAATTATTTTTAGTAGAAACACATGGAAATTTAGGCATGTTTTCAAGTTCATGAACATTTTTCCAATTTCTCTGTTATTTTTGGAGATCAAGTTGGTGATGATGTCGGCACATAGTGGGGTTTGACCTGTTAACGTAGCGTGAAAAGTCGTACAAAGTGAACGCAAAGTTGTGCAAAGTGATTGGAAAGTTTGTAGATATATTTGTATGCTTGACCTAAATTGTTGGCATATAGAAACCCGCAGTTGTAAAGTCAAATAAATGAATAAAAGCGAGATGAAAACAGCCTATATAAGCAGAGTATCACATGAGCTGACTGACCGTAAAAATGATAGAAAACAGCATGCAAAATTGGTAAAAGCGTGCGAAACGTTGGCGGAGTTACATGTATATTTAACCTAAGTCATTGGAATGCCAACCCCGCAGTTAAATTTCGAAAACATTAAGTAAAAGTCAAGAAAATGCCAGATATATAAGCAGATTATGGCAACTGCAAACCAAATCGAAGACAAACTGCTTGCAAAGTTTTGAAAACCGATTGCAAAGTTTGTAGATTCGTTTGGGAATGTTACATATGATATTATATTGACGGGTTCCATAGTCAAAAGTTCGAAAACGTAAAACAATATTTCGTAAATTGCCGTTAAAGTAGCGTACTATTATTCGCAGCATGTAGAGGTCATAGGTCAATTCAAGAAGTTACTCGTACAAACGCTATCAGGTTTAAAACAGTGTCAAACATGAAAAAGTCGCCAGATCGAGAATATTCCAAATTGCGTAAGCAGTAGTGTTGGTAGGTGAAGAGATAAAGTTTTAAGTCAAGCTCAATCGGGCATGGTTAGTTCTTGCATGGGAGACTGCCTGAGAAAACCAGCTAGGGAATTTTTTTTTGGTTTCATCACATACATATCAAACATATTAGACAACGTTCGTGCATCTTTTTTCACTGTAATGTCAATTATTTTTAGTAGAAACACATGGAAATTTAGGCATGTTTTCAAGTTCATGAACATTTTTCCAATTTCTCTGTTATTTTTGGAGATCAAGTTGGTGATGATGTCGGCACATAGAGGGGTTTGACCTGTTAACGTAGCGTGAAAAGTCGTACAAAGTGAACGCAAAGTTGTGCAAAGTGATTGGAAAGTTTGTAGATATATTTGTATGCTTGACCTAAATTGTTGGCATATAGAAACCCGCAGTTGTAAAGTCAAATAAATGAATAAAAGCGAGATGAAAACAGCCTATATAAGCAGAGTATCACATGAGCTGACTGACCGTAAAAATGATAGAAAACAGCATGCAAAGTTGGTAAAAGCGTGCGAAACTTTGGCGGAGTTACATGTATATTTAACCTAAGTCATTGGAATGCCAACCCCGCAGTTAAATTTCGAAAACATTAAGTAAAAGTCAAGAAAATGCCAGATATATAAGCAGATTATGGCAACTGCAAACCGAAAATCGAAGACAAACTGCTTGCAAAGTTTTGAAAAACGATTGCAAAGTTTGTAGATTCGTTTGGGAATGTTACATATGATATTATATTGACGGGTTCCATAGTCAAAAGTTCGAAAACGTAAAACAATATTTCGTAAATTGCTGTTAAAGTAGCGTACTATTATTCGCAGCATGTAGAGGTCATAGGTCAATTCAAGAAGTTACTCGTACAAACGCTATCAGGTTTAAAACAGTGTCAAACATGAAATAGTCGCCAGATCGAGCATATTTCAAATTGCGTAAGCAGTAGTGTTGGTAGGTGAAGAGACAAAGTTTAAAGTCAAGCTCAATCGGGCATGGTTAGTTCTTGTATGGGAGACTGCCTGAGAAAACCAGCTAGGGAATTTTTTTTTGGTTTCATCACATACATATCAAACATATGAGACAACGTTCGTGCATCTTTTTTTCACTGTAATGTCAATTATTTTTAGTAGAAAAACATGGAAATTTAGGCATGTTTTCAAGTTCATGAACTTTTTTCCAATTTCTCTGTTATTTTTGGAGATCAAGTTGGTGATGATGTCGGCACATAGAGGGGTTTGACCTGTTAACGTAGCGTGAAAAGTCGTACAAAGTGAACGCAAAGTTGTGCAAAATGATTGGAAAGTTTGTAGATATATTTGTATGCTTGACCTAACTTGTTGGCATATAGAAACCCGCGGTTGTAAAGTCAAATAAATGAATAAAAGCGAGATGAAAACAGCCTATATAAGCAGAGTATCACATGAGCTGACTGACCGTAAAAATGATAGAAAACAGCATGCAAAATTGGTAAAAGCGTGCGAAACGTTGGCGGAGTTACATGTATATTTAACCTAAGTCATTGGAATGTCAACCCCGCAGTTAAATTTCGAAAACATTAAGTAAAAGTCAAGAAAATGCCAGATATATAAGCAGATTATGGCAACTGCAAACCAAATCGAAGACAAACTGCTTGCAAAGTTTTGAAAACCGATTGCAAAGTTTGTAGATTTGTTTGGGAATGTTACATATGATATTATATTGACGGGTTCCATAGTCAAAAATTCGAAAACGTAAAACAATATTTCGTAAATTGCCGTTAAAGTAGCGTACTATTATTCGCAGCATGTAGAGGTCATAGGTCAATTCAAGAAGTTACTCGTACAAACGCTATCAGGTTTAAAACAGTGTCAAACATGAAATAGTCGCCAGATCGAGCATATTTCAAATTGCGTAAGCAGTAGTGTTGGTAGGTGAAGAGATAAAGTTTAAAGTCATTCTCAATCGGGCATGGTTAGTTCTTGCATGGGAGACTGCCTGAGAAAACCAGCTAGGGAATTTTTTTTGGTTTCATCACATACATATCAAACATATGAGACAACGTTCGTGCATCTTTTTTTCACTGTAATGTCAATTATTTTTAGTAGAAAAACATGGAAATTTAGGCATGTTTTCAAGTTCATGAACATTTTTCCAATTTCTCTGTTATTTTTGGAGATCAAGTTGGTGATGATGTCGGCACATAGTGGGGTTAGACCTGTTAACGTAGCGTGAAAAGTCGTACAAAGTGAACGCAAAGTTGTGCAAAGTGTTTGGAAAGTTTGTAGATATATTTGTATGCTTGACCTAAATTGTTGGCATATAGAAACCCGCAGATGTAAAGTCAAATAAATGAATAAAAGCGAGATGAAAACAGCCTATATAAGCAGAGTATCACATGAGCTGACTGACCGTAAAAATGATAGAAAACAGCATGCAAAGTTGGTAAAAGTGTACGAAAAGTTGGCGGAGTTACATGTATATTTAACCTAAGTTATTGGAATGCCAACCCCGCAGTTAAATTTCGAAAACATTAAGTAAAAGTCAAGAAAATGCCAGATATATAAGCAGATTATGGCAACTGCAAACCGAAAATCGAAGACAAACTGCTTGCAAAGTTTTGAAAAACGATTGCAAAGTTTGTAGATTCGTTTGGGAATGTTACATATGATATTATATTGACGGGTTCCATAGTCAAAAGTTCGAAAACGTAATACAATATTTCGTAAATTGCCGTTAAAGTAGCGTACTATTATTCGCAGCATGTAGAGGTCATAGGTCAATTCAAGAAGTTACTCGTACAAACGCTATCAGGTTTAAAACAGTGTCAAACATGAAATAGTCGCCAGATCGAGCATATTTCAAATTGCGTAAGCAGTAGTGTTGGTAGGTGAACAGACAAAGTTTAAAGTCAATCTCAATCGGGCATGGTTAGTTCTTGCATGGGAGACTGCCTGAGAAAACCAGCTAGGGAATTTTTTTTTTGGTTTCATCACATACATATCAAACATATGAGACAACGTTCGTGCATCTTTTTTTCACTGTAATGTCAATTATTTTTAGTAGAAAAACATGGAAATTTAGGCATGTTTTCAAGTTCATGAACTTTTTTCCAATTTCTCTTTTATTTTTGGAGATCAAGTTGGTGATGATGTCGGCACATAGAGGGGTTTGACCTGTTAACGTAGCGTGAATAGTCGTACAAAGTGAACGCAAAGTTGTGCAAAATGATTGGAAAGTTTGTAGATATATTTGTAAGCTTGACCTAAATTGTTGGCATATAGAAACCCGCAGTTGTAAAGTCAAATAAATGAATAAAAGCGAGATGAAAACAGCCTATATAAGCAGAGTATCACATGAGCTGACTGACCGTGAAAATGATAGAAAACAGCATGCAAAGTTGGTAAAAGTGTACGAAAAGTTGGCGGAGTTACATGTATATTTAACCTAAGTTATTGGAATGCCAACCCCGCAGTTAAATTTCGAAAACATTAAGTAAAAGTCAAGAAAATGCCAGATATATAAGCAGATTATGGCAACTGCAAACCGAAAATCGAAGACAAACTGCTTGCAAAGTTTTGAAAAACGATTGCAAAGTTTGTAGATTCGTTTGGGAATGTTACATATGATATTATATTGACGGGTTCCATAGTCAAAAGTTCGAAAACGTAAAACAATATTTCGTAAATTGCCGTTAAAGTAGCGTACTATTATTCGCAGCATGTAGAGGTCATAGGTCAATTCAAGAAGTTACTCGTACAAACGCTATCAGGTTTAAAACAGTGTCAAATATGAAATAGTCGCCAGATCGAGCATATTTCAAATTGCGTAAGCAGTAGTGTTGGTAGGTGAACAGACAAAGTTTAAAGTCAATCTCAATCTGGCATGGTTAGTTCTTGCATGGGAGACTGCCTGAGAAAACCAGCTAGGGAATTTTTTTTTTGGTTTCATCACATACATATCAAACATATGAGACAACGTTCGTGCATCTTTTTTTCACTGTAATGTCAATTATTTTTAGTAGAAAAACATGGAAATTTAGGCATGTTTTCAAGTTCATGAACTTTTTTCCAATTTCTCTGTTATTTTTGGAGATCAAGTTGGTGATGATGTCGGCACATAGAGGGGTTTGACCTGTTAACGTAGCGTGAAAAGTCGTACAAAGTGAACGCAAAGTTGTGCAAAATGATTGGAAAGTTTGTAGATATATTTGTATGCTTGACCTAAATTGTTGGCATATAGAAACCCGCAGTTGTAAAGTCAAATAAATGAATAAAAGCGAGATGAAAACAGCCTATATAAGCAGAGTATCACATGAGCTGACTGACCGTAAAAATGATAGAAAACAGCATGCAAAGTTGGTAAAAGTGTACGAAAAGTTGGCGGAGTTACATGTATATTTAACCTAAGTTATTGGAATGCCAACCCCGCAGTTAAATTTCGAAAACATTAAGTAAAAGTCAAGAAAATGCCAGATATATAAGCAGATTATGGCAACTGCAAACCGAAAATCGAAGACAAACTGCTTGCAAAGTTTTGAAAAACGATTGCAAAGTTTGTAGATTCGTTTGGGAATGTTACATATGATATTATATTGACGGGTTCCATAGTCAAAAGTTCGAAAACGTAATACAATGTTTCGTAAATTGCCGTTAAAGTAGCGTACTATTATTCGCAGCATGTAGAGGTCATAGGTCAATTCAAGAAGTTACTCGTACAAACGCTATCAGGTTTAAAACAGTGTCAAACATGAAATAGTCGCCAGATCGAGCATATTTCAAATTGCGTAAGCAGTAGTGTTGGTAGGTGAACAGAAAAAGTTTAAAGTCAATCTCAATCGGGCATGGTTAGTTCTTGCATGGGAGACTGCCTGAGAAAACCAGCTAGGGAATTTTTTTTTTGGTTTCATCACATACATATCAAACATATGAGACAACGTTCGTGCATCTTTTTTTCACTGTAATGTCAATTATTTTTAGTAGAAAAACATGGAAATTTAGGCATGTTTTCAAGTTCATGAACTTTTTTCCAATTTCTCTTTTATTTTTGGAGATCAAGTTGGTGATGATGTCGGCACATAGAGGGGTTTGACCTGTTAACGTAGCGTGAATAGTCGTACAAAGTGAACGCAAAGTTGTGCAAAATGATTGGAAAGTTTGTAGATATATTTGTAAGCTTGACCTAAATTGTTGGCATATAGAAACCCGCAGTTGTAAAGTCAAATAAATGAATAAAAGCGAGATGAAAACAGCCTATATAAGCAGAGTATCACATGAGCTGACTGACCGTGAAAATGATAGAAAACAGCATGCAAAGTTGGTAAAAGTGTACGAAAAGTTGGCGGAGTTACATGTATATTTAACCTAAGTTATTGGAATGCCAACCCCGCAGTTAAATTTCGAAAACATTAAGTAAAAGTCAAGAAAATGCCAGATATATAAGCAGATTATGGCAACTGCAAACCGAAAATCGAAGACAAACTGCTTGCAAAGTTTTGAAAAACGATTGCAAAGTTTGTAGATTCGTTTGGGAATGTTACATATGATATTATATTGACGGGTTCCATAGTCAAAAGTTCGAAAACGTAAAACAATATTTCGTAAATTGCCGTTAAAGTAGCGTACTATTATTCGCAGCATGTAGAGGTCATAGGTCAATTCAAGAAGTTACTCGTACAAACGCTATCAGGTTTAAAACAGTGTCAAATATGAAATAGTCGCCAGATCGAGCATATTTCAAATTGCGTAAGCAGTAGTGTTGGTAGGTGAACAGACAAAGTTTAAAGTCAATCTCAATCTGGCATGGTTAGTTCTTGCATGGGAGACTGCCTGAGAAAACCAGCTAGGGAATTTTTTTTTTGGTTTCATCACATACATATCAAACATATGAGACAACGTTCGTGCATCTTTTTTTCACTGTAATGTCAATTATTTTTAGTAGAAAAACATGGAAATTTAGGCATGTTTTCAAGTTCATGAACTTTTTTCCAATTTCTCTGTTATTTTTGGAGATCAAGTTGGTGATGATGTCGGCACATAGAGGGGTTTGACCTGTTAACGTAGCGTGAAAAGTCGTACAAAGTGAACGCAAAGTTGTGCAAAATGATTGGAAAGTTTGTAGATATATTTGTATGCTTGACCTAAATTGTTGGCATATAGAAACCCGCAGTTGTAAAGTCAAATAAATGAATAAAAGCGAGATGAAAACAGCCTATATAAGCAGAGTATCACATGAGCTGACTGACCGTAAAAATGATAGAAAACAGCATGCAAAGTTGGTAAAAGTGTACGAAAAGTTGGCGGAGTTACATGTATATTTAACCTAAGTTATTGGAATGCCAACCCCGCAGTTAAATTTCGAAAACATTAAGTAAAAGTCAAGAAAATGCCAGATATATAAGCAGATTATGGCAACTGCAAACCGAAAATCGAAGACAAACTGCTTGCAAAGTTTTGAAAAACGATTGCAAAGTTTGTAGATTCGTTTGGGAATGTTACATATGATATTATATTGACGGGTTCCATAGTCAAAAGTTCGAAAACGTAATACAATGTTTCGTAAATTGCCGTTAAAGTAGCGTACTATTATTCGCAGCATGTAGAGGTCATAGGTCAATTCAAGAAGTTACTCGTACAAACGCTATCAGGTTTAAAACAGTGTCAAACATGAAATAGTCGCCAGATCGAGCATATTTCAAATTGCGTAAGCAGTAGTGTTGGTAGGTGAACAGAAAAAGTTTAAAGTCAATCTCAATCGGGCATGGTTAGTTCTTGCATGGGAGACTGCCTGAGAAAACCAGCTAGGGAATTTTTTTTTTGGTTTCATCACATACATATCAAACATATGAGACAACGTTCGTGCATCTTTTTTTCACTGTAATGTCAATTATTTTTAGTAGAAAAACATGGAAATTTAGGCATGTTTTCAAGATCATGAACTTTTTTCCAATTTCTCTGTTATTTTTGGAGATCAAGTTGGTGATGATGTCGGCACATAGAGGGGTTTGACCTGTTAACGTAGCGTGAATAGTCGTACAAAGTGAACGCAAAGTTGTGCAAAATGATTGGAAAGTTTGTAGATATATTTGTATGCTTTACCTAAATTGTTGGCATATAGAAACCCGCAGTTGTAAAGTCAAATAAATGAATAAAAGCGAGATGAAAACAGCCTATATAAGCAGAGTATCACATGAGCTGACTGACCGTGAAAATGATAGAAAACAGCATGCAAAGTTGGTAAAAGTGTACGAAAAGTTGGCGGAGTTACATGTATATTTAACCTAAGTTATTGGAATGCCAACCCCGCAGTTAAATTTCGAAAACATTAAGTAAAAGTCAAGAAAATGCCAGATATATAAGCAGATTATGGCAACTGCAAACCGAAAATCGAAGACAAACTGCTTGCAAAGTTTTGAAAAACGATTGCAAAGTTTGTAGATTCGTTTGGGAATGTTACATATGATATTATATTGACGGGTTCCATAGTCAAAAGTTCGAAAACGTAAAATAATATTTCGTAAATTGCCGTTAAAGTAGCGTACTATTATTCGCAGCATGTAGAGGTCATAGGTCAATTCAAGAAGTTACTCGTACAAACGCTATCAGGTTTAAAACAGTGTCAAACATGAAATAGTCGCCAGATCGAGCATATTTCAAATTGCGTAAGCAGTAGTGTTGGTAGGTGAACAGAAAAAGTTTAAAGTCAATCTCAATCGGGCATGGTTAGTTCTTGCATGGGAGACTGCCTGAGAAAACCAGCTAGGGAATTTTTTTTTTGGTTTCATCACATACATATCAAACATATGAGACAACGTTCGTGCATCTTTTTTTCACTGTAATGTCAATTATTTTTAGTAGAAAAACATGGAAATTTAGGCATGTTTTCAAGATCATGAACTTTTTTCCAATTTCTCTGTTATTTTTGGAGATCAAGTTGGTGATGATGTCGGCACATAGAGGGGTTTGACCTGTTAACGTAGCGTGAAAAGTCGTACAAAGTGAACGCAAAGTTGTGCAAAATGATTGGAAAGTTTGTAGATATATTTGTATGCTTGACCTAAATTGTTGGCATATAGAAACCCGCAGTTGTAAAGTCAAATAAATGAATAAAAGCGAGATGAAAACAGCCTATATAAGCAGAGTATCACATGAGCTGACTGACCGTAAAAATGATAGAAAACAGCATGCAAAATTGGTAAAAGCGTGCGAAACGTTGGCGGAGTTACATGTATATTTAACCTAAGTCATTGGAATGTCAACCCCGCAGTTAAATTTCGAAAACATTAAGTAAAAGTCAAGAAAATGCCAGATATATAAGCAGATTATGGCAACTGCAAACCAAATCGAAGACAAACTGCTTGCAAAGTTTTGAAAAACGATTGCAAAGTATGTAGATTCGTTTGGGAATGTTACATATGATATTATATTGACGGGTTCCATAGTCAAAAGTTCGAAAACGTAAAACAATATTTCGTAAATTGCTGTTAAAGTAGCGTACTATTATTCGCAGCATGTAGAGGTCATAGGTCAATTCAAGAAGTTACTCGTACAAACGCTATCAGGTTTAAAACAGTGTCAAACATGAAATAGTCGCCAGATCGAGCATATTTCAAATTGCGTAAGCAGTAGTGTTGGTAGGTGAAGAGATAAAGTTTAAAGTCAAGCTCAATCGGGCATGGTTAGTTCTTGCATGGGAGACTGCCTGAGAAAACCAGCTAGGGAATTTTTTTTTGGTTTCATCACATACATATCAAACATATTAGACAACGTTCGTGCATCTTTTTTCACTGTAATGTCAATTATTTTTAGTAGAAAAACATGGAAATTTAGGCATGTTTTCAAGTTCATGAACTTTTTTCCAATTTCTCTGTTATTTTTGGAGATCAAGTTGGTGATGATGTCGGCACATAGTGGGGTTTGACCTGTTAACGTAGCGTGAAAAGTCGTACAAAGTGAACGCAAAGTTGTGCAAAGTGATTGGAAAGTTTATAGATATATTTGTATGCTTGACCTAAATTGTTGGCATATAGAAACCCGCAGTTGTAAAGTCAAATAAATGAATAAAAGCGAGATGAAAACAGCCTATATAAGCAGAGTATCACATGAGCTGACTGACCGTAAAAATGATAGAAAACAGCATGCAAACTTGGTAAAAGCGTGCGAAACTTTGGCGGAGTTACATGTATATTTAACCTAAGTCATTGGAATGCCAACCCCGCAGTTAAATTTCGAAAACATTAAGTAAAAGTCAAGAAAATGCCAGATATATAAGCAGATTATGGCAACTGCAAACCGAAAATCGTAGACAAACTGCTTGCAAAGTTTTGAAAAACGATTGCAAAGTTTGTAGATTCATTTGGGAATGTTACATATGATATTATATTGACGGGTTCCATAGTCAAAAGTTCGAAAACGTAAAACAATATTTCGTAAATTGCCGTTAAATTAGCGTTCTATTATTCGCAGCATGTAGAGGTCATAGGTCAATTCAAGAAGTTACTCGTACAAACGCTATCAGGTTTAAAACAGTGTCAAACATGAAATAGTCGCCAGATCGAGCATATTTCAAATTGCGTAAGCAGTAGTGTTGGTAGGTGAAGAGATAAAGTTTAAAGTCAAGCTCAATCGGGCATGGTTAGTTCTTGCATGGGAGACTGCCTGAGAAAACCAGCTAGGGAATTTTTTTTTGGTTTCATCACATACATATCAAACATATTAGACAACGTTCGTGCATCTTTTTTCACTGTAATGTCAATTATTTTTAGTAGAAACACATGGAAATTTAGGCATGTTTACAAGTTCATGAACATTTTTCCAATTTCTCTGTTATTTTTGGAGATCAAGTTGGTGATGATGTCGGCACATAGTGGGGTTTGACCTGTTAACGTAGCGTGAAAAGTCGTACAAAGTGAACGCAAAGTTGTGCAAAGTGATTGGAAAGTTTGTAGATATATTTGTATGCTTGACCTAAATTGTTGGCATATAGAAACCCGCAGTTGTAAAGTCAAATAAATGAATAAAAGCGAGATGAAAACAGCCTATATAAGCAGAGTATCACATGAGCTGACTGACCGTAAAAATGATAGAAAACAGCATGCAAAGTTGGTAAAAGCGTGCGAAACTTTGGCGGAGTTACATGTATATTTAACCTAAGTCATTGGAATGCCAACCCCGCAGTTAAATTTCGAAAACATTAAGTAAAAGTCAAGAAAATGCCAGATATATAAGCAGATTATGGCAACTGCAAACCGAAAATCGAAGACAAACTGCTTGCAAAGTTTTGAAAAACGATTGCAAAGTTTGTAGATTCGTTTGGGAATGTTACATATGATATTATATTGACGGGTTCCATAGTCAAAAGTTCGAAAACGTAAAACAATATTTCGTAAATTGCTGTTAAAGTAGCGTACTATTATTCGCAGCATGTAGAGGTCACAGGTCAATTCAAGAAGTTACTCGTACAAACGCTATCAGGTTTAAAACAGTGTCAAACATGAAATAGTCGCCAGATCGAGCATATTTCAAATTGCGTAAG
The DNA here is from genome assembly GCF_978046115.1 of Saccoglossus kowalevskii. Taxonomy (NCBI): domain Eukaryota; kingdom Metazoa; phylum Hemichordata; class Enteropneusta; family Harrimaniidae; genus Saccoglossus; species Saccoglossus kowalevskii. The sequence goes on along the minus strand of NC_140655.1, from coordinate 9,513,577 downwards.
CAGTAGTGTTGGTAGGTGAAGAGATAAAGTTTAAAGTCAAGCTCAATCGGGCATGGTTAGTTCTTGCATGGGAGACTGCCTGAGAAAACCAGCTAGGGAATTTTTTTTTGGTTTCATCACATACATATCAAACATATTAGACAACGTTCGTGCATCTTTTTTCACTGTAATGTCAATTATTTTTAGTAGAAACACATGGAAATTTAGGCATGTTTACAAGTTCATGAACATTTTTCCAATTTCTCTGTTATTTTTGGAGATCAAGTTGGTGATGATGTCGGCACATAGTGGGGTTTGACCTGTTAACGTAGCGTGAAAAGTCGTACAAAGTGAACGCAAAGTTGTGCAAAGTGATTGGAAAGTTTGTAGATATATTTGTATGCTTGACCTAAATTGTTGGCATATAGAAACCCGCAGTTGTAAAGTCAAATAAATGAATAAAAGCGAGATGAAAACTGCCTATATAAGCAGAGTATCACATGAGCTGACTGACCGTAAAAATGATAGAAAACAGCATGCAAAGTTGGTAAAAGCGTGCGAAACTTTGGCGGAGTTACATGTATATTTAACCTAAGTCATTGGAATGCCAACCCCGCAGTTAAATTTCGAAAACATTAAGTAAAAGTCAAGAAAATGCCAGATATATAAGCAGATTATGGCAACTGCAAACCGAAAATCGAAGACAAACTGCTTGCAAAGTTTTGAAAAACGATTGCAAAGTTTGTAGATTCGTTTGGGAATGTTACATATGATATTATATTGACGGGTTCCATAGTCAAAAGTTCGAAAACGTAAAACAATATTTCGTAAATTGCTGTTAAAGTAGCGTACTATTATTCGCAGCATGTAGAGGTCACAGGTCAATTCAAGAAGTTACTCGTACAAACGCTATCAGGTTTAAAACAGTGTCAAACATGAAATAGTCGCCAGATCGAGCATATTTCAAATTGCGTAAGCAGTAGTGTTGGTAGGTGAAGAGACAAAGTTTAAAGTCAAGCTCAATCGGGCATGGTTAGTTCTTGTATGGGAGACTGCCTGAGAAAACCAGCTAGGGAATTTTTTTTTGGTTTCAGCACATACATATCAAACATATGAGACAACGTTCGTGCATCTTTTTTCACTGTAATGTCAATTATTTTTAGTAGAAAAACATGGAAATTTAGGCATGTTTTCAAGTTCATGAACTTTTTTCCAATTTCTCTGTTATTTTTGGAGATCAAGTTGGTGATGATCTCGGCACATAGTGGGGTTAGACCTGTTAACGTAGCGTGAAAAGTCGTTCAAAGTGAACGCAAAGTTGTGCAAAGTGATTGGAAAGTTTGTAGATATATTTGTATGCTTGACCTAAATTGTTGGCATATAGAAACCCGCAGTTGTAAAGTCAAATAAATGAATAAAAGCGAGATGAAAACAGCCTATATAAGCAGAGTATCACATGAGTTGACTGACCGTAAAAATGATAGAAAACAGCATGCAAAGTTGGTAAAAGCGTGCGAAACTTTGGCGGAGTTACATGTATATTTAACCTAAGTCATCGGAATGCCAACCCCGCAGTTAAATTTCGAAAACATTAAGTAAAAGTCAAGAAAATGCCAGATATATAAGCAGATTATGGCAACTGCAAACCGAAAATCGAAGACAAACTGCTTGCAAAGTTTTGAAAAACGATTGCAAAGTTTGTAGATTCGTTTGGGAATGTTACATATGATATTATATTGACGGGTTCCATAGTCAAAAGTTCGAAAACGTAAAACAATATTTCGTAAATTGCCGTTAAAGTAGCGTACTATTATTCGCAGCATGTAGAGGTCATAGGTCAATTCAAGAAGTTACTCGTACAAACGCTATCAGGTTTAAAACAGTGTCAAACATGAAATAGTCGCCAGATCGAGCATATTTCAAATTCCGTAAGCAGTAGTGTTGGTAGGTGAATAGACAAAGTTTAAAGTCAATCTCAATCGGGCATGGTTAGTTCTTGCATGGGAGACTGCCTGAGAAAACCAGCTAGGGAATTTTTTTTTGGTTTCATCACATACATATCAAACATATGAGACAACGTTCGTGCATCTTTTTTTCACTGTAATGTCAATTATTTTTAGTAGAAAAACATGGAAATTTAGGCATGTTTTCAAGTTCATGAACTTTTTTCCAATTTCTCTGTTATTTTTGGAGATCAAGTTGGTGATGATGTTGGCACATAGAGGGGTTTGACCTGTTAACGTAGCGTGAAAAGTCGTACAAAGTGAACGCAAAGTTGTGCAAAATGATTGGAAAGTTTGTAGATATATTTGTATGCTTGACCTAACTTGTTGGCATATAGAAACCCGCAGTTGTAAAGTCAAATAAATGACTAAAAGCGAGATGAAAACAGCCTATATAAGCAGAGTATCACATGAGCTGACTGACCGTAAAAATGATAGAAAACAGCATGCAAAGTTGGTAAAAGCGTGCGAAACTTTGGCGGAGTTACATGTATATTTAACCTAAGTCATTGGAATGCCAACCCCGCAGTTAAATTTCGAAAACATTAAGTAAAAGTCAAGAAAATGCCAGATATATAAGCAGATTATGGCAACTGCAAACCGAAAATCGAAGACAAACTGCTTGCAAAGTTTTGAAAAACGATTGCAAAGTTTGTAGATTCGTTTGGGAATGTTACATATGATATTATATTGACGGGTTCCATAGTCAAAAGTTCGAAAACGTAAAACAATATTTCGTAAATTGCTGTTAAAGTAGCGTACTATTATTCGCAGCATGTAGAGGTCACAGGTCAATTCAAGAAGTTACTCGTACAAACGCTATCAGGTTTAAAACAGTGTCAAACATGAAATAGTCGCCAGATCGAGCATATTTCAAATTGCGTAAGCAGTAGTGTTGGTAGGTGAAGAGACAAAGTTTAAAGTCAAGCTCAATCGGGCATGGTTAGTTCTTGTATGGGAGACTGCCTGAGAAAACCAGCTAGGGAATTTTTTTTTGGTTTCATCACATACATATCAAACATATGAGACAACGTTCGTGCATCTTTTTTCACTGTAATGTCAATTATTTTTAGTAGAAAAACATGGAAATTGAGGCATGTTTTCAAGTTCATGAACTTTTTTCCAATTTCTCTGTTATTTTTGGAGATCAAGTTGGTGATGATCTCGGCACATAGTGGGGTTAGACCTGTTAACGTAGCGTGAAAAGTCGTTCAAAGTGAACGCAAAGTTGTGCAAAGTGATTGGAAAGTTTGTAGATATATTTGTATGCTTGACCTAACTTGTTGGCATATAGAAACCCGCAGTTGTAAAGTCAAATAAATGACTAAAAGCGAGATGAAAACAGCCTATATAAGCAGAGTATCACATGAGCTGACTGACCGTAAAAATGATAGAAAACAGCATGCAAAGTTGGTAAAAGCGTGCGAAACTTTGGCGGAGTTACATGTATATTTAACCTAAGTCATTGGAATGCCAACCCCGCAGTTAAATTTCGAAAACATTAAGTAAAAGTCAAGAAAATGCCAGATATATAAGCAGATTATGGCAACTGCAAACCGAAAATCGAAGACAAACTGCTTGCAAAGTTTTGAAAAACGATTGCAAAGTTTGTAGATTCGTTTGGGAATGTTACATATGATATTATATTGACGGGTTCCATAGTCAAAAGTTCGAAAACGTAAAACAATATTTCGTAAATTGCTGTTAAAGTAGCGTACTATTATTCGCAGCATGTAGAGGTCACAGGTCAATTCAAGAAGTTACTCGTACAAACGCTATCAGGTTTAAAACAGTGTCAAACATGAAATAGTCGCCAGATCGAGCATATTTCAAATTGCGTAAGCAGTAGTGTTGGTAGGTGAAGAGACAAAGTTTAAAGTCAAGCTCAATCGGGCATGGTTAGTTCTTGTATGGGAGACTGCCTGAGAAAACCAGCTAGGGAATTTTTTTTTGGTTTCATCACATACATATCAAACATATGAGACAACGTTCGTGCATCTTTTTTCACTGTAATGTCAATTATTTTTAGTAGAAAAACATGGAAATTGAGGCATGTTTTCAAGTTCATGAACTTTTTTCCAATTTCTCTGTTATTTTTGGAGATCAAGTTGGTGATGATCTCGGCACATAGTGGGGTTAGACCTGTTAACGTAGCGTGAAAAGTCGTTCAAAGTGAACGCAAAGTTGTGCAAAGTGATTGGAAAGTTTGTAGATATATTTGTATGCTTGACCTAAATTGTTGGCATATAGAAACCCGCAGTTGTAAAGTCAAATAAATGAATAAAAGCGAGATGAAAACAGCCTATATAAGCAGAGTATCACATGAGCTGACTGACCGTAAAAATGATAGAAAACAGCATGCAAAGTTGGTAAAAGCGTGCGAAACTTTGGCGGAGTTACATGTATATTTAACCTAAGTCATTGGAATGCCAACCCCGCAGTTAAATTTCGAAAACATTAAGTAAAAGTCAAGAAAATGCCAGATATATAAGCAGATTATGGCAACTGCAAACCGAAAATCGAAGACAAACTGCTTGCAAAGTTTTGAAAAACGATTGCAAAGTTTGTAGATTCGTTTGGGAATGTTACATATGATATTATATTGACGGGTTCCATAGTCAAAAGTTCGAAAACGTAAAACAATATTTCGTAAATTGCCGTTAAAGTAGCGTACTATTATTCGCAGCATGTAGAGGTCATAGGTCAATTCAAGAAGTTACTCGTACAAACGCTATCAGGTTTAAAACAGTGTCAAACATGAAATAGTCGCCAGATCGAGCATATTTCAATTTGCGTAAGCAGTAGTGTTGGTAGGTGAAGAGACAAAGTTTAAAGTCAATCTCAATCGGGCATGGTTAGTTCTTGCATGGGAGACTGCCTGAGAAAACCAGCTAGGGAATTTTTTTTTGGTTTCATCACATACATATCAAACATATGAGACAACGTTCGTGCATCTTTTTTTCACTGTAATGTCAATTATTTTTAGTAGAAAAACATGGAAATTTAGGCATGTTTTCAAGTTCATGAACTTTTTTCCAATTTCTCTGTTATTTTTGGAGATCAAGTTGGTGATGATGTCGGCACATAGAGGGGTTTGACCTGTTAACGTAGCGTGAAAAGTCGTACAAAGTGAACGCAAAGTTGTGCAAAGTGATTGGAAAGTTTGTAGATATATTTGTATGCTTGACCTAAATTGTTGGCATATAGAAACCCGCAGTTGTAAAGTCAAATAAATGAATAAAAGCGAGATGAAAACAGCCTATATAAGCAGAGTATCACATGAGCTGACTGACCGTAAAAATGATAGAAAACCGCATGCAAAGTTGGTAAAAGCGTGCGAAACTTTGGCGGAGTTACATGTATATTTAACCTAAGTCATTGGAATGCCAACCCCGCAGTTAAATTTCGAAAACATTAAGTAAAAGTCAAGAAAATGCCAGATATATAAGCAGATTATGGCAACTGCAAACCGAAAATCGAAGACAAACTGCTTGCAAAGTTTTGAAAAACGATTGCAAAGTTTGTAGATTCGTTTGGGAATGTTACATATGATATTATATTGACGGGTTCCATAGTCAAAAGTTCGAAAACGTAAAACAATATTTCGTAAATTGCCGTTAAAGTAGCGTACTATTATTCGCAGCATGTAGAGGTCATAGGTCAATTCAAGAAGTTACTCGTATAAACGCTATCAGGTTTAAAACAGTGTCAAACATGAAATAGTCGCCAGATCGAGCATATTTCAAATTGCGTAAGCAGTAGTGTTGGTAGGTGAAGAGACAAAGTTTAAAGTCAAGCTCAATCTGGCATGGTTAGTTCTTGCATGGGAGACTGCCTGAGAAAATCAGCTAGGGAATTTTTTTTGGTTTCATCACATACATATCAAACATATGAGACAACGTTCGTGCATCTTTTTTTCACTGTAATGTCAATTATTTTTAGTAGAAAAACATAGAAATTTAGGCATGTTTTCTTGTTCCTGAACATTTTTCCAATTTCTCTATTATTTTTGGAGATCAAGTTGGTGATGATGTTGGCACATAGTGGGGTTTGACCTGTTAACGTAGCGTGAAAAGTCGTACAAAGTGAACGCAAAGTTGTGCAAAGTGATTGGAAAGTTTGTAGATATATTTGTATGCTTGACCTAAATTGTTGGCATATAGAAACCCGCAGTTGTAAAGTCAAATAAATGAATAAAAGCGAGATGAAAACAGCCTATATAAGCAGAGTATCACATGAGCTGACTGACCGTAAAAATGATAGAAAACAGCATGCAAAGTTGGTAAAAGCGTGCGAAACTTTGGCGGAGTTACATGTATATTTAACCTAAGTCATTGGAATGCCAACCCCGCAGTTAAATTTCGAAAACATTAAGTAAAAGTCAAGAAAATGCCAGATATATAAGCAGATTATGGCAACTGCAAACCGAAAATCGAAGACAAACTGCTTGCAAAGTTTTGAAAAACGATTGCAAAGTTTGTAGATTCGTTTGGGAATGTTACATATGATATTATATTGACGGGTTCCATAGTCAAAAGTTCGAAAACGTAAAACAATATTTCGTAAATTGCCGTTAAAGTAGCGTACTATTATTCGCAGCATGTAGAGGTCATAGGTCAATTCAAGAAGTTACTCGTACAAACGCTATCAGGTTTAAAACAGTGTCAAACATGAAATAGTCGCCAGATCGAGCATATTTCAATTTGCGTAAGCAGTAGTGTTGGTAGGTGAAGAGACAAAGTTTAAAGTCAATCTCAATCGGGCATGGTTAGTTCTTGCATGGGAGACTGCCTGAGAAAACCAGCTAGGGAATTTTTTTTTGGTTTCATCACATACATATCAAACATATGAGACAACGTTCGTGCATCTTTTTTTCACTGTAATGTCAATTATTTTTAGTAGAAAAACATGGAAATTTAGGCATGTTTTCAAGTTCATGAACTTTTTTCCAATTTCTCTGTTATTTTTGGAGATCAAGTTGGTGATGATGTCGGCACATAGAGGGGTTTGACCTGTTAACGTAGCGTGAAAAGTCGTACAAAGTGAACGCAAAGTTGTGCAAAGTGATTGGAAAGTTTGTAGATATATTTGTATGCTTGACCTAAATTGTTGGCATATAGAAACCCGCAGTTGTAAAGTCAAATAAATGAATAAAAGCGAGATGAAAACAGCCTATATAAGCAGAGTATCACATGAGCTGACTGACCGTAAAAATGATAGAAAACCGCATGCAAAGTTGGTAAAAGCGTGCGAAACTTTGGCGGAGTTACATGTATATTTAACCTAAGTCATTGGAATGCCAACCCCGCAGTTAAATTTCGAAAACATTAAGTAAAAGTCAAGAAAATGCCAGATATATAAGCAGATTATGGCAACTGCAAACCGAAAATCGAAGACAAACTGCTTGCAAAGTTTTGAAAAACGATTGCAAAGTTTGTAGATTCGTTTGGGAATGTTACATATGATATTATATTGACGGGTTCCATAGTCAAAAGTTCGAAAACGTAAAACAATATTTCGTAAATTGCCGTTAAAGTAGCGTACTATTATTCGCAGCATGTAGAGGTCATAGGTCAATTCAAGAAGTTACTCGTACAAACGCTATCAGGTTTAAAACAGTGTCAAACATGAAATAGTCGCCAGATCGAGCATATTTCAAATTGCGTAAGCAGTAGTGTTGGTAGGTGAAGAGACAAAGTTTAAAGTCAAGCTCAATCTGGCATGGTTAGTTCTTGCATGGGAGACTGCCTGAGAAAATCAGCTAGGGAATTTTTTTTGGTTTCATCACATACATATCAAACATATGAGACAACGTTCGTGCATCTTTTTTTCACTGTAATGTCAATTATTTTTAGTAGAAAAACATAGAAATTTAGGCATGTTTTCTTGTTCCTGAACATTTTTCCAATTTCTCTATTATTTTTGGAGATCAAGTTGGTGATGATGTTGGCACATAGTGGGGTTTGACCTGTTAACGTAGCGTGAAAAGTCGTACAAAGTGAACGCAAAGTTGTGCAAAGTGATTGGAAAGTTTGTAGATATATTTGTATGCTTGACCTAAATTGTTGGCATATAGAAACCCGCAGTTGTAAAGTCAAATAAATGAATAAAAGCGAGATGAAAACAGCCTATATAAGCAGAGTATCACATGAGCTGACTGACCGTAAAAATGATAGAAAACCGCATGCAAAGTTGGTAAAAGCGTGCGAAACTTTGGCGGAGTTACATGTATATTTAACCTAAGTCATTGGAATGCCAACCCCGCAGTTAAATTTCGAAAACATTAAGTAAAAGTCAAGAAAATGCCAGATATATAAGCAGATTATGGCAACTGCAAACCGAAAATCGAAGACAAACTGCTTGCAAAGTTTTGAAAAACGATTGCAAAGTTTGTAGATTCGTTTGGGAATGTTACATATGATATTATATTGACGGGTTCCATAGTCAAAAGTTCGAAAACGTAAAACAATATTTCGTAAATTGCCGTTAAAGTAGCGTACTATTATTCGCAGCATGTAGAGGTCATAGGTCAATTCAAGAAGTTACTCGTACAAACGCTATCAGGTTTAAAACAGTGTCAAACATGAAATAGTCGCCAGATCGAGCATATTTCAAATTGCGTAAGCAGTAGTGTTGGTAGGTGAAGAGACAAAGTTTAAAGTCAAGCTCAATCTGGCATGGTTAGTTCTTGCATGGGAGACTGCCTGAGAAAATCAGCTAGGGAATTTTTTTTGGTTTCATCACATACATATCAAACATATGAGACAACGTTCGTGCATCTTTTTTTCACTGTAATGTCAATTATTTTTAGTAGAAAAACATAGAAATTTAGGCATGTGTTCTTGTTCCTGAACATTTTTCCAATTTCTCTATTATTTTTGGAGATCAAGTTGGTGATGATGTTGGCACATAGTGGGGTTTGACCTGTTAACGTAGCGTGAAATTTCGTACAAAGTGAACGCAAAGTTGTGCAAAGTGATTGGAAAGTTTGTAGACATATTTGTATGCTTGACCTAAATTGTTGGCATATAGAAACCCGCAGTTGTAAAGTCAAATAAATGAATAAAAGCGAGATGAAAACAGCCTATATAAGCAGAGTATCACATGAGCTGACTGACCGTAAAAATGATAGAAAACAGCATGCAAACTTGGTAAAAGCGAGCGAAACGTTGGCGGAGTTTCATGTATATTTAACCTAAGTCATTGGAATGCCAACCCCGCAGTTAAATTTCGAAAACATTAAGTAAAAGTCAAGAAAATGCCAGATATATAAGCAGATTATGGCAACTGCAAACCGAAAATCGAAGACAAACTGCTTGCAAAGTTTTGAAAAACGATTGCAAAGTTTGTAGATTCGTTTGGGAATGTTACATATGATATTATATTGACGGGTTCCATAGTCAAAAGTTCGAAAACGTAAAACAATATTTCGTAAATTGCTGTTAAAGTAGCGTACTATTATTCGCAGCATGTAGAGGTCACAGGTCAATTCAAGAAGTTACTCGTACAAACGCTATCAGGTTTAAAACAGTGTCAAACATGAAATAGTCGCCAGATCGAGCATATTTCAAATTGCGTAAGCAGTAGTGTTGGTAGGTGAAGAGACAAAGTTTAAAGTCAAGCTCAATCGGGCATGGTTAGTTCTTGTATGGGAGACTGCCTGAGAAAACCAGCTAGGGAATTTTTTTTTGGTTTCATCACATACATATCAAACATATGAGACAACGTTCGTGCATCTTTTTTCACTGTAATGTCAATTATTTTTAGTAGAAAAACATGGAAATTTAGGCATGTTTTCAAGTTCATGAACTTTTTTCCAATTTCTCTGTTATTTTTGGAGATCAAGTTGGTGATGATCTCGGCACATAGTGGGGTTAGACCTGTTAACGTAGCGTGAAAAGTCGTTCAAAGTGAACGCAAAGTTGTGCAAAGTGATTGGAAAGTTTGTAGATATATTTGTATGCTTGACCTAAATTGTTGGCATATAGAAACCCGCAGTTGTAAAGTCAAATAAATGAATAAAAGCGAGATGAAAACAGCCTATATAAGCAGAGTATCACATGAGCTGACTGACCGTAAAAATGATAGAAAACAGCATGCAAAGTTGGTAAAAGCGTGCGAAACTTTGGCGGAGTTACATGTATATTTAACCTACGTCATCGGAATGCCAACCCCGAAGTTAAATTTCGAAAACATTAAGTAAAAGTCAAGAAAATGCCAGATATATAAGCAGATTATGGCAACTGCAAACCGAAAATCGAAGACAAACTGCTTGCAAAGTTTTGAAAAACGATTGCAAAGTTTGTAGATTCGTTTGGGAATGTTACATATGATATTATATTGACGGGTTCCATAGTCAAAAGTTCGAAAACGTAAAACAATATTTCGTAAATTGCCGTTAAAGTAGCGTACTATTATTCGCAGCATGTAGAGGTCATAGGTCAATTCAAGAAGTTACTCGTACAAACGCTATCAGGTTTAAAACAGTGTCAAACATGAAATAGTCGCCAGATCGAGCATATTTCAATTTGCGTAAGCAGTAGTGTTGGTAGGTGAAGAGACAAAGTTTAAAGTCAATCTCAATCGGGCATGGTTAGTTCTTGCATGGGAGACTGCCTGAGAAAACCAGCTAGGGAATTTTTTTTGGGTTTCATCACATACATATCAAACATATGAGACAACGTTCGTGCATCTTTTTTTCACTGTAATGTCAATTATTTTTAGTAGAAAAACATGGAAATTTAGGCATGTTTTCAAGTTCATGAACTTTTTTCCAATTTCTCTGTTATTTTTGGAGATCAAGTTGGTGATGATGTCGGCACATAGAGGGGTTTGACCTGTTAACGTAGCGTGAAAAGTCGTACAAAGTGAACGCAAAGTTGTGCAAAGTGATTGGAAAGTTTGTAGATATATTTGTATGCTTGACCTAAATTGTTGGCATATAGAAACCCGCAGTTGTAAAGTCAAATAAATGACTAAAAGCGAGATGAAAACAGCCTATATAAGCAGAGTATCACATGAGCTGACTGACCGTAAAAATGATAGAAAACAGCATGCAAAGTTGGTAAAAGCGTGCGAAACTTTGGCGGAGTTACATGTATATTTAACCTAAGTCATTGGAATGCCAACCCCGCAGTTAAATTTCGAAAACATTAAGTAAAAGTCAAGAAAATGCCAGATATATAAGCAGATTATGGCAACTGCAAACCGAAAATCGAAGACAAACTGCTTGCAAAGTTTTGAAAAACGATTGCAAAGTTTGTAGATTCGTTTGGGAATGTTACATATGATATTATATTGACGGGTTCCATAGTCAAAAGTTCGAAAACGTAAAACAATATTTCGTAAATTGCCGTTAAAGTAGCGTACTATTATTCGCAGCATGTAGAGGTCATAGGTCAATTCAAGAAGTTACTCGTACAAACGCTATCAGGTTTAAAACAGTGTCAAACATGAAATAGTCGCCAGATCGAGCATATTTCAAATTGCGTAAGCAGTAGTGTTGGTAGGTGAAGAGACAAAGTTTAAAGTCAAGCTCAATCTGGCATGGTTAGTTCTTGCATGGGAGACTGCCTGAGAAAATCAGCTAGGGAATTTTTTTTGGTTTCATCACATACATATCAAACATATGAGACAACGTTCGTGCATCTTTTTTTCACTGTAATGTCAATTATTTTTAGTAGAAAAACATGGAAATTTAGGCATGTTTTCAAGTTCATGAACTTTTTTCCAATTTCTCTGTTATTTTTGGAGATCAAGTTGGTGATGATGTCGGCACATAGAGGGGTTTGACCTGTTAACGTAGCGTGAAAAGTCGTACAAAGTGAACGCAAAGTTGTGCAAAGTGATTGGAAAGTTTGTAGATATATTTGTATGCTTGACCTAAATTGTTGGCATATAGAAACCCGCAGTTGTAAAGTCAAATAAATGAATAAAAGCGAGATGAAAACAGCCTATATAAGCAGAGTATCACATGAGCTGACTGACCGTAAAAATGATAGAAAACCGCATGCAAAGTTGGTAAAAGCGTGCGAAACTTTGGCGGAGTTACATGTATATTTAACCTAAGTCATTGGAATGCCAACCCCGCAGTTAAATTTCGAAAACATTAAGTAAAAGTCAAGAAAATGCCAGATATATAAGCAGATTATGGCAACTGCAAACCGAAAATCGAAGACAAACTGCTTGCAAAGTTTTGAAAAACGATTGCAAAGTTTGTAGATTCGTTTGGGAATGTTACATATGATATTATATTGACGGGTTCCATAGTCAAAAGTTCGAAAACGTAAAACAATATTTCGTAAATTGCCGTTAAAGTAGCGTACTATTATTCGCAGCATGTAGAGGTCATAGGTCAATTCAAGAAGTTACTCGTACAAACGCTATCAGGTTTAAAACAGTGTCAAACATGAAATAGTCGCCAGATCGAGCATATTTCAAATTGCGTAAGCAGTAGTGTTGGTAGGTGAAGAGACAAAGTTTAAAGTCAAGCTCAATCTGGCATGGTTAGTTCTTGCATGGGAGACTGCCTGAGAAAATCAGCTAGGGAATTTTTTTTGGTTTCATCACATACATATCAAACATATGAGACAACGTTCGTGCATCTTTTTTTCACTGTAATGTCAATTATTTTTAGTAGAAAAACATGGAAATTTAGGCATGTTTTCAAGTTCATGAACTTTTTTCCAATTTCTCTGTTATTTTTGGAGATCAAGTTGGTGATGATGTCGGCACATAGAGGGGTTTGACCTGTTAACGTAGCATGAAAAGTCGTACAAAGTGAACGCAAAGTTGTGCAAAGTGATTGGAAAGTTTGTAGATATATTTGTATGCTTGACCTAAATTGTTGGCATATAGAAACCCGCAGTTGTAAAGTCAAATAAATGAATAAAAGCGAGATGAAAACAGCCTATATAAGCAGAGTATCACATGAGCTGACTGACCGTAAAAATGATAGAAAACCGCATGCAAAGTTGGTAAAAGCGTGCGAAACTTTGGCGGAGTTACATGTATATTTAACCTAAGTCATTGGAATGCCAACCCCGCAGTTAAATTTCGAAAACATTAAGTAAAAGTCAAGAAAATGCCAGATATATAAGCAGATTATGGCAACTGCAAACCAAAAATCGAAGACAAACTGCTTGCAAAGTTTTGAAAAACGATTGCAAAGTTTGTAGATTCGTTTGGGAATGTTACATATGATATTATATTGACGGGTTCCATAGTCAAAAGTTCGAAAACGTAAAACAATATTTCGTAAATTGCCGTTAAAGTAGCGTACTATTATTCGCAGCATGTAGAGGTCATAGGTCAATTCAAGAAGTTACTCGTACAAACGCTATCAGGTTTAAAACAGTGTCAAACATGAAATAGTCGCCAGATCGAGCATATTTCAAATTGCGTAAGCAGTAGTGTTGGTAGGTGAAGAGACAAAGTTTAAAGTCAAGCTCAATCTGGCATGGTTAGTTCTTGCATGGGAGACTGCCTGAGAAAATCAGCTAGGGAATTTTTTTTGGTTTCATCACATACATATCAAACATATGAGACAACGTTCGTGCATCTTTTTTTCACTGTAATGTCAATTATTTTTAGTAGAAAAACATAGAAATTTAGGCATGTTTTCTTGTTCCTGAACATTTTTCCAATTTCTCTATTATTTTTGGAGATCAAGTTGGTGATGATGTTGGCACATAGTGGGGTTTGACCTGTTAACGTAGCGTGAAAAGTCGTACAAAGTGAACGCAAAGTTGTGCAAAGTGATTGGAAAGTTTGTAGACATATTTGTATGCTTGACCTAAATTGTTGGCATATAGAAACCCGCAGTTGTAAAGTCAAATAAATGAATAAAAGCGAGATGAAAACAGCCTATATAAGCAGAGTATCACATGAGCTGACTGACCGTAAAAATGATAGAAAACAGCATGCAAACTTGGTAAAAGCGAGCGAAACGTTGGCGGAGTTTCATGTATATTTAACCTAAGTCATTGGAATGCCAACCCCGCAGTTAAATTTCGAAAACATTAAGTAATAGTCAAGAAAATGCCAGATATAGAAGCAGATTATGGCAACTGCAAACCGAAAATCGAAGACAAACTGCTTGCAAAGTTTTGAAAAACGATTACAAAGTTTGTAGATTCGTTTGGGAATGTTACATATGATATTATATTGACGGGTTCCATAGACAAAAGTTCGAAAACGTAAAACAATATTTCGTAAATTGCCGTTGAAGTAGCGTACTATTATTCGCAGCATGTAGAGGTCATAGGTCAATTCAAGAAGTTACTCGTACAAACGCTATCAGGTTTAAAACAGTGTCAAACATGAAATAGTCGCCAGATCGAGCATATTTCAAATTGCGTAAGCAGTAGTGTTGGTAGGTGAAGAGACAAAGTTTAAAGTCAAGCTCAATCTGGCATGGTTAGTTCTTGCATGGGAGACTGCCTGAGAAAATCAGCTAGGGAATTTTTTTTGGTTTCATCACATACATATCAAACATATGAGACAACGTTCGTGCATCTTTTTTTCACTGTAATGTCAATTATTTTTAGTAGAAAAACATAGAAATTTAGGCATGTGTTCTTGTCCCTGAACATTTTTCCAATTTCTCTATTATTTTTGGAGATCAAGTTGGTGATGATGTTGGCACATAGTGGGGTTTGACCTGTTAACGTAGTGTGAAATTTCGTACAAAGTGAACGCAAAGTTGTGCAAAGTGATTGGAAAGTTTGTAGACATATTTGTATGCTTGACCTAAATTGTTGGCATATAGAAACCCGCAGTTGTAAAGTCAAATAAATGAATAAAAGCGAGATGAAAACAGCCTATATAAGCAGAGTATCACATGAGCTGACTGACCGTAAAAATGATAGAAAACAGCATGCAAACTTGGTAAAAGCGAGCGAAACGTTGGCGGAGTTTCATGTATATTTAACCTAAGTCATTGGAATGCCAACCCCGCAGTTAAATTTCGAAAACATTAAGTAATAGTCAAGAAAATGCCAGATATAGAAGCAGATTATGGCAACTGCAAACCGAAAATCGAAGACAAACTGCTTGCAAAGTTTTGAAAAACGATTGCAAAGTTTGTAGATTCGTTTGGGAATGTTACATATGATATTATATTGACGGGTTCCATAGTCAAAAGTTCGAAAACGTAAAACAATATTTCGTAAATTGCCGTTAAAGTAGCGTACTATTATTCACAACATGTAGAGGTCATAGGTCAATTTAAGAAGTTACTCGTACAAACGCTATCAGGTTAAAAACAGTGTCAAACATGAAATAGTCGCCAACGCGAGTATATTTCAAATTGCGTAAGCAGTAGTGTGGGTAGGTGAAGAGACAAAGTTTAAAGTCAGGCTCAGTCGGGCCTGGTTAGTTCTTGCATGGGAGACTGCCTGAGAAAACCAGCTAGGGAATTTTTTTTTGGTTTCATCACATACATATCAAACACATGAGACAATGTTCGTGGATCTTTTTTTCACTGTGATGTAAATTATTTTTAGTAGAAAAACATGGAAATTCAGGCATGTTTTCAAGTTCATGAACATTTTTCCAATTTCTCTGTTATTTTTGGAGATCAAGTTGGTGATGATGTCGGCACATAGAGGGGTTTGACCTGTTAACGTAGCGTGAAAAGTCGTACAAAGTGAACGCAAAGTTGTGCAAAGTGATTGGAAAGTTTGTAGATATATTTGTATGCTTGACCTAAATTGTTGGCATATAGAAACCCGCAGTTGTAAAGTCAAATAAATGAATAAAAGCGAGATGAAAACAGCCTATATAAGCAGAGTATCACATGAGCTGACTGACCGTAAAAATGATAGAAAACCGCATGCAAAGTTGGTAAAAGCGTGCGAAACTTTGGCGGAGTTACATGTATATTTAACCTAAGTCATTGGAATGCCAACCCCGCAGTTAAATTTCGAAAACATTAAGTAAAAGTCAAGAAAATGCCAGATATATAAGCAGATTATGGCAACTGCAAACCGAAAATCGAAGACAAACTGCTTGCAAAGTTTTGAAAAACGATTGCAAAGTTTGTAGATTCGTTTGGGAATGTTACATATGATATTATATTGACGGGTTCCATAGTCAAAAGTTCGAAAACGTAAAACAATATTTCGTAAATTGCCGTTAAAGTAGCGTACTATTATTCGCAGCATGTAGAGGTCATAGGTCAATTCAAGAAGTTACTCGTACAAACGCTATCAGGTTTAAAACAGTGTCAAACATGAAATAGTCGCCAGATCGAGCATATTTCAAATTGCGTAAGCAGTAGTGTTGGTAGGTGAAGAGACAAAGTTTAAAGTCAAGCTCAATCTGGCATGGTTAGTTCTTGCATGGGAGACTGCCTGAGAAAATCAGCTAGGGAATTTTTTTTGGTTTCATCACATACATATCAAACATATGAGACAACGTTCGTGCATCTTTTTTTCACTGTAATGTCAATTATTTTTAGTAGAAAAACATAGAAATTTAGGCATGTTTTCTTGTTCCTGAACATTTTTCCAATTTCTCTATTATTTTTGGAGATCAAGTTGGTGATGATGTTGGCACATAGTGGGGTTTGACCTGTTAACGTAGCGTGAAAAGTCGTACAAAGTGAACGCAAAGTTGTGCAAAGTGATTGGAAAGTTTGTAGACATATTTGTATGCTTGACCTAAATTGTTGGCATATAGAAACCCGCAGTTGTAAAGTCAAATAAATGAATAAAAGCGAGATGAAAACAGCCTATATAAGCAGAGTATCACATGAGCTGACTGACCGTAAAAATTATAGAAAACAGCATGCAAACTTGGTAAAAGCGAGCGAAACGTTGGCGGAGTTTCATGTATATTTAACCTAAGTCATTGGAATGCCAA
The DNA here is from genome assembly GCF_978046115.1 of Saccoglossus kowalevskii. Taxonomy (NCBI): domain Eukaryota; kingdom Metazoa; phylum Hemichordata; class Enteropneusta; family Harrimaniidae; genus Saccoglossus; species Saccoglossus kowalevskii. Next base: position 9,496,730 of record NC_140655.1, on the reverse strand, counting down.
CCCCGCAGTTAAATTTCGAAAACATTAAGTAATAGTCAAGAAAATGCCAGATATAGAAGCAGATTATGGCAACTGCAAACCGAAAATCGAAGACAAACTGCTTGCAAAGTTTTGAAAAACGATTGCAAAGTTTGTAGATTCGTTTGGGAATGTTACATATGATATTATATTGACGGGTTCCATAGTCAAAAGTTCGAAAACGTAAAACAATATTTCGTAAATTGCCGTTGAAGTAGCGTACTATTATTCGCAGCATGTAGAGGTCATAGGTCAATTCAAGAAGTTACTCGTACAAACGCTATCAGGTTTAAAACAGTGTCAAACATGAAATAGTCGCCAGATCGAGCATATTTCAAATTGCGTAAGCAGTAGTGTTGGTAGGTGAAGAGACAAAGTTTAAAGTCAAGCTCAATCTGGCATGGTTAGTTCTTGCATGGGAGACTGCCTGAGAAAATCAGCTAGGGAATTTTTTTTGGTTTCATCACATACATATCAAACATATGAGACAACGTTCGTGCATCTTTTTTTCACTGTAATGTCAATTATTTTTAGTAGAAAAACATAGAAATTTAGGCATGTGTTCTTGTCCCTGAACATTTTTCCAATTTCTCTATTATTTTTGGAGATCAAGTTGGTGATGATGTTGGCACATAGTGGGGTTTGACCTGTTAACGTAGTGTGAAATTTCGTACAAAGTGAACGCAAAGTTGTGCAAAGTGATTGGAAAGTTTGTAGACATATTTGTATGCTTGACCTAAATTGTTGGCATATAGAAACCCGCAGTTGTAAAGTCAAATAAATGAATAAAAGCGAGATGAAAACAGCCTATATAAGCAGAGTATCACATGAGCTGACTGACCGTAAAAATGATAGAAAACAGCATGCAAACTTGGTAAAAGCGAGCGAAACGTTGGCGGAGTTTCATGTATATTTAACCTAAGTCATTGGAATGCCAACCCCGCAGTTAAATTTCGAAAACATTAAGTAATAGTCAAGAAAATGCCAGATATAGAAGCAGATTATGGCAACTGCAAACCGAAAATCGAAGACAAACTGCTTGCAAAGTTTTGAAAAACGATTGCAAAGTTTGTAGATTCGTTTGGGAATGTTACATATGATATTATATTGACGGGTTCCATAGTCAAAAGTTCGAAAACGTAAAACAATATTTCGTAAATTGCCGTTAAAGTAGCGTACTATTATTCACAACATGTAGAGGTCATAGGTCAATTTAAGAAGTTACTCGTACAAACGCTATCAGGTTAAAAACAGTGTCAAACATGAAATAGTCGCCAACGCGAGTATATTTCAAATTGCGTAAGCAGTAGTGTGGGTAGGTGAAGAGACAAAGTTTAAAGTCAGGCTCAGTCGGGCCTGGTTAGTTCTTGCATGGGAGACTGCCTGAGAAAACCAGCTAGGGAATTTTTTTTTGGTTTCATCACATACATATCAAACACATGAGACAATGTTCGTGGATCTTTTTTTCACTGTGATGTAAATTATTTTTAGTAGAAAAACATGGAAATTCAGGCATGTTTTCAAGTTCATGAACATTTTTCCAATTTCTCTGTTATTTTTGGAGATCAAGTTGGTGATGATGTCGGCACATAGTGGGGTTTGACCTGTTAACGTAGCGTGAAAAGTCGTACAAAGTGAACGCAAAGTTGTGCAAAGTGATTGGAAAGTTTGTAGATATATTTGTATGCTTGACCTAAATTGTTGGCATATAGAAACCCGCAGTTGTAAAGTCAAATAAATGAATAAAAGCGAGATGAAAACAGCCTATATAAGCAGAGTATCACATGAGCTGACTGACCGTAAAAATGATAGAAAACAGCATGCAAAGTTGGTAAAAGCGTGCGAAACTTTGGCGGAGTTACATGTATATTTAACCTAAGTCATTGGAATGCCAACCCCGCAGTTAAATTTCGAAAACATTAAGTAAAAGTCAAGAAAATGCCAGATATATAAGCAGATTATGGCAACTGCAAACCGAAAATCGAAGACAAACTGCTTGCAAAGTTTTGAAAAACGATTGCAAAGTTTGTAGATTCGTTTGGGAATGTTACATATGATATTATATTGACGGGTTCCATAGTCAAAAGTTCGAAAACGTAAAACAATATTTCGTAAATTGCCGTTAAAGTAGCGTACTATTATTCGCAGCATGTAGAGGTCATAGGTCAATTCAAGAAGTTATTCGTACAAACGCTGTCAGGTTTAAAACAGTGTCAAACATGAAATAGTCGCGAGATCGAGCATATTTCAAATTGCGTAAGCAGTAGTGTTGGTAGGTGAATAGACAAAGTTTAAAGTCAATCTCAATCGGGCATGGTTAGTTCTTGCATGGGAGACTGCCTGAGAAAACCAGCTAGGGAATTTTTTTTGGTTTCATCACATACATATCAAACATATGAGACAACGTTCGTGCATCTTTTTTTCACTGTAATGTCAATTATTTTTAGTAGAAAAACATGGAAATTTAGGCATGTTTTCAAGTTCATGAACTTTTTTCCAATTTCTCTGTTATTTTTGGAGATCAAGTTGGTGATGATGTTGGCACATAGTGGGGTTTGACCTGTTAACGTAGCGTGAAATTTCGTACAAAGTGAACGCAAAGTTGTGCAAAGTGATTGGAAAGTTTGTAGACATATTTGTATGCTTGACCTAAATTGTTGGCATATAGAAACCCGCAGTTGTAAAGTCAAATAAATGAATAAAAGCGAGATGAAAACAGCCTATATAAGCAGAGTATCACATGAGCTGACTGACCGTAAAAATGATAGAAAACAGCATGCAAACTTGGTAAAAGCGAGCGAAACGTTGGCGGAGTTTCATGTATATTTAACCTAAGTCATTGGAATGCCAACCCCGCAGTTAAATTTCGAAAACATTAAGTAATAGTCAAGAAAATGCCAGATATAGAAGCAGATTATGGCAACTGCAAACCGAAAATCGAAGACAAACTGCTTGCAAAGTTTTGAAAAACGATTGCAAAGTTTGTAGATTCGTTTGGGAATGTTACATATGATATTATATTGACGGGTTCCATAGTCAAAAGTTCGAAAACGTAAAACAATATTTCGTAAATTGCCGTTGAAGTAGCGTACTATTATTCGCAGCATGTAGAGGTCATAGGTCAATTCAAGAAGTTACTCGTACAAACGCTATCAGGTTTAAAACAGTGTCAAACATGAAATAGTCGCCAGATCGAGCATATTTCAAATTGCGTAAGCAGTAGTGTTGGTAGGTGAAGAGACAAAGTTTAAAGTCAAGCTCAATCTGGCATGGTTAGTTCTTGCATGGGAGACTGCCTGAGAAAATCAGCTAGGGAATTTTTTTTGGTTTCATCACATACATATCAAACATATGAGACAACGTTCGTGCATCTTTTTTTCTCTGTAATGTCAATTATTTTTAGTAGAAAAACATAGAAATTTAGGCATGTGTTCTTGTCCCTGAACATTTTTCCAATTTCTCTATTATTTTTGGAGATCAAGTTGGTGATGATGTTGGCACATAGTGGGGTTTGACCTGTTAACGTAGTGTGAAATTTCGTACAAAGTGAACGCAAAGTTGTGCAAAGTGATTGGAAAGTTTGTAGACATATTTGTATGCTTGACCTAAATTGTTGGCATATAGAAACCCGCAGTTGTAAAGTCAAATAAATGAATTAAAGCGAGATGAAAACAGCCTATATAAGCAGAGTATCACATGAGCTGACTGACCGTAAAAATGATAGAAAACAGCATGCAAACTTGGTAAAAGCGAGCGAAACGTTGGCGGAGTTTCATGTATATTTAACCTAAGTCATTGGAATGCCAACCCCGCAGTTAAATTTCGAAAACATTAAGTAATAGTCAAGAAAATGCCAGATATAGAAGCAGATTATGGCAACTGCAAACCGAAAATCGAAGACAAACTGCTTGCAAAGTTTTGAAAAACGATTGCAAAGTTTGTAGATTCGTTTGGGAATGTTACATATGATATTATATTGACGGGTTCCATAGTCAAAAGTTCGAAAACGTAAAACAATATTTCGTAAATTGCCGTTAAAGTAGCGTACTATTATTCACAACATGTAGAGGTCATAGGTCAATTTAAGAAGTTACTCGTACAAACGCTATCAGGTTAAAAACAGTGTCAAACATGAAATAGTCGCCAACGCGAGTATATTTCAAATTGCGTAAGCAGTAGTGTGGGTAGGTGAAGAGACAAAGTTTAAAGTCAGGCTCAGTCGGGCCTGGTTAGTTCTTGCATGGGAGACTGCCTGAGAAAACCAGCTAGGGAATTTTTTTTTGGTTTCATCACATACATATCAAACACATGAGACAATGTTCGTGGATCTTTTTTTCACTGTGATGTAAATTATTTTTAGTAGAAAAACATGGAAATTCAGGCATGTTTTCAAGTTCATGAACATTTTTCCAATTTCTCTGTTATTTTTGGAGATCAAGTTGGTGATGATGTCGGCACATAGTGGGGTTTGACCTGTTAACGTAGCGTGAAAAGTCGTACAAAGTGAACGCAAAGTTGTGCAAAGTGATTGGAAAGTTTGTAGATATATTTGTATGCTTGACCTAAATTGTTGGCATATAGAAACCCGCAGTTGTAAAGTCAAATAAATGAATAAAAGCGAGATGAAAACAGCCTATATAAGCAGAGTATCACATGAGCTGACTGACCGTAAAAATGATAGAAAACAGCATGCAAAGTTGGTAAAAGCGTGCGAAACTTTGGCGGAGTTACATGTATATTTAACCTAAGTCATTGGAATGCCAACCCCGCAGTTAAATTTCGAAAACATTAAGTAAAAGTCAAGAAAATGCCAGATATATAAGCAGATTATGGCAACTGCAAACCGAAAATCGAAGACAAACTGCTTGCAAAGTTTTGAAAAACGATTGCAAAGTTTGTAGATTCGTTTGGGAATGTTACATATGATATTATATTGACGGGTTCCATAGTCAAAAGTTCGAAAACGTAAAACAATATTTCGTAAATTGCCGTTAAAGTAGCGTACTATTATTCGCAGCATGTAGAGGTCATAGGTCAATTCAAGAAGTTACTCGTACAAACGCTGTCAGGTTTAAAACAGTGTCAAACATGAAATAGTCGCCAGATCGAGCATATTTCAAATTGCGCAAGCAGTAGTGTTGGTAGGTGAATAGACAAAGTTTAAAGTCAATCTCAATCGGGCATGGTTAGTTCTTGCATGGGAGACTGCCTGAGAAAACCAGCTAGGGAATTTTTTTTGGTTTCATCACATACATATCAAACATATGAGACAACGTTCGTGCATCTTTTTTTCACTGTAATGTCAATTATTTTTAGTAGAAAAACATGGAAATTTAGGCATGTTTTCAAGTTCATGAACTTTTTTCCAATTTCTCTGTTATTTTTGGAGATCAAGTTGGTGATGATGTTGGCACATAGTGGGGTTTGACCTGTTAACGTAGCGTGAAATTTCGTACAAAGTGAACGCAAAGTTGTGCAAAGTGATTGGAAAGTTTGTAGACATATTTGTATGCTTGACCTAAATTGTTGGCATATAGAAACCCGCAGTTGTAAAGTCAAATAAATGAATAAAAGCGAGATGAAAACAGCCTATATAAGCAGAGTATCACATGAGCTGACTGACCGTAAAAATGATAGAAAACAGCATGCAAAGTTGGTAAAAGCGTGCTAAACTTTGGCGGAGTTACATGTATATTTAACCTAAGTCATTGGAATGCCAACCCCGCAGCTAAATTTCGAAAACATTAAGTAATAGTCAAGAAAATGCCAGATATAGAAGCAGATTATGGCAACTGCAAACCGAAAATCGAAGACAAACTGCTTGCAAAGTTTTGAAAAACGATTGCAAAGTTTGTAGATTCGTTTGGGAATGTTACATATGATATTATATTGACGGGTTCCATAGTCAAAAGTTCGAAAACGTAAAACAATATTTCGTAAATTGCCGTTAAAGTAGCGTACTATTATTCACAACATGTAGAGGTCATAGGTCAATTTAAGAAGTTACTCGTACAAACGCTATCAGGTTAAAAACAGTGTCAAACATGAAATAGTCGCCAACGCGAGTATATTTCAAATTGCGTAAGCAGTAGTGTGGGTAGGTGAAGAGACAAAGTTTAAAGTCAGGCTCAGTCGGGCCTGGTTAGTTCTTGCATGGGAGACTGCCTGAGAAAACCAGCTAGGGAATTTTTTTTTGGTTTCATCACATACATATCAAACACATGAGACAATGTTCGTGGATCTTTTTTTCACTGTGATGTAAATTATTTTTAGTAGAAAAACATGGAAATTCAGGCATGTTTTCAAGTTCATGAACATTTTTCCAATTTCTCTGTTATTTTTGGAGATCAAGTTGGTGATGATGTCGGCACATAGTGGGGTTTGACCTGTTAACGTAGCGTGAAAAGTCGTACAAAGTGAACGCAAAGTTGTGCAAAGTGATTGGAAAGTTTGTAGATATATTTGTATGCTTGACCTAAATTGTTGGCATATAGAAACCCGCAGTTGTAAAGTCAAATAAATGAATAAAAGCGAGATGAAAACAGCCTATATAAGCAGAGTATCACATGAGCTGACTGACCGTAAAAATGATAGAAAACAGCATGCAAAGTTGGTAAAAGCGTGCGAAACTTTGGCGGAGTTACATGTATATTTAACCTAAGTCATTGGAATGCCAACCCCGCAGTTAAATTTCGAAAACATTAAGTAAAAGTCAAGAAAATGCCAGATATATAAGCAGATTATGGCAACTGCAAACCGAAAATCGAAGACAAACTGCTTGCAAAGTTTTGAAAAACGATTGCAAAGTTTGTAGATTCGTTTGGGAATGTTACATATGATATTATATTGACGGGTTCCATAGTCAAAAGTTCGAAAACGTAAAACAATATTTCGTAAATTGCCGTTAAAGTAGCGTACTATTATTCGCAGCATGTAGAGGTCATAGGTCAATTCAAGAAGTTACTCGTACAAACGCTGTCAGGTTTAAAACAGTGTCAAACATGAAATAGTCGCCAGATCGAGCATATTTCAAATTGCGTAAGCAGTAGTGTTGGTAGGTGAATAGACAAAGTTTAAAGTCAATCTCAATCGGGCATGGTTAGTTCTTGCATGGGAGACTGCCTGAGAAAACCAGCTAGGGAATTTTTTTTGGTTTCATCACATACATATCAAACATATGAGACAACGTTCGTGCATCTTTTTTTCACTGTAATGTCAATTATTTTTAGTAGAAAAACATGGAAATTTAGGCATGTTTTCAAGTTCATGAACTTTTTTCCAATTTCTCTGTTATTTTTGGAGATCAAGTTGGTGATGATGTTGGCACATAGTGGGGTTTGACCTGTTAACGTAGCGTGAAATTTCGTACAAAGTGAACGCAAAGTTGTGCAAAGTGATTGGAAAGTTTGTAGACATATTTGTATGCTTGACCTAAATTGTTGGCATATAGAAACCCGCAGTTGTAAAGTCAAATAAATGAATAAAAGCGAGATGAAAACAGCCTATATAAGCAGAGTATCACATGAGCTGACTGACCGTAAAAATGATAGAAAACAGCATGCAAACTTGGTAAAAGCGAGCGAAACGTTGGCGGAGTTTCATGTATATTTAACCTAAGTCATTGGAATGCCAACCCCGCAGTTAAATTTCGAAAACATTAAGTAATAGTCAAGAAAATGCCAGATATAGAAGCAGATTATGGCAACTGCAAACCGAAAATCGAAGACAAACTGCTTGCAAAGTTTTGAAAAACGATTGCAAAGTTTGTAGATTCGTTTGGGAATGTTACATATGATATTATATTGACGGGTTCCATAGTCAAAAGTTCGAAAACGTAAAACAATATTTCGTAAATTGCCGTTGAAGTAGCGTACTATTATTCGCAGCATGTAGAGGTCATAGGTCAATTCAAGAAGTTACTCGTACAAACGCTATCAGGTTTAAAACAGTGTCAAACATGAAATAGTCGCCAGATCGAGCATATTTCAAATTGCGTAAGCAGTAGTGTTGGTAGGTGAAGAGACAAAGTTTAAAGTCAAGCTCAATCTGGCATGGTTAGTTCTTGCATGGGAGACTGCCTGAGAAAATCAGCTAGGGAATTTTTTTTGGTTTCATCACATACATATCAAACATATGAGACAACGTTCGTGCATCTTTTTTTCACTGTAATGTCAATTATTTTTAGTAGAAAAACATAGAAATTTAGGCATGTGTTCTTGTCCCTGAACATTTTTCCAATTTCTCTATTATTTTTGGAGATCAAGTTGGTGATGATGTTGGCACATAGTGGGGTTTGACCTGTTAACGTAGTGTGAAATTTCGTACAAAGTGAACGCAAAGTTGTGCAAAGTGATTGGAAAGTTTGTAGACATATTTGTATGCTTGACCTAAATTGTTGGCATATAGAAACCCGCAGTTGTAAAGTCAAATAAATGAATAAAAGCGAGATGAAAACAGCCTATATAAGCAGAGTATCACATGAGCTGACTGACCGTAAAAATGATAGAAAACAGCATGCAAACTTGGTAAAAGCGAGCGAAACGTTGGCGGAGTTTCATGTATATTTAACCTAAGTCATTGGAATGCCAACCCCGCAGTTAAATTTCGAAAACATTAAGTAATAGTCAAGAAAATGCCAGATATAGAAGCAGATTATGGCAACTGCAAACCGAAAATCGAAGACAAACTGCTTGCAAAGTTTTGAAAAACGATTGCAAAGTTTGTAGATTCGTTTGGGAATGTTACATATGATATTATATTGACGGGTTCCATAGTCAAAAGTTCGAAAACGTAAAACAATATTTCGTAAATTGCCGTTAAAGTAGCGTACTATTATTCACAACATGTAGAGGTCATAGGTCAATTTAAGAAGTTACTCGTACAAACGCTATCAGGTTAAAAACAGTGTCAAACATGAAATAGTCGCCAACGCGAGTATATTTCAAATTGCGTAAGCAGTAGTGTGGGTAGGTGAAGAGACAAAGTTTAAAGTCAGGCTCAGTCGGGCCTGGTTAGTTCTTGCATGGGAGACTGCCTGAGAAAACCAGCTAGGGAATTTTTTTTTGGTTTCATCACATACATATCAAACACATGAGACAATGTTCGTGGATCTTTTTTTCACTGTGATGTAAATTATTTTTAGTAGAAAAACATGGAAATTCAGGCATGTTTTCAAGTTCATGAACATTTTTCCAATTTCTCTGTTATTTTTGGAGATCAAGTTGGTGATGATGTCGGCACATAGTGGGGTTTGACCTGTTAACGTAGCGTGAAAAGTCGTACAAAGTGAACGCAAAGTTGTGCAAAGTGATTGGAAAGTTTGTAGATATATTTGTATGCTTGACCTAAATTGTTGGCATATAGAAACCCGCAGTTGTAAAGTCAAATAAATGAATAAAAGCGAGATGAAAACAGCCTATATAAGCAGAGTATCACATGAGCTGACTGACCGTAAAAATGATAGAAAACAGCATGCAAACTTGGTAAAAGCGAGCGAAACGTTGGCGGAGTTTCATGTATATTTAACCTAAGTCATTGGAATGCCAACCCCGCAGTTAAATTTCGAAAACATTAAGTAATAGTCAAGAAAATGCCAGATATAGAAGCAGATTATGGCAACTGCAAACCGAAAATCGAAGACAAACTGCTTGCAAAGTTTTGAAAAACGATTGCAAAGTTTGTAGATTCGTTTGGGAATGTTACATATGATATTATATTGACGGGTTCCATAGTCAAAAGTTCGAAAACGTAAAACAATATTTCGTAAATTGCCGTTGAAGTAGCGTACTATTATTCGCAGCATGTAGAGGTCATAGGTCAATTCAAGAAGTTACTCGTACAAACGCTATCAGGTTTAAAACAGTGTCAAACATGAAATAGTCGCCAGATCGAGCATATTTCAAATTGCGTAAGCAGTAGTGTTGGTAGGTGAAGAGACAAAGTTTAAAGTCAAGCTCAATCTGGCATGGTTAGTTCTTGCATGGGAGACTGCCTGAGAAAATCAGCTAGGGAATTTTTTTTGGTTTCATCACATACATATCAAACATATGAGACAACGTTCGTGCATCTTTTTTTCACTGTAATGTCAATTATTTTTAGTAGGAAAACATAGAAATTTAGGCATGTGTTCTTGTCCCTGAACATTTTTCCAATTTCTCTATTATTTTTGGAGATCAAGTTGGTGATGATGTTGGCACATAGTGGGGTTTGACCTGTTAACGTAGTGTGAAATTTCGTACAAAGTGAACGCAAAGTTGTGCAAAGTGATTGGAAAGTTTGTAGACATATTTGTATGCTTGACCTAAATTGTTGGCATATAGAAACCCGCAGTTGTAAAGTCAAATAAATGAATAAAAGCGAGATGAAAACAGCCTATATAAGCAGAGTATCACATGAGCTGACTGACCGTAAAAATGATAGAAAACAGCATGCAAACTTGGTAAAAGCGAGCGAAACGTTGGCGGAGTTTCATGTATATTTAACCTAAGTCATTGGAATGCCAACCCCGCAGTTAAATTTCGAAAACATTAAGTAATAGTCAAGAAAATGCCAGATATAGAAGCAGATTATGGCAACTGCAAACCGAAAATCGAAGACAAACTGCTTGCAAAGTTTTGAAAAACGATTGCAAAGTTTGTAGATTCGTTTGGGAATGTTACATATGATATTATATTGACGGGTTCCATAGTCAAAAGTTCGAAAACGTAAAACAATATTTCGTAAATTGCCGTTGAAGTAGCGTACTATTATTCGCAGCATGTAGAGGTCATAGGTCAATTCAAGAAGTTACTCGTACAAACGCTATCAGGTTTAAAACAGTGTCAAACATGAAATAGTCGCCAGATCGAGCATATTTCAAATTGCGTAAGCAGTAGTGTTGGTAGGTGAAGAGACAAAGTTTAAAGTCAAGCTCAATCTGGCATGGTTAGTTCTTGCATGGGAGACTGCCTGAGAAAATCAGCTAGGGAATTTTTTTTGGTTTCATCACATACATATCAAACATATGAGACAACGTTCGTGCATCTTTTTTTCACTGTAATGTCAATTATTTTTAGTAGAAAAACATAGAAATTTAGGCATGTGTTCTTGTCCCTGAACATTTTTCCAATTTCTCTATTATTTTTGGAGATCAAGTTGGTGATGATGTTGGCACATAGTGGGGTTTGACCTGTTAACGTAGTGTGAAATTTCGTACAAAGTGAACGCAAAGTTGTGCAAAGTGATTGGAAAGTTTGTAGACATATTTGTATGCTTGACCTAAATTGTTGGCATATAGAAACCCGCAGTTGTAAAGTCAAATAAATGAATAAAAGCGAGATGAAAACAGCCTATATAAGCAGAGTATCACATGAGCTGACTGACCGTAAAAATGATAGAAAACAGCATGCAAACTTGGTAAAAGCGAGCGAAACGTTGGCGGAGTTTCATGTATATTTAACCTAAGTCATTGGAATGCCAACCCCGCAGTTAAATTTCGAAAACATTAAGTAATAGTCAAGAAAATGCCAGATATAGAAGCAGATTATGGCAACTGCAAACCGAAAATCGAAGACAAACTGCTTGCAAAGTTTTGAAAAACGATTGCAAAGTTTGTAGATTCGTTTGGGAATGTTACATATGATATTATATTGACGGGTTCCATAGTCAAAAGTTCGAAAACGTAAAACAATATTTCGTAAATTGCCGTTAAAGTAGCGTACTATTATTCACAACATGTAGAGGTCATAGGTCAATTTAAGAAGTTACTCGTACAAACGCTATCAGGTTAAAAACAGTGTCAAACATGAAATAGTCGCCAACGCGAGTATATTTCAAATTGCGTAAGCAGTAGTGTGGGTAGGTGAAGAGACAAAGTTTAAAGTCAGGCTCAGTCGGGCCTGGTTAGTTCTTGCATGGGAGACTGCCTGAGAAAACCAGCTAGGGAATTTTTTTTTGGTTTCATCACATACATATCAAACACATGAGACAATGTTCGTGGATCTTTTTTTCACTGTGATGTAAATTATTTTTAGTAGAAAAACATGGAAATTCAGGCATGTTTTCAAGTTCATGAACATTTTTCCAATTTCTCTGTTATTTTTGGAGATCAAGTTGGTGATGATGTCGGCACATAGTGGGGTTTGACCTGTTAACGTAGCGTGAAAAGTCGTACAAAGTGAACGCAAAGTTGTGCAAAGTGATTGGAAAGTTTGTAGATATATTTGTATGCTTGACCTAAATTGTTGGCATATAGAAACCCGCAGTTGTAAAGTCAAATAAATGAATAAAAGCGAGATGAAAACAGCCTATATAAGCAGAGTATCACATGAGCTGACTGACCGTAAAAATGATAGAAAACAGCATGCAAACTTGGTAAAAGCGAGCGAAACGTTGGCGGAGTTTCATGTATATTTAACCTAAGTCATTGGAATGCCAACCCCGCAGTTAAATTTCGAAAACATTAAGTAATAGTCAAGAAAATGCCAGATATAGAAGCAGATTATGGCAACTGCAAACCGAAAATCGAAGACAAACTGCTTGCAAAGTTTTGAAAAACGATTGCAAAGTTTGTAGATTCGTTTGGGAATGTTACATATGATATTATATTGACGGGTTCCATAGTCAAAAGTTCGAAAACGTAAAACAATATTTCGTAAATTGCCGTTGAAGTAGCGTACTATTATTCGCAGCATGTAGAGGTCATAGGTCAATTCAAGAAGTTACTCGTACAAACGCTATCAGGTTTAAAACAGTGTCAAACATGAAATAGTCGCCAGATCGAGCATATTTCAAATTGCGTAAGCAGTAGTGTTGGTAGGTGAAGAGACAAAGTTTAAAGTCAAGCTCAATCTGGCATGGTTAGTTCTTGCATGGGAGACTGCCTGAGAAAATCAGCTAGGGAATTTTTTTTGGTTTCATCACATACATATCAAACATATGAGACAACGTTCGTGCATCTTTTTTTCACTGTAATGTCAATTATTTTTAGTAGGAAAACATAGAAATTTAGGCATGTGTTCTTGTCCCTGAACATTTTTCCAATTTCTCTATTATTTTTGGAGATCAAGTTGGTGATGATGTTGGCACATAGTGGGGTTTGACCTGTTAACGTAGTGTGAAATTTCGTACAAAGTGAACGCAAAGTTGTGCAAAGTGATTGGAAAGTTTGTAGACATATTTGTATGCTTGACCTAAATTGTTGGCATATAGAAACCCGCAGTTGTAAAGTCAAATAAATGAATAAAAGCGAGATGAAAACAGCCTATATAAGCAGAGTATCACATGAGCTGACTGACCGTAAAAATGATAGAAAACAGCATGCAAACTTGGTAAAAGCGAGCGAAACGTTGGCGGAGTTTCATGTATATTTAACCTAAGTCATTGGAATGCCAACCCCGCAGTTAAATTTCGAAAACATTAAGTAATAGTCAAGAAAATACCAGATATAGAAGCAGATTATGGCAACTGCAAACCGAAAATCGAAGACAAACTGCTTGCAAAGTTTTGAAAAACGATTGCAAAGTTTGTAGATTCGTTTGGGAATGTTACATATGATATTATATTGACGGGTTCCATAGTCAAAAGTTCGAAAACGTAAAACAATATTTCGTAAATTGCCGTTGAAGTAGCGTACTATTATTCGCAGCATGTAGAGGTCATAGGTCAATTCAAGAAGTTACTCGTACAAACGCTATCAGGTTTAAAACAGTGTCAAACATGAAATAGTCGCCAGATCGATCATATTTCAAATTGCGTAAGCAGTAGTGTTGGTAGGTGAAGAGACAAAGTTTAAAGTCAAGCTCAATCTGGCATGGTTAGTTCTTGCATGGGAGACTGCCTGAGAAAATCAGCTAGGGAATTTTTTTTGGTTTCATCACATACATATCAAACATATGAGACAACGTTCGTGCATCTTTTTTTCACTGTAATGTCAATTATTTTTAGTAGAAAAACATAGAAATTTAGGCATGTGTTCTTGTCCCTGAACATTTTTCCAATTTCTCTATTATTTTTGGAGATCAAGTTGGTGATGATGTTGGCACATAGTGGGGTTTGACCTGTTAACGTAGTGTGAAATTTCGTACAAAGTGAACGCAAAGTTGTGCAAAGTGATTGGAAAGTTTGTAGACATATTTGTATGCTTGACCTAAATTGTTGGCATATAGAAACCCGCAGTTGTAAAGTCAAATAAATGAATAAAAGCGAGATGAAAACAGCCTATATAAGCAGAGTATCACATGAGCTGACTGACCGTAAAAATGATAGAAAACAGCATGCAAACTTGGTAAAAGCGAGCGAAACGTTGGCGGAGTTTCATGTATATTTAACCTAAGTCATTGGAATGCCAACCCCGCAGTTAAATTTCGAAAACATTAAGTAATAGTCAAGAAAATGCCAGATATAGAAGCAGATTATGGCAACTGCAAACCGAAAATCGAAGACAAACTGCTTGCAAAGTTTTGAAAAACGATTGCAAAGTTTGTAGATTCGTTTGGGAATGTTACATATGATATTATATTGACGGGTTCCATAGTCAAAAGTTCGAAAACGTAAAACAATATTTCGTAAATTGCCGTTAAAGTAGCGTACTATTATTCACAACATGTAGAGGTCATAGGTCAATTTAAGAAGTTACTCGTACAAACGCTATCAGGTTAAAAACAGTGTCAAACATGAAATAGTCGCCAACGCGAGTATATTTCAAATTGCGTAAGCAGTAGTGTGGGTAGGTGAAGAGACAAAGTTTAAAGTCAGGCTCAGTCGGGCCTGGTTAGTTCTTGCATGGGAGACTGCCTGAGAAAACCAGCTAGGGAATTTTTTTTTGGTTTCATCACATACATATCAAACACATGAGACAATGTTCGTGGATCTTTTTTTCACTGTGATGTAAATTATTTTTAGTAGAAAAACATGGAAATTCAGGCATGTTTTCAAGTTCATGAACATTTTTCCAATTTCTCTGTTATTTTTGGAGATCAAGTTGGTGATGATGTCGGCACATAGTGGGGTTTGACCTGTTAACGTAGCGTGAAAAGTCGTACAAAGTGAACGCAAAGTTGTGCAAAGTGATTGGAAAGTTTGTAGATATATTTGTATGCTTGACCTAAATTGTTGGCATATAGAAACCCGCAGTTGTAAAGTCAAATAAATGAATAAAAGCGAGATGAAAACAGCCTATATAAGCAGAGTATCACATGAGCTGACTGACCGTAAAAATGATAGAAAACAGCATGCAAAGTTGGTAAAAGCGTGCGAAACTTTGGCGGAGTTACATGTATATTTAACCTAAGTCATTGGAATGCCAACCCCGCAGTTAAATTTCGAAAACATTAAGTAAAAGTCAAGAAAATGCCAGATATATAAGCAGATTATGGCAACTGCAAACCGAAAATCGAAGACAAACTGCTTGCAAAGTTTTGAAAAACGATTGCAAAGTTTGTAGATTCGTTTGGGAATGTTACATATGATATTATATTGACGGGTTCCATAGTCAAAAGTTCGAAAACGTAAAACAATATTTCGTAAATTGCCGTTAAAGTAGCGTACTATTATTCGCAGCATGTAGAGGTCATAGGTCAATTCAAGAAGTTACTCGTACAAACGCTGTCAGGTTTAAAACAGTGTCAAACATGAAATAGTCGCCAGATCGAGCATATTTCAAATTGCGTAAGCAGTAGTGTTGGTAGGTGAATAGACAAAGTTTAAAGTCAATCTCAATCGGGCATGGTTAGTTCTTGCATGGGAGACTGCCTGAGAAAACCAGCTAGGGAATTTTTTTTGGTTTCATCACATACATATCAAACATATGAGACAACGTTCGTGCATCTTTTTTTCACTGTAATGTCAATTATTTTTAGTAGAAAAACATGGAAATTTAGGCATGTTTTCAAGTTCATGAACTTTTTTCCAATTTCTCTGTTATTTTTGGAGATCAAGTTGGTGATGATGTTGGCACATAGTGGGGTTTGACCTGTTAACGTAGCGTGAAATTTCGTACAAAGTGAACGCAAAGTTGTGCAAAGTGATTGGAAAGTTTGTAGACATATTTGTATGCTTGACCTAAATTGTTGGCATATAGAAACCCGCAGTTGTAAAGTCAAATAAATGAATAAAAGCGAGATGAAAACAGCCTATATAAGCAGAGTATCACATGAGCTGACTGACCGTAAAAATGATAGAAAACAGCATGCAAACTTGGTAAAAGCGAGCGAAACGTTGGCGGAGTTTCATGTATATTTAACCTAAGTCATTGGAATGCCAACCCCGCAGTTAAATTTCGAAAACATTAAGTAATAGTCAAGAAAATGCCAGATATATAAGCAGATTATGGCAACTGCAAACCGAAAATCGAAGACAAACTGCTTGCAAAGTTTTGAAAAACGATTGCAAAGTTTGTAGATTCGTTTGGGAATGTTACATATGATATTATATTGACGGGTTCCATAGTCAAAAGTTCGAAAACGTAAAACAATATTTCGTAAATTGCCGTTAAAGTAGCGTACTATTATTCACAACATGTAGAGGTCATAGGTCAATTTAAGAAGTTACTCGTACAAACGCTATCAGGTTAAAAACAGTGTCAAACATGAAATAGTCGCCAACGCGAGTATATTTCAAATTGCGTAAGCAGTAGTGTGGGTAGGTGAAGAGACAAAGTTTAAAGTCAGGCTCAGTCGGGCCTGGTTAGTTCTTGCATGGGAGACTGCCTGAGAAAACCAGCTAGGGAATTTTTTTTTGGTTTCATCACATACATATCAAACACATGAGACAATGTTCGTGGATCTTTTTTTCACTGTGATGTAAATTATTTTTAGTAGAAAAACATGGAAATTCAGGCATGTTTTCAAGTTCATGAACATTTTTCCAATTTCTCTGTTATTTTTGGAGATCAAGTTGGTGATGATGTCGGCACATAGTGGGGTTTGACCTGTTAACGTAGCGTGAAAAGTCGTACAAAGTGAACGCAAAGTTGTGCAAAGTGATTGGAAAGTTTGTAGATATATTTGTATGCTTGACCTAAATTGTTGGCATATAGAAACCCGCAGTTGTAAAGTCAAATAAATGAATAAAAGCGAGATGAAAACAGCCTATATAAGCAGAGTATCACATGAGCTGACTGACCGTAAAAATGATAGAAAACAGCATGCAAAGTTGGTAAAAGCGTGCGAAACTTTGGCGGAGTTACATGTATATTTAACCTAAGTCATTGGAATGCCAACCCCGCAGTTAAATTTCGAAAACATTAAGTAAAAGTCAAGAAAATGCCAGATATATAAGCAGATTATGGCAACTGCAAACCGAAAATCGAAGACAAACTGCTTGCAAAGTTTTGAAAAACGATTGCAAAGTTTGTAGATTCGTTTGGGAATGTTACATATGATATTATATTGACGGGTTCCATAGTCAAAAGTTCGAAAACGTAAAACAATATTTCGTAAATTGCCGTTAAAGTAGCGTACTATTATTCGCAGCATGTAGAGGTCATAGGTCAATTCAAGAAGTTACTCGTACAAACGCTATCAGGTTTAAAACAGTGTCAAACATGAAATAGTCGCCAGATCGAGCATATTTCAAATTGCGTAAGCAGTAGTGTTGGTAGGTGAATAGACAAAGTTTAAAGTCAATCTCAATCGGGCATGGTTAGTTCTTGCATGGGAGACTGCCTGAGAAAACCAGCTAGGGAATTTTTTTTGGTTTCATCACATACATATCAAACATATGAGACAACGTTCGTGCATCTTTTTTTCACTGTAATGTCAATTATTTTTAGTAGAAAAACATGGAAATTTAGGCATGTTTTCAAGTTCATGAACTTTTTTCCAATTTCTCTGTTATTTTTGGAGATCAAGTTGGTGATGATGTTGGCACATAGTGGGGTTTGACCTGTTAACGTAGCGTGAAATTTCGTACAAAGTGAACGCAAAGTTGTGCAAAGTGATTGGAAAGTTTGTAGACATATTTGTATGCTTGACCTAAATTGTTGGCATATAGAAACCCGCAGTTGTAAAGTCAAATAAATGAATAAAAGCGAGATGAAAACAGCCTATATAAGCAGAGTATCACATGAGCTGACTGACCGTAAAAATGATAGAAAACAGCATGCAAACTTGGTAAAAGCGAGCGAAACGTTGGCGGAGTTTCATGTATATTTAACCTAAGTCATTGGAATGCCAACCCCGCAGTTAAATTTCGAAAACATTAAGTAATAGTCAAGAAAATGCCAGATATAGAAGCAGATTATGGCAACTGCAAACCGAAAATCGAAGACAAACTGCTTGCAAAGTTTTGAAAAACGATTGCAAAGTTTGTAGATTCGTTTGGGAATGTTACATATGATATTATATTGACGGGTTCCATAGTCAAAAGTTCTTAAACGTAAAACAATATTTCGTAAATTGCCGTTAAAGTAGCGTACTATTATTCACAACATGTAGAGGTCATAGGTCAATTTAAGAAGTTACTCGTACAAACACTATCAGGTTAAAAACAGTGTCAAACATGAAATAGTCGCCAACGCGAGTATATTTCAAATTGCGTAAGCAGTAGTGTGGGTAGGTGAAGAGACAAAGTTTAAAGTCAGGCTCAGTCGGGCCTGGTTAGTTCTTGCATGGGAGACTGCCTGAGAAAACCAGCTAGGGAATTTTTTTTTGGTTTCATCACATACATATCAAACACATGAGACAATGTTCGTGGATCTTTTTTTCACTGTGATGTAAATTATTTTTAGTAGAAAAACATGGAAATTCAGGCATGTTTTCAAGTTCATGAACATTTTTCCAATTTCTCAGTTATTTTTGCAGATCAAGTTGGTGATGATGTCGGCACATAGTGGGGTTTGACCTGTTAACGTAGCGTGAAAAGTCGTACAAAGTGAACGCAAAGTTGTGCAAAGTGATTGGAAAGTTTGTAGATATATTTGTATGCTTGACCTACATTGTTGGCAATAGAAACCCGCAGTTGTAAAGTCAAATAAATGAATAAAAGCGAGATGAAAACAGCCTATATAAGCAGAGTATCACATGAGCTGACTGACCGTAAAAATGATAGAAAACAGCATGCAAAGTTGGTAAAAGCGTGCGAAACTTTGGCGGAGTTACATGTATATTTAACCTAAGTCATTGGAATGCCAACCCCGCAGTTAAATTTCGAAAACATTAAGTAAAAGTCAAGAAAATGCCAGATATATAAGCAGATTATGGCAACTGCAAACCGAAAATCGAAGACAAACTGCTTGCAAAGTTTTGAAAAACGATTGCAAAGTTTGTAGATTCGTTTGGGAATGTTACATATGATATTATATTGACGGGTTCCATAGTCAAAAGTTCGAAAACGTAAAACAATATTTCGTAAATTGCCGTTAAAGTAGCGTACTATTATTCGCAGCATGTAGAGGTCATAGGTCAATTCAAGAAGTTACTCGTACAAACGCTATCAGGTTTAAAACAGTGTCAAACATGAAATAGTCGCCAGATCGAGCATATTTCAAATTGCGTAAGCAGTAGTGTTGGTAGGTGAATAGACAAAGTTTAAAGTCAATCTCAATCGGGCATGGTTAGTTCTTGCATGGGAGACTGCCTGAGAAAACCAGCTAGGGAATTTTTTTTGGTTTCATCACATACATATCAAACATATGAGACAACGTTCGTGCATCTTTTTTTCACTGTAATGTCAATTATTTTTAGTAGAAAAACATGGAAATTTAGGCATGTTTTCAAGTTCATGAACTTTTTTCCAATTTCTCTGTTATTTTTGGAGATCAAGTTGGTGATGATGTTGGCACATAGTGGGGTTTGACCTGTTAACGTAGCGTGAAATTTCGTACAAAGTGAACGCAAAGTTGTGCAAAGTGATTGGAAAGTTTGTAGACATATTTGTATGCTTGACCTAAATTGTTGGCATATAGAAACCCGCAGTTGTAAAGTCAAATAAATGAATAAAAGCGAGATGAAAACAGCCTATATAAGCAGAGTATCACATGAGCTGACTGACCGTAAAAATGATAGAAAACAGCATGCAAACTTGGTAAAAGCGAGCGAAACGTTGGCGGAGTTTCATGTATATTTAACCTAAGTCATTAGAATGCCAACCCCGCAGTTAAATTTCGAAAACATTAAGTAATAGTCAAGAAAATGCCAGATATAGAAGCAGATTATGGCAACTGCAAACCGAAAATCGAAGACAAACTGCTTGCAAAGTTTTGAAAAACGATTGCAAAGTTTGTAGATTCGTTTGGGAATGTTACATATGATATTATATTGACGGGTTCCATAGTCAAACGTTCGAAAACGTAAAACAATATTTCGTAAATTGCCGTTAAAGTAGCGTACTATTATTCACAACATGTAGAGGTCATAGGTCAATTTAAGAAGTTACTCGTACAAACGCTATCAGGTTAAAAACAGTGTCAAACATGAAATAGTCGCCAACGCGAGTATATTTCAAATTGCGTAAGCAGTAGTGTGGGTAGGTGAAGAGACAAAGTTTAAAGTCAGGCTCAGTCGGGCCTGGTTAGTTCTTGCATGGGAGACTGCCTGAGAAAACCAGCTAGGGAATTTTTTTTGGTTTCATCACATACATATCAAACATATGAGACAATGTTCGTGGATCTTTTTTTCACTGTGATGTAAATTATTTTTAGTAGAAAAACATGGAAATTCAGGCATGTTTTCAAGTTCATGAACATTTTTCCAATTTCTCTGTTATTTTTGGAGATCAAGTTGGTGATGATGTCGGCACATAGTGGGGTTTGACCTGTTAACGTAGCGTGAAAAGTCGTACAAAGTGAACGCAAAGTTGTGCAAAGTGATTGGAAAGTTTGTAGATATATTTGTATGCTTGACCTAAATTGTTGGCATATAGAAACCCGCAGTTGTAAAGTCAAATAAATGAATAAAAGCGAGATGAAAACAGCCTATATAAGCAGAGTATCACATGAGCTGACTGACCGTAAAAATGATAGAAAACAGCATGCAAAGTTGGTAAAAGCGTGCGAAACTTTGGCGGAGTTACATGTATATTTAACCTAAGTCATTGGAATGCCAACCCCGCAGTTAAATTTCGAAAACATTAAGTAAAAGTCAAGAAAATGCCAGATATATAAGCAGATTATGGCAACTGCAAACCGAAAATCGAAGACAAACTGCTTGCAAAGTTTTGAAAAACGATTGCAAAGTTTGTAGATTCGTTTGGGAATGTTACATATGATATTATATTGACGGGTTCCATAGTCAAAAGTTCGAAAACGTAAAACAATATTTCGTAAATTGCCGTTAAAGTAGCGTACTATTATTCGCAGCATGTAGAGGTCATAGGTCAATTCAAGAAGTTACTCGTACAAACGCTGTCAGGTTTAAAACAGTGTCAAACATGAAATAGTCGCCAGATCGAGCATATTTCAAATTGCGTAAGCAGTAGTGTTGGTAGGTGAATAGACAAAGTTTAAAGTCAATCTCAATCGGGCATGGTTAGTTCTTGCATGGGAGACTGCCTGAGAAAACCAGCTAGGGAATTTTTTTTGGTTTCATCACATACATATCAAACATATGAGACAACGTTCGTGCATCTTTTTTTCACTGTAATGTCAATTATTTTTAGTAGAAAAACATGGAAATTTAGGCATGTTTTCAAGTTCATGAACTTTTTTCCAATTTCTCTGTTATTTTTGGAGATCAAGTTGGTGATGATGTTGGCACATAGTGGGGTTTGACCTGTTAACGTAGCGTGAAATTTCGTACAAAGTGAACGCAAAGTTGTGCAAAGTGATTGGAAAGTTTGTAGACATATTTGTATGCTTGACCTAAATTGTTGGCATATAGAAACCCGCAGTTGTAAAGTCAAATAAATGAATAAAAGCGAGATGAAAACAGCCTATATAAGCAGAGTATCACATGAGCTGACTGACCGTAAAAATGATAGAAAACAGCATGCAAACTTGGTAAAAGCGAGCGAAACGTTGGCGGAGTTTCATGTATATTTAACCTAAGTCATTGGAATGCCAACCCCGCAGTTAAATTTCGAAAACATTAAGTAATAGTCAAGAAAATGCCAGATATAGAAGCAGATTATGGCAACTGCAAACCGAAAATCGAAGACAAACTGCTTGCAAAGTTTTGAAAAACGATTGCAAAGTTTGTAGATTCGTTTGGGAATGTTACATATGATATTATATTGACGGGTTCCATAGTCAAAAGTTCTTAAACGTAAAACAATATTTCGTAAATTGCCGTTAAAGTAGCGTACTATTATTCACAACATGTAGAGGTCATAGGTCAATTTAAGAAGTTACTCGTACAAACACTATCAGGTTAAAAACAGTGTCAAACATGAAATAGTCGCCAACGCGAGTATATTTCAAATTGCGTAAGCAGTAGTGTGGGTAGGTGAAGAGACAAAGTTTAAAGTCAGGCTCAGTCGGGCCTGGTTAGTTCTTGCATGGGAGACTGCCTGAGAAAACCAGCTAGGGAATTTTTTTTTGGTTTCATCACATACATATCAAACACATGAGACAATGTTCGTGGATCTTTTTTTCACTGTGATGTAAATTATTTTTAGTAGAAAAACATGGAAATTCAGGCATGTTTTCAAGTTCATGAACATTTTTCCAATTTCTCAGTTATTTTTGCAGATCAAGTTGGTGATGATGTCGGCACATAGTGGGGTTTGACCTGTTAACGTAGCGTGAAAAGTCGTACAAAGTGAACGCAAAGTTGTGCAAAGTGATTGGAAAGTTTGTAGATATATTTGTATGCTTGACCTACATTGTTGGCAATAGAAACCCGCAGTTGTAAAGTCAAATAAATGAATAAAAGCGAGATGAAAACAGCCTATATAAGCAGAGTATCACATGAGCTGACTGACCGTAAAAATGATAGAAAACAGCATGCAAAGTTGGTAAAAGCGTGCGAAACTTTGGCGGAGTTACATGTATATTTAACCTAAGTCATTGGAATGCCAACCCCGCAGTTAAATTTCGAAAACATTAAGTAAAAGTCAAGAAAATGCCAGATATATAAGCAGATTATGGCAACTGCAAACCGAAAATCGAAGACAAACTGCTTGCAAAGTTTTGAAAAACGATTGCAAAGTTTGTAGATTCGTTTGGGAATGTTACATATGATATTATATTGACGGGTTCCATAGTCAAAAGTTCGAAAACGTAAAACAATATTTCGTAAATTGCCGTTAAAGTAGCGTACTATTATTCGCAGCATGTAGAGGTCATAGGTCAATTCAAGAAGTTACTCGTACAAACGCTATCAGGTTTAAAACAGTGTCAAACATGAAATAGTCGCCAGATCGAGCATATTTCAAATTGCGTAAGCAGTAGTGTTGGTAGGTGAATAGACAAAGTTTAAAGTCAATCTCAATCGGGCATGGTTAGTTCTTGCATGGGAGACTGCCTGAGAAAACCAGCTAGGGAATTTTTTTTGGTTTCATCACATACATATCAAACATATGAGACAACGTTCGTGCATCTTTTTTTCACTGTAATGTCAATTATTTTTAGTAGAAAAACATGGAAATTTAGGCATGTTTTCAAGTTCATGAACTTTTTTCCAATTTCTCTGTTATTTTTGGAGATCAAGTTGGTGATGATGTTGGCACATAGTGGGGTTTGACCTGTTAACGTAGCGTGAAATTTCGTACAAAGTGAACGCAAAGTTGTGCAAAGTGATTGGAAAGTTTGTAGACATATTTGTATGCTTGACCTAAATTGTTGGCATATAGAAACCCGCAGTTGTAAAGTCAAATAAATGAATAAAAGCGAGATGAAAACAGCCTATATAAGCAGAGTATCACATGAGCTGACTGACCGTAAAAATGATAGAAAACAGCATGCAAACTTGGTAAAAGCGAGCGAAACGTTGGCGGAGTTTCATGTATATTTAACCTAAGTCATTGGAATGCCAACCCCGCAGTTAAATTTCGAAAACATTAAGTAATAGTCAAGAAAATGCCAGATATAGAAGCAGATTATGGCAACTGCAAACCGAAAATCGAAGACAAACTGCTTGCAAAGTTTTGAAAAACGATTGCAAAGTTTGTAGATTCGTTTGGGAATGTTACATATGATATTATATTGACGGGTTCCATAGTCAAACGTTCGAAAACGTAAAACAATATTTCGTAAATTGCCGTTAAAGTAGCGTACTATTATTCACAACATGTAGAGGTCATAGGTCAATTTAAGAAGTTACTCGTACAAACGCTATCAGGT
The DNA here is from genome assembly GCF_978046115.1 of Saccoglossus kowalevskii. Lineage (NCBI taxonomy): Eukaryota > Metazoa > Hemichordata > Enteropneusta > Harrimaniidae > Saccoglossus > Saccoglossus kowalevskii. The sequence continues at coordinate 9,472,516 of NC_140655.1, read as the reverse complement.
TAAAAACAGTGTCAAACATGAAATAGTCGCCAACGCGAGTATATTTCAAATTGCGTAAGCAGTAGTGTGGGTAGGTGAAGAGACAAAGTTTAAAGTCAGGCTCAGTCGGGCCTGGTTAGTTCTTGCATGGGAGACTGCCTGAGAAAACCAGCTAGGGAATTTTTTTTGGTTTCATCACATACATATCAAACATATGAGACAATGTTCGTGGATCTTTTTTTCACTGTGATGTAAATTATTTTTAGTAGAAAAACATGGAAATTCAGGCATGTTTTCAAGTTCATGAACATTTTTCCAATTTCTCTGTTATTTTTGGAGATCAAGTTGGTGATGATGTCGGCACATAGTGGGGTTTGACCTGTTAACGTAGCGTGAAAAGTCGTACAAAGTGAACGCAAAGTTGTGCAAAGTGATTGGAAAGTTTGTAGATATATTTGTATGCTTGACCTAAATTGTTGGCATATAGAAACCCGCAGTTGTAAAGTCAAATAAATGAATAAAAGCGAGATGAAAACAGCCTATATAAGCAGAGTATCACATGAGCTGACTGACCGTAAAAATGATAGAAAACAGCATGCAAAGTTGGTAAAAGCGTGCGAAACTTTGGCGGAGTTACATGTATATTTAACCTAAGTCATTGGAATGCCAACCCCGCAGTTAAATTTCGAAAACATTAAGTAAAAGTCAAGAAAATGCCAGATATATAAGCAGATTATGGCAACTGCAAACCGAAAATCGAAGACAAACTGCTTGCAAAGTTTTGAAAAACGATTGCAAAGTTTGTAGATTCGTTTGGGAATGTTACATATGATATTATATTGACGGGTTCCATAGTCAAAAGTTCGAAAACGTAAAACAATATTTCGTAAATTGCCGTTAAAGTAGCGTACTATTATTCGCAGCATGTAGAGGTCATAGGTCAATTCAAGAAGTTACTCGTACAAACGCTATCAGGTTTAAAACAGTGTCAAACATGAAATAGTCGCCAGATCGAGCATATTTCAAATTGCGTAAGCAGTAGTGTTGGTAGGTGAATAGACAAAGTTTAAAGTCAATCTCAATCGGGCATGGTTAGTTCTTGCATGGGAGACTGCCTGAGAAAACCAGCTAGGGAATTTTTTTTGGTTTCATCACATACATATCAAACATATGAGACAACGTTCGTGCATCTTTTTTTCACTGTAATGTCAATTATTTTTAGTAGAAAAACATGGAAATTTAGGCATGTTTTCAAGTTCATGAACTTTTTTCCAATTTCTCTGTTATTTTTGGAGATCAAGTTGGTGATGATGTTGGCACATAGTGGGGTTTGACCTGTTAACGTAGCGTGAAATTTCGTACAAAGTGAACGCAAAGTTGTGCAAAGTGATTGGAAAGTTTGTAGACATATTTGTATGCTTGACCTAAATTGTTGGCATATAGAAACCCGCAGTTGTAAAGTCAAATAAATGAATAAAAGCGAGATGAAAACAGCCTATATAAGCAGAGTATCACATGAGCTGACTGACCGTAAAAATGATAGAAAACAGCATGCAAACTTGGTAAAAGCGTGCGAAACGTTGGCGGAGTTACATGTATATTTAACCTAAGTCATTGGAATGACGACCCCGCAGTTAAATTTCGAAAACATTAAGTAATAGTCAAGAAAATGCCAGAAATAGAAGCAGATTATGGCAACTGCAAACCGAAAATCGAAGACAAACTGCTTGCAAAGTTTTGAAAAACGATTGCAAAGTTTGTAGATTCGTTTGGGAATGTTACACATGATATTATATTGACGGGTTCCATAGTCAAAAGTTCGAAAACGTAAAACAATATTTCGTAAATTGCCGTTAAAGTAGCGTACTATTATTCACAACATGTAGAGGTCATAGGTCAATTTAAGAAGTTACTCGTACAAACGCTATCAGGTTTAAAACAGTGTCAAACATGAAATAGTCGCCCACGCGAGTATATTTCAAATTGCGTAAGCAGTAGTGTGGGTAGGTGAAGAGACAAAGTTTAAAGTCAGGCTCAGTCAGGCCTGGTTAGTTCTTGCATGGGATACTGCCTGAGAAAACCAGCTAGGGAATTTTTTTTTGGTTTCATCACATACATATGAAACACATGAGACAATGTTCGTGGATCTTTTTTTCACTGTGATGTAAATTATTTTTAGTAGAAAAACATGGAAATTCAGGCATGTTTTCAAGTTCATGAACATTTTTCCAATTTCTCTGTTATTTTTGAAGATCGATCAAGTTGGTGATGATGTCGGCACATAGTGGGGTTTGACCTGTTAACGTAGCGTGAAAAGTCGTACAAAGTGAACGCAAAGTTGTGCAAAGTGATTGGAAAGTTTGTAGATATATTTGTATGCTTGACCTAAATTGTTGGCATATAGAAACCCGCAGTTGTAAAGTCAAATAAATGAATAAAAGCGAGATGAAAACAGCCTATATAAGCAGAGTATCACATGAGCTGACTGACCGTAAAAATGATAGAAAACAGCATGCAAACTTGGTAAAAGCGAGCGAAACGTTGGCGGAGTTTCATGTATATTTAACCTAAGTCATTGGAATGCCAACCCCGCAGTTAAATTTCGAAAACATTAAGTAATAGTCAAGAAAATGCCAGATATAGAAGCAGATTATGGCAACTGCAAACCGAAAATCGAAGACAAACTGCTTGCAAAGTTTTGAAAAACGATTGCAAAGTTTGTAGATTCGTTTGGGAATGTTACATATGATATTATATTGACGGGTTCCATAGTCAAAAGTTCGAAAACGTAAAACAATATTTCGTAAATTGCCGTTAAAGTAGCGTACTATTATTCACAACATGTAGAGGTCATAGGTCAATTTAAGAAGTTACTCGTACAAACACTATCAGGTTAAAAACAGTGTCAAACATGAAATAGTCGCCAACGCGAGTATATTTCAAATTGCGTAAGCAGTAGTGTGGGTAGGTGAAGAGACAAAGTTTAAAGTCAGGCTCAGTCGGGCCTGGTTAGTTCTTGCATGGGAGACTGCCTGAGAAAACCAGCTAGGGAATTTTTTTTTGGTTTCATCACATACATATCAAACACATGAGACAATGTTCGTGGATCTTTTTTTCACTGTGATGTAAATTATTTTTAGTAGAAAAACATGGAAATTCAGGCATGTTTTCAAGTTCATGAACATTTTTCCAATTTCTCTGTTATTTTTGCAGATCAAGTTGGTGATGATGTCGGCACATAGTGGGGTTTGACCTGTTAACGTAGCGTGAAAAGTCGTACAAAGTGAACGCAAAGTTGTGCAAAGTGATTGGAAAGTTTGTAGATATATTTGTATGCTTGACCTAAATTGTTGGCATATAGAAACCCGCAGTTGTAAAGTCAAATAAATGAATAAAAGCGAGATGAAAACAGCCTATATAAGCAGAGTATCACATGAGCTGACTGACCGTAAAAATGATAGAAAACAGCATGCAAAGTTGGTAAAAGCGTGCGAAACTTTGGCGGAGTTACATGTATATTTAACCTAAGTCATTGGAATGCCAACCCCGCAGTTAAATTTCGAAAACATTAAGTAAAAGTCAAGAAAATGCCAGATATATAAGCAGATTATGGCAACTGCAAACCGAAAATCGAAGACAAACTGCTTGCAAAGTTTTGAAAAACGATTGCAAAGTTTGTAGATTCGTTTGGGAATGTTACATATGATATTATATTGACGGGTTCCATAGTCAAAAGTTCGAAAACGTAAAACAATATTTCGTAAATTGCCGTTAAAATAGCGTACTATTATTCGCAGCATGTAGAGGTCATAGGTCAATTCAAGAAGTTACTCGTACAAACGCTATCAGGTTTAAAACAGTGTCAAACATGAAATAGTCGCCAGATCGAGCATATTTCAAATTGCGTAAGCAGTAGTGTTGGTAGGTGAATAGACAAAGTTTAAAGTCAATCTCAATCGGGCATGGTTAGTTCTTGCATGGGAGACTGCCTGAGAAAACCAGCTAGGGAATTTTTTTTGGTTTCATCACATACATATCAAACATATGAGACAACGTTCGTGCATCTTTTTTTCACTGTAATGTCAATTATTTTTAGTAGAAAAACATGGAAATTTAGGCATGTTTTCAAGTTCATGAACTTTTTTCCAATTTCTCTGTTATTTTTGGAGATCAAGTTGGTGATGATGTTGGCACATAGTGGGGTTTGACCTGTTAACGTAGCGTGAAATTTCGTACAAAGTGAACGCAAAGTTGTGCAAAGTGATTGGAAAGTTTGTAGACATATTTGTATGCTTGCCCTAAATTGTTGGCATATAGAAACCCGCAGTTGTAAAGTCAAATAAATGAATAAAAGCGAGATGAAAACAGCCTATATAAGCAGAGTATCACATGAGCTGACTGACCGTAAAAATGATAGAAAACAGCATGCAAACTTGGTAAAAGCGTGCGAAACGTTGGCGGAGTTACATGTATATTTAACCTAAGTCATTGGAATGACGACCCCGCAGTTAAATTTCGAAAACATTAAGTAATAGTCAAGAAAATGCCAGATATAGAAGCAGATTATGGCAACTGCAAACCGAAAATCGAAGACAAACTGCTTGCAAAGTTTTGAAAAACGATTGCAAAGTTTGTAGATTCGTTTGGGAATGTTACACATGATATTATATTGACGGGTTCCATAGTCAAAAGTTCGAAAACGTAAAACAATATTTCGTAAATTGCCGTTAAAGTAGCGTACTATTATTCACAACATGTAGAGGTCATAGGTCAATTTAAGAAGTTACTCGTACAAACGCTATCAGGTTTAAAACAGTGTCAAACATGAAATAGTCGCCCACGCGAGTATATTTCAAATTGCGTAAGCAGTAGTGTGGGTAGGTGAAGAGACAAAGTTTAAAGTCAGGCTCAGTCAGGCCTGGTTAGTTCTTGCATGGGAGACTGCCTGAGAAAACCAGCTAGGGAATTTTTTTTTGGTTTCATCACATACATATGAAACACATGAGACAATGTTCGTGGATCTTTTTTTCACTGTGATGTAAATTATTTTTAGTAGAAAAACATGGAAATTCAGGCATGTTTTCAAGTTCATGAACATTTTTCCAATTTCTCTGTTATTTTTGCAGATCGATCAAGTTGGTGATGATGTCGGCACATAGTGGGGTTTGACCTGTTAACGTAGCGTGAAAAGTCGTACAAAGTGAACGCAAAGTTGTGCAAAGTGATTGGAAAGTTTGTAGATATATTTGTATGCTTGACCTAAATTGTTGGCATATAGAAACCCGCAGTTGTAAAGTCAAATAAATGAATAAAAGCGAGATGAAAACAGCCTATATAAGCAGAGTATCACATGAGCTGACTGACCGTAAAAATGATAGAAAACAGCATGCAAACTTGGTAAAAGCGAGCGAAACGTTGGCGGAATTTCATGTATATTTAACCTAAGTCATTGGAATGCCAACCCCGCAGTTAAATTTCGAAAACATTAAGTAATAGTCAAGAAAATGCCAGATATAGAAGCAGATTATGGCAACTGCAAACCGAAAATCGAAGACAAACTGCTTGCAAAGTTTTGAAAAACGATTGCAAAGTTTGTAGATTCGTTTGGGAATGTTACATATGATATTATATTGACGGGTTCCATAGTCAAAAGTTCGAAAACGTAAAACAATATTTCGTAAATTGCCGTTAAAGTAGCGTACTATTATTCACAACATGTAGAGGTCATAGGTCAATTTAAGAAGTTACTCGTACAAACGCTATCAGGTTAAAAACAGTGTCAAACATGAAATAGTCGCCAACGCGAGTATATTTCAAATTGCGTAAGCAGTAGTGTGGGTAGGTGAAGAGACAAAGTTTAAAGTCAGGCTCAGTCGGGCCTGGTTAGTTCTTGCATAATAATAATAATAATAATAATAATAACTTTATTTAATTAAGCGCAACAATTCCAACATATGAAGATCAAAGGCGCTGATACAATAAACAATCAGTCAAATATTAAAAGCACATTTAAATAAGTGCGTTTTCAGTCTGGATTTAAAAATGTCTACTGAAGGACTAGAACGAACAGACAGAGGTAATTCATTAAAAAGTTTAGGACCTAAATTTTCAAAAGCACGGTCTTTGTATAACACCTTGGACTTTTTACTACACACCTGACGAGTTTTAATAAGAAACTTTGATTCAGATCTTAAACTACGACTAGGTACATAAAATTCGATTAATTCACATAGATAATTTGGGGCAAAACCATACAAAGATTTATACACTAGTAAAAGTAATTTGAAATTGATTCTTTGTACAACTGGTAACCAATGAAGTTTAATAAAAATGTCTGTAATGTGGTCATATTTTCGAGCACGAGTGACAAGGCGGGCTGCTGCATTTTGTACACGAATAAGAGGTTTTATCTTAGTTACAGGGAGACCAGACAATAATGAATTACAGCTGTCTAAGCGAGAAGATATGAATGCATGTACCAACTTTTCAGTATCAGATAGGGATAATGATTTACGAATACGATTAATATTTCTTAGATGGGAATATCCAGATCTACAAATAGTAGAAATGTGTGTTTCCATAGATAGCTGCGAATCAAACAAGACACCTAAGTTTCTAGCACTTGACGAAGCACTAACCAATTCTTCACTAATTGCGATACTAGACAAAGGACACGAGTCTTGTGAGAATCTCCGAGACGACATGCACACAAATTCAGTTTTCGACACATTCAAAAGTAGGAAATTACAAGACATCCAATCGCTAACGTCTTGAATACATGTCTGAAGTATCACCCGGGCGCGAATTTGATCATCTTCAGAAACCGATAAATAAATCTGTGTGTCATCGGCGTAAAAATGATATTTTACGCCGTGACGTCGCAATAACTCGCCCAATGGACGCATGTACATTGAGAACAATAATGGCCCTAAGACGGAGCCCTGTGGAACACCGGTTTCTAATATAGACGTCATATCAGAAAATACATTTCCAATTTTCACTTTTTGAATGCGGTTACTCAAATACGACTCAAACCATTTGATGATGAGACCATTTAAACGAAAATTTGATCTCAACCTATCGATAAGAATCCTGTGATTCACAGTATCAAAAGCGGCTGAAAGATCCAAAAGTACGAGAGCAACTGAATTCTTAGAATTATCAATACTGCATAGTACATCGTTAGCGACCCGCAAAAGAGCCGTTTCAGTGCTATGTGCGGTCCGATACGCTGATTGAAACTCTTCATACAACGAATAATTCTCTAAATGTTGTTTCACTCTGGATGCAACGACACGTTCAAGGACTTTAGATATAAAAGACAAATTAGAAATCGGTCGATAATTTTTCAGCATGTTTGAATCCAACGATGCTTTCTTGAGCAGAGGTTTAATCAGCGCACATTTCATTTTCTCAGGAACACTTCCAGTGCGAAGTGATTCATTTATGATATCTGTTATAGGTGAAAGCAGGATAGAAAGGATCTTTTCATCTTTTAATATATTAGTGGGTAAACAGTCCAAATCGCACGAAACCGACGACGATTTTTTTATAATTTTAATTATTTCATCCTCCGTGGCTGGTTCAAAACATTTCAATTCATCACCAGAGAACTTGTGCAGTTCGTTAAAACGGTTTCCATTCAATAAATTTAGATTTAGTCCTTGATTGATTTTCTTAATCTTATCCACGAAAAACATGCTAAAACGATTCGCTAAATTTATTTTGTTATCGTGAATCGGCAACGCATTCAAATTATTTGTCGAGCCTAGAAGACCATTTACGATGCATGGGAGACTGCCTGAGAAAACCAGCTAGGGAATTTTTTTTTGGTTTCATCACATACATATCAAACACATGAGACAATGTTCGTGGATCTTTTTTTCACTGTGATGTAAATTATTTTTAGTAGAAAAACATGGAAATTCAGGCATGTTTTCAAGTTCATGAACATTTTTCCAATTTCTCTGTTATTTTTGGAGATCAAGTTGGTGATGATGTCGGCACATAGTGGGGTTTGACCTGTTAACGTAGCGTGAAAAGTCGTACAAAGTGAACGCAAAGTTGTGCAAAGTGATTGGAAAGTTTGTAGATATATTTGTATTCTTGACCTAAATTGTTGGCATATAGAAACCCGCAGTTGTAAAGTCAAATAAATGAATAAAAGCGAGATGAAAACAGCCTATATAAGCAGAGTATCACATGAGCTGACTGACCGTAAAAATGATAGAAAACAGCATGCAAAGTTGGTAAAAGCAAGCGAAACGTTGGCGGAGTTTCATGTATATTTAACCTAAGTCATTGGAATGCCAACCCCGCAGTTAAATTTCGAAAACATTAAGTAAAAGTCAAGAAAATGCTAGATATATAAGCAGATTATGGCAACTGCAAACCGAAAATCGAAGACAAACTGCTTGCAAAGTTTTGAAAAACGATTGCAAAGTTTGTAGATTCGTTTGGGAATGTTACACATGATATTATATTGACGGGTTCCATAGTCAAAAGTTCGAAAACGTAAAACAATATTTCGTAAATTGCCGTTAAAGTAGCGTACTATTATTCGCAGCATGTAGAGGTCATAGGTCAATTCAAGAAGTTACTCGTAAAAACGCTATCGTGTTTAAAACAGTGTCAAACATGAAATAGTCGCCAGATCGAGCATATTTCAAATTGCGTAAGCAGTAGTGTTAGTAGGTGAATAGACAAAGTTTAAAGTCAATCTCAATCGGGCATGGTTAGTTCTTGCATGGGAGACTGCCTGAGAAAACCAGCTACGGAATTTTTTTTTGGTTTCATCACATACATATCAAACATATGAGACAACGTTCGTGCATTTTTTTTCACTGTAATTTCAATTATTTTTAGTAGAAAAACATGGAAATTTAGGCATGTTTTCAAGTTCATGAACTTTTTTCCAATTTCTCTGTTATTTTTGGAGATCAAGTTGGTGATGATGTCGGCACATAGTGGGGTTTGACCTGTTAACGTAGCGTGAAAAGTCGTACAAAGTGAACGCAAAGTTGTGCAAAGTGATTGGAAGGTTTGTAGATATATTTGTATGCTTGACCTAAATTGTTGGCATATAGAAACCCGCAGTTGTAAAGTCAAATAAATGAATAAAAGCGAGATGAAAACAGCCTATATAAGCAGAGTATCACATGAGCTGACTGACCGTAAAAATGATAGAAAACAGCATGCAAAATTGGTAAAAGCGTGCGAAACGTTGGCGGAGTTACATGTATATTTAACCTAAGTCATTGGAATGTCAACCCCGCAGTTAAATTTCGAAAACATTAAGTAAAAGTCAAGAAAATGCCAGATATATAAGCAGATTATGGCAACTGCAAACCGAAAATCGAAGACAAACTGCTTGCAAAGTTTTGAAAAACGATTGCAAAGTTTGTAGATTCGTTTGGGAATGTTACATATGATATTATATTGACGGGTTCCATAGTCAAAAGTTCGAAAACGTAAAACAATATTTCGTAAATTGCCGTTAAAGTAGCGTACTATTATTCGCAGCATGTAGAGGTCATAGGTCAATTCAAGAAGTTACTCGTACAAACGCTATCAGGTTTAAAACAGTGTCAAACATGAAATAGTCGCCAGATCGAGCATATTTCAAATTGCGTAAGCAGTAGTGTTGGTAGGTGAAGAGACAAAGTTTAAAGTCAGGCTCAGTCGGGCCTGGTTAGTTCTCGCATGGGAGACTGCCTGAGAAAACCAGCTAGGGAATATTTTTTTTGGTTTCATCACATACATATCAAACACATGAGACAATGTTCGTGGATCTTTTTTTCACTGTGATGTAAATTATTTTTAGTAGAAAAACATGGAAATTCAGGCATGTTTTCAAGTTCATGAACATTTTTCCAATTTCTCTGTTATTTTTGGAGATCAAGTTGGTGATGATGTCGGCACATAGTGGGGTTTGACCTGTTAACGTAGCGTGAAAAGTCGTACAAAGTGAACGCAAAGTTGTGCAAAGTGATTGGAAAGTTTGTAGACATATTTGTATGCTTGACCTAAATTGTTGGCATATAGAAACCCGCAGTTGTAAAGTCAAATAAATGAATAAAAGCGAGATGAAAACAGCCTATATAAGCAGAGTATCACATGAGCTGACTGACCGTAAAAATGATAGAAAACAGCATGCAAACTTGGTAAAAGCGAGCGAAACGTTGGCGGAGTTTCATGTATATTTAACCTAAGTCATTGGAATGCCAACCCCGCAGTTAAATTTCGAAAACATTAAGTAATAGTCAAGAAAATGCCAGATATAGAAGCAGATTATGGCAACTGCAAACCGAAAATCGAAGACAAACTGCTTGCAAAGTTTTGAAAAACGATTGCAAAGTTTGTAGATTCGTTTGGGAATGTTACATATGATATTATATTGACGGGTTCCATAGTCAAAAGTTCTTAAACGTAAAACAATATTTCGTAAATTGCCGTTAAAGTAGCGTACTATTATTCACAACATGTAGAGGTCATAGGTCAATTTAAGAAGTTACTCGTACAAACACTATCAGGTTAAAAACAGTGTCAAACATGAAATAGTCGCCAACGCGAGTATATTTCAAATTGCGTAAGCAGTAGTGTGGGTAGGTGAAGAGACAAAGTTTAAAGTCAGGCTCAGTCGGGCCTGGTTAGTTCTTGCATGGGAGACTGCCTGAGAAAACCAGCTAGGGAATTTTTTTTTGGTTTCATCACATACATATCAAACACATGAGACAATGTTCGTGGATCTTTTTTTCACTGTGATGTAAATTATTTTTAGTAGAAAAACATGGAAATTCAGGCATGTTTTCAAGTTCATGAACATTTTTCCAATTTCTCTGTTATTTTTGCAGATCAAGTTGGTGATGATGTCGGCACATAGTGGGGTTTGACCTGTTAACGTAGCGTGAAAAGTCGTACAAAGTGAACGCAAAGTTGTGCAAAGTGATTGGAAAGTTTGTAGATATATTTGTATTCTTGACCTAAATTGTTGGCATATAGAAACCCGCAGTTGTAAAGTCAAATAAATGAATAAAAGCGAGATGAAAACAGCCTATATAAGCAGAGTATCACATGAGCTGACTGACCGTAAAAATGATAGAAAACAGCATGCAAAGTTGGTAAAAGCAAGCGAAACGTTGGCGGAGTTTCATGTATATTTAACCTAAGTCATTGGAATGCCAACCCCGCAGTTAAATTTCGAAAACATTAAGTAAAAGTCAAGAAAATGCTAGATATATAAGCAGATTATGGCAACTGCAAACCGAAAATCGAAGACAAACTGCTTGCAAAGTTTTGAAAAACGATTGCAAAGTTTGTAGATTCGTTTGGGAATGTTACACATGATATTATATTGACGGGTTCCATAGTCAAAAGTTCGAAAACGTAAAACAATATTTCGTAAATTGCCGTTAAAGTAGCGTACTATTATTCGCAGCATGTAGAGGTCATAGGTCAATTCAAGAAGTTACTCGTAAAAACGCTATCGTGTTTAAAACAGTGTCAAACATGAAATAGTCGCCAGATCGAGCATATTTCAAATTGCGTAAGCAGTAGTGTTGGTAGGTGAATAGACAAAGTTTAAAGTCAATCTCAATCGGGCATGGTTAGTTCTTGCATGGGAGACTGCCTGAGAAAACCAGCTACGGAATTTTTTTTTGGTTTCATCACATACATATCAAACATATGAGACAACGTTCGTGCATTTTTTTTCACTGTAATTTCAATTATTTTTAGTAGAAAAACATGGAAATTTAGGCATGTTTTCAAGTTCATGAACTTTTTTCCAATTTCTCTGTTATTTTTGGAGATCAAGTTGGTGATGATGTCGGCACATAGTGGGGTTTGACCTGTTAACGTAGCGTGAAAAGTCGTACAAAGTGAACGCAAAGTTGTGCAAAGTGATTGGAAGGTTTGTAGATATATTTGTATGCTTGACCTAAATTGTTGGCATATAGAAACCCGCAGTTGTAAAGTCAAATAAATGAATAAAAGCGAGATGAAAACAGCCTATATAAGCAGAGTATCACATGAGCTGACTGACCGTAAAAATGATAGAAAACAGCATGCAAAATTGGTAAAAGCGTGCGAAACGTTGGCGGAGTTACATGTATATTTAACCTAAGTCATTGGAATGTCAACCCCGCAGTTAAATTTCGAAAACATTAAGTAAAAGTCAAGAAAATGCCAGATATATAAGCAGATTATGGCAACTGCAAACCGAAAATCGAAGACAAACTGCTTGCAAAGTTTTGAAAAACGATTGCAAAGTTTGTAGATTCGTTTGGGAATGTTACATATGATATTATATTGACGGGTTCCATAGTCAAAAGTTCGAAAACGTAAAACAATATTTCGTAAATTGCCGTTAAAGTAGCGTACTATTATTCGCAGCATGTAGAGGTCATAGGTCAATTCAAGAAGTTACTCGTACAAACGCTATCAGGTTTAAAACAGTGTCAAACATGAAATAGTCGCCAGATCGAGCATATTTCAAATTGCGTAAGCAGTAGTGTTGGTAGGTGAAGAGACAAAGTTTAAAGTCAGGCTCAGTCGGGCCTGGTTAGTTCTCGCATGGGAGACTGCCTGAGAAAACCAGCTAGGGAATATTTTTTTTGGTTTCATCACATACATATCAAACACATGAGACAATGTTCGTGGATCTTTTTTTCACTGTGATGTAAATTATTTTTAGTAGAAAAACATGGAAATTCAGGCATGTTTTCAAGTTCATGAACATTTTTCCAATTTCTCTGTTATTTTTGGAGATCAAGTTGGTGATGATGTCGGCACATAGTGGGGTTTGACCTGTTAACGTAGCGTGAAAAGTCGTACAAAGTGAACGCAAAGTTGTGCAAAGTGATTGGAAAGTTTGTAGATATATTTGTATGCTTGACCTAAATTGTTGGCATATAGAAACCCGCAGTTTTAAAGTCAAATAAATGAATAAAAGCGAGATGAAAACAGCCTATATAAGCAGAGTATCACATGAGCTGACTGACCGTAAAAATGATAGAAAACAGCATGCAAAGTTGGTAAAAGGGAGCGAAACGTTGGCGGAGTTTCATGTATATTTAACCTAAGTCATTGGAATGCCAACCCCGCAGTTAAATTTCGAAAACATTAAGTAAAAGTCAAGAAAATGCTAGATATATAAGCAGATTATGGCAACTGCAAACCGAAAATCGAAGACAAACTGCTTGCAAAGTTTTGAAAAACGATTGCAAAGTTTGTAGATTCGTTTGGGAATGTTACACATGATATTATATTGACGGGTTCCATAGTCAAAAGTTCGAAAACGTAAAACAATATTTCGTAAATTGCCGTTAAAGTAGCGTACTATTATTCGCAGCATGTAGAGGTCATAGGTCAATTCAAGAAGTTACTCGTAAAAACGCTATCAGGTTTAAAACAGTGTCAAACATGAAATAGTCGCCAGATCGAGCATATTTCAAATTGCGTAAGCAGTAGTGTTGGTAGGTGAATAGACAAAGTTTAAAGTCAATGTCAATCAGGCATGGTTAGTTCTTGCATGGGAGACTGCCTGAGAAAACCAGCTACGGAAATTTTTTTTGGTTTCATCACATACATATCAAACATATGAGACAACGTTCGTGCATCTTTTTTTCACTGTAATTTCAATTATTTTTAGTAGAAAAACATGGAAATTTAGGCATGTTTTCAAGTTCATGAACTTTTTTCCAATTTCTCTGTTATTTTTGGAGATCAAGTTGGTGATGATGTCGGCACATAGTGGGGTTTGACCTGTTAACGTAGCGTGAAAAGTCGTACAAAGTGAACGCAAAGTTGTGCAAAGTGATTGGAAGGTTTGTAGATATATTTGTATGCTTGACCTAAATTGTTGGCATATAGAAACCCGCAGTTGTAAAGTCAAATAAATGAATAAAAGCGAGATGAAAACAGCCTATATAAGCAGAGTATCACATGAGCTGACTGACCGTCAAAATGATGGAAAACAGCATGCAAAGTTGGTAAAAGCGTGCGAAACTTTGTTGAGTTACATGTATATTTAACCTAAGTCATTGGAATGCCAACCCCGCAGTTAAATTTCGAAAACATTAAGTAAAAGTCAAGAAAATGCCAGATATATAAGCAGATTATGGCAACTGCAAACCGAAAATCGAAGACAAACTGCTTGCAAAGTTTTGAAAAACGATTGCAAAGTTTGTAGATTCGTTCGGGAATGTTACATATGATATTATATTGACGGGTTCCATAGTCAAAAGTTCGAAAACGTAAAACAATATTTCGTAAATTGCCGTTAAAGTAGCGTACTATTATTCGCAGCATGTAGAGGTCATAGGTCAATTCAAGAAGTTACTTGTACAAACGCTATCAGGTTTAAAACAGTGTCAAACATGAAATAGTCGCCAGATCGAGCATATTTCAAATTGCGTAAGCAGTAGTGTTGGTAGGTGAAGAGACAAAGTTTAAAGTCAGGCTCAGTCGGGCCTGGTTAGTTCTTGCATGGGAGACTGCCTGAGAAAACCAGCTAGGGAATATTTTTTTTGGTTTCATCACATACATATCAAACACATGAGACAATGTTCGTGGATCTTTTTTTCACTGTGATGTAAATTATTTTTAGTAGAACAACATGGAAATTCAGGCATGTTTTCAAGTTCATGAACATTTTTCCAATTTCTCTGTTATTTTTGGAGATCAAGTTGGTGATGATGTCGGCACATAGTGGGGTTTGACCTGTTAACGTAGCGTGAAAAGTCGTACAAAGTGAACGCAAAGTTGTGCAAAGTGATTGGAAAGTTTGTAGATATATTTGTATGCTTGACCTAAATTGTTGGCATATAGAAACCCGCAGTTGTAAAGTCAAATAAATGAATAAAAGCGAGATGAAAACAGCCTATATAAGCAGTGTATCACATGAGCTGACTGACCGTAAAAATGATAGAAAACAGCATGCAAAGTTGGTAAAAGCGAGCGAAACTTTGGCGGAGTTACATGTATATTTAACCTAAGTCATTGGAATGCCAACCCCGCAGTTAAATTTCGAAAACATTAAGTAAAAGTCAAGAAAATGCTAGATATATAAGCAGATTATGGCAACTGCAAACCGAAAATCGAAGACAAACTGCTTGCAAAGTTTTGAAAAACGATTGCAAAGTTTGTAGATTCGTTTGGGAATGTTACATATGATATTATATTGACGGGTTCCATAGTCAAAAGTTCGAAAACGTAAAACAATATTTCGTAAATTGCCGTTAAAGTAGCGTACTATTATTCGCAGCATGTAGAGGTCATAGGTCAATTCAAGAAGTTACTCGTACAAACGCTATCAGGTTTAAAACAGTGTCAAACATGAAATAGTCGCCAGATCGAGCATATTTCAAATTGCGTAAGCAGTAGTGTTGGTAGGTGAAGAGACAAAGTTTAAAGTCAGGCTCAGTCGGGCCTGGTTAGTTCTTGCATGGGAGACTGCCTGAGAAAACCAGCTAGGGAATATTTTTTTTGGTTTCATCACATACATATCAAACACATGAGACAATGTTCGTGGATCTTTTTTTCACTGTGATGTAAATTATTTTTAGTAGAAAAACATGGAAATTCAGGCATGTTTTCAAGTTCATGAACATTTTTCCAATTTCTCTGTTATTTTTGGAGATCAAGTTGGTGATGATGTCGGCACATAGTGGGGTTTGACCTGTTAACGTAGCGTGAAAAGTCGTACAAAGTGAACGCAAAGTTGTGCAAAGTGATTGGAAAGTTTGTAGATATATTTGTATGCTTGACCTAAATTGTTGGCATATAGAAACCCGCAGTTGTAAAGTCAAATAAATGAATAAAAGCGAGATGAAAACAGCCTATATAAGCAGAGTATCACATGAGCTGACTGACCGTAAAAATGATAGAAAACAGCATGCAAAGTTGGTAAAAGCGAGCGAAACGTTGGCGGAGTTTCATGTATATTTAACCTAAGTCATTGGAATGCCAACCACGCAGTTAAATTTCGAAAACATTAAGTAATAGTCAAGAAAATGCCAGATATAGAAGCAGATTATGGCAACTGCAAACCGAAAATCGAAGACAAACTGCTTGCAAAATTTTGAAAAACGATTGCAAAGTTTGTAGATTCGTTTGGGAATGTTACATATGATATTATATTGACGGGTTCCATTGTCAAAAGTTCGAAAACGTAAAACAATATTTCGTAAATTGCCGTTAAAGTAGCGTACTATTATTCACAACATGTAGAGGTCATAGGTCAATTTAAGAAGTTACTCGTACAAACGCTATCAGATTTAAAACAGTGTCAAACATGAAATAGTCGCCAACTCGAGTATATTTCAAATTGCGTAAGCAGTAGTGTTGGTAGGTGAATAGACAAAGTTTAAAGTCAATCTCAATCGGGCATGGTTAGTTCTTGCATGGGAGACTGCCTGAGAAAACCAGCTAGGGAATTTTTTTTTGGTTTCATCACATACATATCAAACATATGAGACATCGTTCGTGCATCTTTTTTTCACTGTAATTTCAATTATTTTTAGTAGAAAAACATGGAAATTTAGGCATGTTTTCAAGTTCATGAACATTTTTCCAATTTCTCTGTTATTTTTGGAGATCAAGTTGGTGATGATGTCGGCACATAGAGGGGTTTGACCTGTTAACGTAGCGTGAAAAGTCGTACAAAGTGAACGCAAAGTTGTGCAAAGTGATTGGAAAGTTTGTAGATATATTTGTATACTTGACCTAACTTGTTGGCATAAAGAAACCCGCGGTTGTAAAGTCAAATAAATGAATAAAAGCGAGATGAAAACAGCCTATATAAGCAGAGTATCACATGAGCTGACTGACCGTAAAAATGATAGAAAACAGCATGCAAAGTTGGTAAAAGCGTGCGAAACGTTGGCGGAGTTACATGTATATTTAACCTAAGTCATTGGAATGACGACCCCGCAGTTAAATTTCGAAAATATTAAGTAAAAGTCAAGAAAATGCCAGATATATAAGCAGATTATGGCAACTGCAAACCGAAAATCGAAGACAAACTGCTTGCAAAGTTTTGAAAAACGATTGCAAAGTTTGTAGATTCGTTTGGGAATGTTACACATGATATTATATTGACGGGTTCCATAGTCAAAAGTTCGAAAACGTAAAACAATATTTCGTAAATTGCCGTTAAAGTAGCGTACTATTATTCACAACATGTAGAGGTCATAGGTCAATTTAAGAAGTTACTCGTACAAACGCTATCAGGTTTAAAACAGTGTCAAACATGAAATAGTCGCCCACGCGAGTATATTTCAAATTGCGTAAGCAGTAGTGTGGGTAGGTGAAGAGACAAAGTTTAAAGTCAGGCTCAGTCGGGCCTGGTTAGTTCTTGCATGGGAGACTGCCTGAGAAAACCAGCTAGGGAATTTTTTTTTGGTTTCATCACATACATATGAAACACATGAGACAATGTTCGTGGATCTTTTTTTCACTGTGATGTAAATTATTTTTAGTAGAAAAACATGGAAATTCAGGCATGTTTTCAAGTTCATGAACATTTTTCCAATTTCTCTGTTATTTTTGGAGATCAAGTTGGTGATGATGTCGGCACATAGAGGGGTTTGACCTGTTAACGTAGCGTGAAAAGTCGTACAAAGTGAACGCAAAGTTGTGCAAAGTGATTGGAAAGTTTGTAGATATATTTGTATACTTGACCTAACTTGTTGGCATAAAGAAACCCGCGGTTGTAAAGTCAAATAAATGAATAAAAGCGAGATGAAAACAGCCTATATAAGCAGAGTATCACATGAGCTGACTGACCGTAAAAATGACAGAAAACAGCATGCAAAGTTGGTAAAAGCGTGCGAAACTTTGGCGGAGTTACATGTATATTTAACCTAAGTCATTGGAATGCCAACCCCGCAGTTAAATTTCGAAAACATTAAGTAAAAGTCAAGAAAATGCCAGATATATAAGCAGATTATGGCAACTGCAAACCGAAAATCGAAGACAAACTGCTTGCAAAGTTTTGAAAAACGATTGCAAAGTTTGTAGATTCGTTTGGGAATGTTACATATGATATTATATTGACGGGTTCCATAGTCAAAAGTTCGAAAACGTAAAACAATATTTCGTAAATTGCCGTTAAAGTAGCGTACTATTATTCGCAGCATGTAGAGGTCATAGGTCAATTCAAGAAGTTACTCGTAAAAACGCTATCAGGTTTAAAACAGTGTCAAACATGAAATAGTCGCCAGATCGAGCATATTTAAAATTGCGTAAGCAGTAGTGTTGGTAGGTGAATAGACAAAGTTTAATGTCAATCTCAATCGGGCATGGTTAGTTCTTGCATGGGAGACTGCCTGAGAAAACAAGCTACGGAATTTTTTTTTGGTTTCATCACATACATATCAAACATATGAGACAACGTTCGTGCATCTTTTTTTCACTGTAATTTCAATTATTTTTAGTAGAAAAACATGGAAATTTAGGCATGTTTTCAAGTTCATGAACTTTTTTCCAATTTCTCTGTTATTTTTGGAGATCAAGTTGGTGATGATGTCGGCACATAGTGGGGTTTGACCTGTTAACGTAGCGTGAAAAGTCGTACAAAGTGAACGCAAAGTTGTGCAAAGTGATTGGAAGGTTTGTAGATATATTTGTATGCTTGACCTAAATTGTTGGCATATAGAAACCCGCAGTTGTAAAGTCAAATAAATGAATAAAAGCGAGATGAAAACAGCCTATATAAGCAGAGTATCACATGAGCTGACTGACCGTAAAAATGATAGAAAACAGCATGCAAAGTTGGTAAAAGCGTGCGAAACTTTGGCGGAGTTACATGTATATTTAACCTAAGTCATTGGAATGCCAACCCCGCAGTTAAATTTCGAAAACATTAAGTAAAAGTCAAGAAAATGCCAGATATATAAGCAGATTATGGCAACTGCAAACCGAAAATCGAAGACAAACTGCTTGCAAAGTTTTGAAAAACGATTGCAAAGTTTGTAGATTCGTTTGGGAATGTTACATATGATATTATATTGACGGGTTCCATAGTCAAAAGTTCGAAAACGTAAAACAATATTTCGTAAATTGCCGTTAAAGTAGCGTACTATTATTCGCAGCATGTAGAGGTCATAGGTCAATTCAAGAAGTTACTCGTACAAACGCTATCAGGTTTAAAACAGTGTCAAACATGAAATAGTCGCCAGATCGAGCATATTTCAAATTGCGTAAGCAGTAGTGTTGGTAGGTGAAGAGACAAAGTTTAAAGTCAGGCTCAGTCGGGCCTGGTTAGTTCTTGCATGGGAGACTGCCTGAGAAAACCAGCTAGGGAATATTTTTTTTGGTTTCATCACATACATATCAAACACATGAGACAATGTTCGTGGATCTTTTTTTCACTGTGATGTAAATTATTTTTAGTAGAAAAACATGGAATTTCAGGCATGTTTTCAAGTTCATGAACATTTTTCCAATTTCTCTGTTATTTTTGGAGATCAAGTTGGTGATGATGTCGGCACATAGTGGGGTTTGACCTGTTAACGTAGCGTGAAAAGTCGTACAAAGTGAACGCAAAGTTGTGCAAAGTGATTGGAAAGTTTGTAGATATATTTGTATGCTTGACCTAAATTGTTGGCATATAGAAACCCGCAGTTGTAAAGTCAAATAAATGAATAAAAGCGAGATGAAAACAGCCTATATAAGCAGAGTATCACATGAGCTGACTGACCGTAAAAAAGATAGAAAACAGCATGCAAAGTTGGTAAAAGCGAGCGAAACGTTGGCGGAGTTTCATGTATATTTAACCTAAGTCATTGGAATGCCAACCACGCAGTTAAATTTCGAAAACATTAAGTAATAGTCAAGAAAATGCCAGATATAGAAGCAGATTATGGCAACTGCAAACCGAAAATCGAAGACAAACTGCTTGCAAAATTTTGAAAAACGATTGCAAAGTTAGTAGATTCGTTTGGGAATGTTACATATGATATTATATTGACGGGTTCCATAGTCAAAAGTTCGAAAACGTAAAACAATATTTCGTAAATTGCCGTTAAAGTAGCGTACTATTATTCACAACATGTAGAGGTCATAGGTCAATTTAAGAAGTTACTCGTACAAACGCTATCAGATTTAAAACAGTGTCAAACATGAAATAGTCGCCAACTCGAGTATATTTCAAATTGCGTAAGCAGTAGTGTTGGTAGGTGAATAGACAAAGTTTAAAGTCAATCTCAATCGGGCATGGTTAGTTCTTGCATGGGAGACTGCCTGAGAAAACCAGCTAGGGAATTTTTTTTTGGTTTCATCACATACATATCAAACATATGAGACATCGTTCGTGCATCTTTTTTTCACTGTAATTTCAATTATTTTTAGTAGAAAAACATGGAAATTTAGGCATGTTTTCAAGTTCATGAACTTTTTTCCAATTTCTCTGTTATTTTTGGAGATCAAGTTGGTGATGATGTCGGCACATAGAGGGGTTTGACCTGTTAACGTAGCGTGAAAAGTCGTACAAAGTGAACGCAAAGTTGTGCAAAGTGATTGGAAAGTTTGTAGATATATTTGTATACTTGACCTAACTTGTTGGCATAAAGAAACCCGCGGTTGTAAAGTCAAATAAATGAATAAAAGCGAGATGAAAACAGCCTATATAAGCAGAGTATCACATGAGCTGACTGACCGTAAAAATGATAGAAAACAGCATGCAAAGTTGGTAAAAGCGTGCGAAACGTTGGCGGAGTTACATGTATATTTAACCTAAGTCATTGGAATGACGACCCCGCAGTTAAATTTCGAAAACATTAAGTAAAAGTCAAGAAAATGCCAGATATATAAGCAGATTATGGCAACTGCAAACCGAAAATCGAAGACAAACTGCTTGCAAAGTTTTGAAAAACGATTGCAAAGTTTGTAGATTCGTTTGGGAATGTTACACATGATATTATATTGACGGGTTCCATAGTCAAAAGTTCGAAAACGTAAAAGAATATTTCGTAAATTGCCGTTAAAGTAGCGTACTATTATTCACAACATGTAGAGGTCATAGGTCAATTTAAGAAGTTACTCGTACAAACGCTATCAGGTTTAAAACAGTGTCAAACATGAAATAGTCGCCCACGCGAGTATATTTCAAATTGCGTAAGCAGTAGTGTGGGTAGGTGAAGAGACAAAGTTTAAAGTCAGGCTCAGTCGGGCCTGGTTAGTTCTTGCATGGGAGACTGCCTGAGAAAACCAGCTAGGGAATTTTTTTTTGGTTTCATCACATACATATGAAACACATGAGACAATGTTCGTGGATCTTTTTTTCACTGTGATGTAAATTATTTTTAGTAGAAAAACATGGAAATTCAGGCATGTTTTCAAGTTCATGAACATTTTTCCAATTTCTCTGTTATTTTTGGAGATCAAGTTGGTGATGATGTCGGCACATAGTGGGGTTTGACCTGTTAACGTAGCGTGAAAAGTCGTACAAAGTGAACGCAAAGTTGTGCAAAGTGATTGGAAAGTTTGTAGATATATTTGTATGCTTGACCTAAATTGTTGGCATATAGAAACCCGCAGTTGTAAAGTCAAATAAATGAATAAAAGCGAGATGAAAACAGCCTATATAAGCAGAGTATCACATGAGCTGACTGACCGTAAAAATGACAGAAAACAGCATGCAAAGTTGGTAAAAGCGTGCGAAACTTTGGCGGAGTTACATGTATATTTAACCTAAGTCATTGGAATGCCAACCCCGCAGTTAAATTTCGAAAACATTAAGTAAAAGTCAAGAAAATGCGAGATATATAAGCAGATTATGGCAACTGCAAACCGAAAATCGAAAACAAACTGCTTGCAAAGTTTTGAAAAACGATTGCAAAGTTTGTAGATTCGTTTGGGAATGTTACATATGATATTATATTGACGGGTTCCATAGTCAAAAGTTCGAAAACGTAAAACAATATTTCGTAAATTGCCGTTAAAGTAGCGTACTATTATTCGCAGCATGTAGAGGTCATAGGTCAATTCAAGAAGTTACTCGTAAAAACGCTATCAGGTTTAAAACAGTGTCAAACATGAAATAGTCGCCAGATCGAGCATATTTCAAATTGCGTAAGCAGTAGTGTTGGTAGGTGAATAGACAAAGTTTAAAGTCAATCTCAATCGGGCATGGTTAGTTCTTGCATGGAAGACTGCCTGAGAAAACCAGCTACGGAATTTTTTTTTGGTTTCATCACATACATATCAAACATATGAGACAACGTTCGTGCATCTTTTTTTCACTGTAATTTCAATTATTTTTAGTAGAAAAACATGGAAATTTAGGCATGTTTTCAAGTTCATGAACTTTTTTCCAATTTCTCTGTTATTTTTGGAGATCAAGTTGGTGATGATGTCGGCACATAGTGGGGTTTGACCTGTTAACGTAGCGTGAAAAGTCGTACAAAGTGAACGCAAAGTTGTGCAAAGTGATTGGAAGGTTTGTAGATATGTTTGTATGCTTGACCTAAATTGTTGGCATATAGAAACCCGCAGTTGTAAAGTCAAATAAATGAATAAAAGCGAGATGAAAACAGCCTATATAAGCAGAGTATCACATGAGCTGACTGACCGTAAAAATGATAGAAAACAGCATGCAAAGTTGGTAAAAGCGTGCAAAACTTTGGCGGATTTACATGTATATTTAACCTAAGTCATTGGAATGCCAACCCCGCAGTTAAATTTCGAAAACATTAAGTAAAAGTCAAGAAAATGCCAGATATATAAGCAGATTATGGCAACTGCAAACCGAAAATCGAAGACAAACTGCTTGCAAAGTTTTGAAAAACGATTGCAAAGTTTGTAGATTCGTTTGGGAATGTTACATATGATATTATATTGACGGGTTCCATAGTCAAAAGTTCGAAAACGTAAAACAATATTTCGTAAATTGCCGTTAAAGTAGCGTACTATTATTCGCAGCATGTAGAGGTCATAGGTCAATTCAAGAAGTTACACGTACAAACGCTATCAGGTTTAAAACAGTGTCAAACATGAAATAGTCGCCAGATCGAGCATATTTCAAATTGCGTAAGCAGTAGTGTTGGTAGGTGAAGAGACAAAGTTTAAAGTCAGGCTCAGTCGGGCCTGGTTAGTTCTTGCATGGGAGACTGCCTGAGAAAACCAGCTAGGGAATATTTTTTTTGGTTTCATCACATACATATCAAACACATGAGACAATGTTCGTGGATCTTTTTTTCACTGTGATGTAAATTATTTTTAGTAGAAAAACATGGAAATTCAGGCATGTTTTCAAGTTCATGAACATTTTTCCAATTTCTCTGTTATTTTTGGAGATCAAGTTGGTGATGATGTCGGCACATAGTGGGGTTTGACCTGTTAACATACCGTGAAAAGTCGTACAAAGTGAACGCAAAGTTGTGCAAAGTGATTGGAAAGTTTGTAGATATATTTGTATGCTTGACCTAAATTGTTGGCATATAGAAACCCGCAGTTGTAAAGTCAAATAAATGAATAAAAGCGAGATGAAAACAGCCTATATAAGCAGAGAATCACATGAGCTGACTGACCGTAAAAATGATAGAAAACAGCATGCAAAGTTGGTAAAAGCGTGCGAAACTTTGGCGGAGTTACATGTATATTTAACCTAAGTCATTGGAATGCCAACCCCGCAGTTAAATTTCGAAAACATTAAGTAAAAGTCAAGAAAATGCGAGATATATAAGCAGATTATGGCAACTGCAAACCGAAAATCGAAAACAAACTGCTTGCAAAGTTTTGAAAAACGATTGCAAAGTTTGTAGATTCGTTTGGGAATGTTACATATGATATTATATTGACGGGTTCCATAGTCAAAAGTTCGAAAACGTAAAACAATATTTCGTAAATTGCCGTTAAAGTAGCGTACTATTATTCGCAGCATGTAGAGGTCATAGGTCAATTCAAGAAGTTACTCGTAAAAACGCTATCAGGTTTAAAACAGTGTCAAACATGAAATAGTCGCCAGATCGAGCATATTTCAAATTGCGTAAGCAGTAGTGTTGGTAGGTGAATAGACAAAGTTTAAAGTCAATCTCAATCGGGCATGGTTAGTTCTTGCATGGAAGACTGCCTGAGAAAACCAGCTACGGAATTTTTTTTTGGTTTCATCACATACATATCAAACATATGAGACAACGTTCGTGCATCTTTTTTTCACTGTAATTTCAATTATTTTTAGTAGAAAAACATGGAAATTTAGGCATGTTTTCAAGTTCATGAACTTTTTTCCAATTTCTCTGTTATTTTTGGAGATCAAGTTGGTGATGATGTCGGCACATAGTGGGGTTTGACCTGTTAACGTAGCGTGAAAAGTCGTACAAAGTGAACGCAAAGTTGTGCAAAGTGATTGGAAGGTTTGTAGATATGTTTGTATGCTTGACCTAAATTGTTGGCATATAGAAACCCGCAGTTGTAAAGTCAAATAAATGAATAAAAGCGAGATGAAAACAGCCTATATAAGCAGAGTATCACATGAGCTGACTGACCGTAAAAATGATAGAAAACAGCATGCAAAGTTGGTAAAAGCGTGCAAAACTTTGGCGGAGTTACATGTATATTTAACCTAAGTCATTGGAATGCCAACCCCGCAGTTAAATTTCGAAAACATTAAGTAAAAGTCAAGAAAATGCCAGATATATAAGCAGATTATGGCAACTGCAAACCGAAAATCGAAGACAAACTGCTTGCAAAGTTTTGAAAAACGATTGCAAAGTTTGTAGATTCGTTTGGGAATGTTACATATGATATTATATTGACGGGTTCCATAGTCAAAAGTTCGAAAACGTAAAACAATATTTCGTAAATTGCCGTTAAAGTAGCGTACTATTATTCGCAGCATGTAGAGGTCATAGGTCAATTCAAGAAGTTACACGTACAAACGCTATCAGGTTTAAAACAGTGTCAAACATGAAATAGTCGCCAGATCGAGCATATTTCAAATTGCGTAAGCAGTAGTGTTGGTAGGTGAAGAGACAAAGTTTAAAGTCAGGCTCAGTCGGGCCTGGTTAGTTCTTGCATGGGAGACTGCCTGAGAAAACCAGCTAGGGAATATTTTTTTTGGTTTCATCACATACATATCAAACACATGAGACAATGTTCGTGGATCTTTTTTTCACTGTGATGTAAATTATTTTTAGTAGAAAAACATGGAAATTCAGGCATGTTTTCAAGTTCATGAACATTTTTCCAATTTCTCTGTTATTTTTGGAGATCAAGTTGGTGATGATGTCGGCACATAGTGGGGTTTGACCTGTTAACATACCGTGAAAAGTCGTACAAAGTGAACGCAAAGTTGTGCAAAGTGATTGGAAAGTTTGTAGATATATTTGTATGCTTGACCTAAATTGTTGGCATATAGAAACCCGCAGTTGTAAAGTCAAATAAATGAATAAAAGCGAGATGAAAACAGCCTATATAAGCAGAGTATCACATGAGCTGACTGACCGTAAAAATGATAGAAAACAGCATGCAAATTTGGTAAAAGCGTGCGAAACGTTGGCGGAGTTACATGTGTATTTAACATAAGTCATTGGAATGCCAACCCCGCAGTTAAATTTCGAAAACATTAAGTAAAAGTCAAGAAAATGCCAGATATATAAGCAGATTATGGCAACTGCAAACCGCAAATCGAAGACAAACTGCTTGCAAAGTTTTGAAAAACGATTGCAAAGTTTGTAGATTCGTTTGGGAATGTTACATATGATATTATATTGACGGGTTCCATAGTCAAAAGTTCGAAAACGTAAAACAATATTTCGTAAATTGCCGTTAAAGTAGCGTACTATTATTCGCAGCATGTAGAGGTCATAGGTCAATTCAAGAAGTTACTCGTACAAACGCTATCAGGTTTAAAACAGTGTCAAACATGAAATAGTCGCCAGATCGAGCATATTTCAAATTGCGTAAGCAGTAGTGTTGGTAGGTGAAGAGACAAAGTTTAAAGTCAGGCTCAGTCGGGCCTGGTTAGTTCTTGCATGGGAGACTGCCTGAGAAAACCAGCTAGGGAATATTTTTTTTGGTTTCATCACATACATATCAAACACATGAGACAATGTTCGTGGATCTTTTTTTCACTGTGATGTAAATTATTTTTAGTAGAAAAACATGGAAATTCAGGCATGTTTTCAAGTTCATGAACATTTTTCCAATTTCTCTGTTATTTTTGGAGATCAAGTTGGTGATGATGTCGGCACATAGTGGGGTTTGACCTGTTAACATACCGTGAAAAGTCGTACAAAGTGAACGCAAAGTTGTGCAAAGTGATTGGAAAGTGTGTAGATATATTTGTATGCTTGACCTAAATTGTTGGCATATAGAAACCCGCAGTTGTAAAGTCAAATAAATGAATAAAAGCGAGATGAAAACAGCCTATATAAGCAGAGTATCACATGAGCTGACTGACCGTAAAAATGATAGAAAACAGCATGCAAATTTGGTAAAAGCGTGCGAAACGTTGGCGGAGTTTCATGTATATTTAACCTAAGTCATTGGAATGCCAACCCCGCAGTTAAATTTCGAAAACATTAAGTAAAAGTCAAGAAAATGCCAGATATATAAGCAGATTATGGCAACTGCAAACCGTAAATCGAAGACAAACTGCTTGCAAAGTTTTGAAAAACGATTGCAAAGTTTGTAGATTCGTTTGGGAATGTTACATATGATATTATATTGACGGGTTCCATAGTCAAAAGTTCGAAAACGTAAAACAATATTTCGTAAATTGCCGTTAAAGTAGCGTACTATTA
Source organism: Saccoglossus kowalevskii (assembly GCF_978046115.1). Lineage (NCBI taxonomy): Eukaryota > Metazoa > Hemichordata > Enteropneusta > Harrimaniidae > Saccoglossus > Saccoglossus kowalevskii. Next base: position 9,445,790 of record NC_140655.1, on the reverse strand, counting down.
TTCGCAGCATGTAGAGGTCATAGGTCAATTCAAGAAGTTACTCGTACAAACGCTATCAGGTTTAAAACAGTGTCAAACATGAAATAGTCGCCAGATCGAGCATATTTCAAATTGCGTAAGCAGTAGTGTTGGTAGGTGAAGAGACAAAGTTTAAAGTCAGGCTCAGTCGGGCCTGGTTAGTTCTTGCATGGGAGACTGCCTGAGAAAACCAGCTAGGGAATATTTTTTTTGGTTTCATCACATACATATCAAACACATGAGACAATGTTCGTGGATCTTTTTTTCACTGTGATGTAAATTATTTTTAGTAGAAAAACATGGAAATTCAGGCATGTTTTCAAGTTCATGAACATTTTTCCAATTTCTCTGTTATTTTTGGAGATCAAGTTGGTGATGATGTCGGCACATAGTGGGGTTTGAACTGTTAACGTAGCGTGAAAAGTCGTACAAAGTGAACGCAAAGTTGTGCAAAGTGATTGGAAAATTTGTAGATATATTTGTATGCTTGACCTAAATTGTTGGCATATAGAAACCCGCAGTTGTAAAGTCAAATAAATGAATAAAAGCGAGATGAAAACAGCCTATATAAGCAGAGTATCACATGAGCTGACTGACCGTAAAAATGACAGAAAACAGCATGCAAAGTTGGTAAAAGCGTGCGAAACTTTGGCGGAGTTACATGTATATTTAACCTAAGTCATTGGAATGCCAACCCCGCAGTTAAATTTCGAAAACATTAAGTAAAAGTCAAGAAAATGCGAGATATATAAGCAGATTATGGCAACTGCAAACCGAAAATCGAAGACAAACTGCTTGCAAAGTTTTGAAAAACGATTGCAAAGTTTGTAGATTCGTTTGGGAATGTTACATATGATATTATATTGACGGGTTCCATAGTCAAAAGTTCGAAAACGTAAAACAATATTTCGTAAATTGCCGTTAAAGTAGCGTACTATTATTCGCAGCATGTAGAGGTCATAGGTCAATTCAAGAAGTTACACGTACAAACGCTATCAGGTTTAAAACAGTGTCAAACATGAAATAGTCGCCAGATCGAGCATATTTCAAATTGCGTAAGCAGTAGTGTTGGTAGGTGAAGAGACAAAGTTTAAAGTCAGGCTCAGTCGGGCCTGGTTAGTTCTTGCATGGGAGACTGCCTGAGAAAACCAGCTAGGGAATATTTTTTTTGGTTTCATCACATACATATCAAACACATGAGACAATGTTCGTGGATCTTTTTTTCACTGTGATGTAAATTATTTTTAGTAGAAAAACATGGAAATTCAGGCATGTTTTCAAGTTCATGAACATTTTTCCAATTTCTCTGTTATTTTTGGAGATCAAGTTGGTGATGATGTCGGCACATAGTGGGGTTTGACCTGTTAACATACCGTGAAAAGTCGTACAAAGTGAACGCAAAGTTGTGCAAAGTGATTGGAAAGTTTGTAGATATATTTGTATGCTTGACCTAAATTGTTGGCATATAGAAACCCGCAGTTGTAAAGTCAAATAAATGAATAAAAGCGAGATGAAAACAGCCTATATAAGCAGAGTATCACATGAGCTGACTGACCGTAAAAATGATAGAAAACAGCATGCAAATTTGGTAAAAGCGTGCGAAACGTTGGCGGAGTTACATGTGTATTTAACATAAGTCATTGGAATGCCAACCCCGCAGTTAAATTTCGAAAACATTAAGTAAAAGTCAAGAAAATGCCAGATATATAAGCAGATTATGGCAACTGCAAACCGCAAATCGAAGACAAACTGCTTGCAAAGTTTTGAAAAACGATTGCAAAGTTTGTAGATTCGTTTGGGAATGTTACATATGATATTATATTGACGGGTTCCATAGTCAAAAGTTCGAAAACGTAAAACAATATTTCGTAAATTGCCGTTAAAGTAGCGTACTATTATTCGCAGCATGTAGAGGTCATAGGTCAATTCAAGAAGTTACTCGTACAAACGCTATCAGGTTTAAAACAGTGTCAAACATGAAATAGTCGCCAGATCGAGCATATTTCAAATTGCGTAAGCAGTAGTGTTGGTAGGTGAAGAGACAAAGTTTAAAGTCAGGCTCAGTCGGGCCTGGTTAGTTCTTGCATGGGAGACTGCCTGAGAAAACCAGCTAGGGAATATTTTTTTTGGTTTCATCACATACATATCAAACACATGAGACAATGTTCGTGGATCTTTTTTTCACTGTGATGTAAATTATTTTTAGTAGAAAAACATGGAAATTCAGGCATGTTTTCAAGTTCATGAACATTTTTCCAATTTCTCTGTTATTTTTGGAGATCAAGTTGGTGATGATGTCGGCACATAGTGGGGTTTGACCTGTTAACATACCGTGAAAAGTCGTACAAAGTGAACGCAAAGTTGTGCAAAGTGATTGGAAAGTGTGTAGATATATTTGTATGCTTGACCTAAATTGTTGGCATATAGAAACCCGCAGTTGTAAAGTCAAATAAATGAATAAAAGCGAGATGAAAACAGCCTATATAAGCAGAGTATCACATGAGCTGACTGACCGTAAAAATGATAGAAAACAGCATGCAAATTTGGTAAAAGCGTGCGAAACGTTGGCGGAGTTTCATGTATATTTAACCTAAGTCATTGGAATGCCAACCCCGCAGTTAAATTTCGAAAACATTAAGTAAAAGTCAAGAAAATGCCAGATATATAAGCAGATTATGGCAACTGCAAACCGTAAATCGAAGACAAACTGCTTGCAAAGTTTTGAAAAACGATTGCAAAGTTTGTAGATTCGTTTGGGAATGTTACATATGATATTATATTGACGGGTTCCATAGTCAAAAGTTCGAAAACGTAAAACAATATTTCGTAAATTGCCGTTAAAGTAGCGTACTATTATTCGCAGCATGTAGAGGTCATAGGTCAATTCAAGAAGTTACTCGTACAAACGCTATCAGGTTTAAAACAGTGTCAAACATGAAATAGTCGCCAGATCGAGCATATTTCAAATTGCGTAAGCAGTAGTGTTGGTAGGTGAAGAGACAAAGTTTAAAGTCAGGCTCAGTCGGGCCTGGTTAGTTCTTGCATGGGAGACTGCCTGAGAAAACCAGCTAGGGAATATTTTTTTTGGTTTCATCACATACATATCAAACACATGAGACAATGTTCGTGGATCTTTTTTTCACTGTGATGTAAATTATTTTTAGTAGAAAAACATGGAAATTCAGGCATGTTTTCAAGTTCATGAACATTTTTCCAATTTCTCTGTTATTTTTGGAGATCAAGTTGGTGATGATGTCGGCACATAGTGGGGTTTGAACTGTTAACGTAGCGTGAAAAGTCGTACAAAGTGAACGCAAAGTTGTGCAAAGTGATTGGAAAATTTGTAGATATATTTGTATGCTTGACCTAAATTGTTGGCATATAGAAACCCGCAGTTGTAAAGTCAAATAAATGAATAAAAGCGAGATGAAAACAGCCTATATAAGCAGAGTATCACATGAGCTGACTGACCGTAAAAATGACAGAAAACAGCATGCAAAGTTGGTAAAAGCGTGCGAAACTTTGGCGGAGTTACATGTATATTTAACCTAAGTCATTGGAATGCCAACCCCGCAGTTAAATTTCGAAAACATTAAGTAAAAGTCAAGAAAATGCGAGATATATAAGCAGATTATGGCAACTGCAAACCGAAAATCGAAGACAAACTGCTTGCAAAGTTTTGAAAAACGATTGCAAAGTTTGTAGATTCGTTTGGGAATGTTACATATGATATTATATTGACGGGTTCCATAGTCAAAAGTTCGAAAACGTAAAACAATATTTCGTAAATTGCCGTTAAAGTAGCGTACTATTATTCGCAGCATGTAGAGGTCATAGGTCAATTCAAGAAGTTACTCGTAAAAAACGCTATCAGGTTTAAAACAGTGTCAAACATGAAATAGTCGCCAGATCGAGCATATTTCAAATTGCGTAAGCAGTAGTGTTGGTAGGTGAATAGACAAAGTTTAAAGTCAATCTCAATCGGGCATGGTTAGTTCTTGCATGGGAGACTGCCTGAGAAAACCAGCTACGGAATTTTTTTTTGGTTTCATCACATACATATCAAACATATGAGACAACGTTCGTGCATCTTTTTTTCACTGTAATTTCAATTATTTTTAGTAGAAAAACATGGAAATTTAGGCATGTTTTCAAGTTCATGAACTTTTTTCCAATTTCTCTGTTATTTTTGGAGATCAAGTTGGTGATGATGTCGGCACATAGTGGGGTTTGACCTGTTAACGTAGCGTGAAAAGTCGTACAAAGTGAACGCAAAGTTGTGCAAAGTGATTGGAAGGTTTGTAGATATGTTTGTATGCTTGACCTAAATTGTTGGCATATAGAAACCCGCAGTTGTAAAGTCAAATAAATGAATAAAAGCGAGATGAAAACAGCCTATATAAGCAGAGTATCACATGAGCTGACTGACCGTAAAAATGATAGAAAACAGCATGCAAAGTTGGTAAAAGCGTGCAAAACTTTGGCGGAGTTACATGTATATTTAACCTAAGTCATTGGAATGCCAACCCCGCAGTTAAATTTCGAAAACATTAAGTAAAAGTCAAGAAAATGCCAGATATATAAGCAGATTATGGCAACTGCAAACCGAAAATCGAAGACAAACTGCTTGCAAAGTTTTGAAAAACGATTGCAAAGTTTGTAGATTCGTTTGGGAATGTTACATATGATATTATATTGACGGGTTCCATAGTCAAAAGTTCGAAAACGTAAAACAATATTTCGTAAATTGCCGTTAATGTAGCGTACTATTATTCGCAGCATGTAGAGGTCATAGGTCAATTCAAGAAGTTACTCGTACAAACGCTATCAGGTTTAAAACAGTGTCAAACATGAAATAGTCGCCAGATCGAGCATATTTCAAATTGCGTAAGCAGTAGTGTTGGTAGGTGAAGAGACAAAGTTTAAAGTCAGGCTCAGTCGGGCCTGGTTAGTTCTTGCATGGGAGACTGCCTGAGAAAACCAGCTAGGGAATATTTTTTTTGGTTTCATCACATACATATCAAACACATGAGACAATGTTCGTGGATCTTTTTTTCACTGTGATGTAAATTATTTTTAGTAGAAAAACATGGAAATTCAGGCATGTTTTCAAGTTCATGAACATTTTTCCAATTTCTCTGTTATTTTTGGAGATCAAGTTGGTGATGATGTCGGCACATAGTGGGGTTTGACCTGTTAACATACCGTGAAAAGTCGTACAAAGTGAACGCAAAGTTGTGCAAAGTGATTGGAAAGTTTGTAGATATATTTGTATGCTTGACCTAAATTGTTGGCATATAGAAACCCGCAGTTGTAAAGTCAAATAAATGAATAAAAGCGAGATGAAAACAGCCTATATAAGCAGAGTATCACATGAGCTGACTGACCGTAAAAATGATAGAAAACAGCATGCAAATTTGGTAAAAGCGTGCGAAACGTTGGCGGAGTTTCATGTATATTTAACCTAAGTCATTGGAATGCCAACCCCGCAGTTAAATTTCGAAAACATTAAGTAAAAGTCAAGAAAATGCCAGATATATAAGCAGATTATGGCAACTGCAAACCGTAAATCGAAGACAAACTGCTTGCAAAGTTTTGAAAAACGATTGCAAAGTTTGTAGATTCGTTTGGGAATGTTACATATGATATTATATTGACGGGTTCCATAGTCAAAAGTTCGAAAACGTAAAACAATATTTCGTAAATTGCCGTTAAAGTAGCGTACTATTATTCGCAGCATGTAGAGGTCATAGGTCAATTCAAGAAGTTACTCGTACAAACGCTATCAGGTTTAAAACAGTGTCAAACATGAAATAGTCGCCAGATCGAGCATATTTCAAATTGCGTAAGCAGTAGTGTTGGTAGGTGAAGAGACAAAGTTTAAAGTCAGGCTCAGTCGGGCCTGGTTAGTTCTTGCATGGGAGACTGCCTGAGAAAACCAGCTAGGGAATATTTTTTTTGGTTTCATCACATACATATCAAACACATGAGACAATGTTCGTGGATCTTTTTTTCACTGTGATGTAAATTATTTTTAGTAGAAAAACATGGAAATTCAGGCATGTTTTCAAGTTCATGAACATTTTTCCAATTTCTCTGTTATTTTTGGAGATCAAGTTGGTGATGATGTCGGCACATAGTGGGGTTTGACCTGTTAACGTAGCGTGAAAAGTCGTACAAAGTGAACGCAAAGTTGTGCAAAGTGATTGGAAAGTTTGTAGATATATTTGTATACTTGACCTAACATGTTGGCATAAAGAAACCCGCGGTTGTAAAGTCAAATAAATGAATAAAAGCGAGATGAAAACAGCCTATATAAGCAGAGTATCACATGAGCTGACTGACCGTAAAAATGATAGAAAACAGCATGCAAAGTTGGTAAAAGCGTGCGAAACGTTGGCGGAGTTACATGTATATTTAACCTAAGTCATTGGAATGACGACCCCGCAGTTAAATTTCGAAAACATTAAGTAAAAGTCAAGAAAATGCCAGATATATAAGCAGATTATGGCAACTGCAAACCGAAAATCGAAGACAAACTGCTTGCAAAGTTTTGAAAAACGATTGCAAAGTTTGTAGATTCGTTTGGGAATGTTACACATGATATTATATTGACGGGTTCCATAGTCAAAAGTTCGAAAACGTAAAACAATATTTCGTAAATTGCCGTTAAAGTAGCGTACTATTATTCACAACATGTAGAGGTCATAGGTCAATTTAAGAAGTTACTCGTACAAACGCTATCAGGTTTAAAACAGTGTCAAACATGAAATAGTCGCCCACGCGAGTATATTTCAAATTGCGTAAGCAGTAGTGTGGGTAGGTGAAGAGACAAAGTTTAAAGTCAGGCTCAGTCAGGCCTGGTTAGTTCTTGCATGGGAGACTGCCTGAGAAAACCAGCTAGGGAATTTTTTTTTGGTTTCATCACATACATATGAAACACATGAGACAATGTTCGTGGATCTTTTTTTCACTATGATGTAAATTATTTTTAGTAGAAAAACATGGAAATTCAGGCATGTTTTCAAGTTCATGAACATTTTTCCAATTTCTCTGTTATTTTTGGAGATCAAGTTGGTGATGATGTCGGCACATAGTGGGGTTTGACCTGTTAACATACCGTGAAAAGTCGTACAAAGTGAACGCAAAGTTGTGCAAAGTGATTGGAAAGTTTGTAGATAAATTTGTATGCTTGACCTAAATTGTTGGCATATAGAAACCCGCAGTTGTAAAGTCAAATAAATGAATAAAAGCGAGATGAAAACAGCCTATATAAGCAGAGTATCACATGAGCTGACTGACCGTAAAAATGATAGAAAACAGCATGCAAATTTGGTAAAAGCGTGCGAAACGTTGGCGGAGTTTCATGTATATTTAACCTAAGTCATTGGAATGCCAACCCCGCAGTTAAATTTCGAAAACATTAAGTAAAAGTCAAGAAAATGCCAGATATATAAGCAGATTATGGCAACTGCAAACCGTAAATCGAAGACAAACTGCTTGCAAAGTTTTGAAAAACGATTGCAAAGTTTGTAGATTCGTTTGGGAATGTTACATATGATATTATATTGACGGGTTCCATAGTCAAAAGTTCGAAAACGTAAAACAATATTTCGTAAATTGCCGTTAAAGTAGCGTACTATTATTCGCAGCATGTAGAGGTCATAGGTCAATTCAAGAAGTTACTCGTACAAACGCTATCAGGTTTAAAACAGTGTCAAACATGAAATAGTCGCCAGATCGAGCATATTTCAAATTGCGTAAGCAGTAGTGTTGGTAGGTGAAGAGACAAAGTTTAAAGTCAGGCTCAGTCGGGCCTGGTTAGTTCTTGCATGGGAGACTGCCTGAGAAAACCAGCTAGGGAATATTTTTTTTGGTTTCATCACATACATATCAAACACATGAGACAATGTTCGTGGATCTTTTTTTCACTGTGATGTAAATTATTTTTAGTAGAAAAACATGGAAATTCAGGCATGTTTTCAAGTTCATGAACATTTTTCCAATTTCTCTGTTATTTTTGGAGATCAAGTTGGTGATGATGTCGGCACATAGTGGGGTTTGACCTGTTAACGTAGCGTGAAAAGTCGTACAAAGTGAACGCAAAGTTGTGCAAAGTGATTGGAAAGTTTGTAGATATATTTGTATACTTGACCTAACATGTTGGCATAAAGAAACCCGCGGTTGTAAAGTCAAATAAATGAATAAAAGCGAGATGAAAACAGCCTATATAAGCAGAGTATCACATGAGCTGACTGACCGTAAAAATGATAGAAAACAGCATGCAAAGTTGGTAAAAGCGTGCGAAACGTTGGCGGAGTTACATGTATATTTAACCTAAGTCATTGGAATGACGACCCCGCAGTTAAATTTCGAAAACATTAAGTAAAAGTCAAGAAAATGCCAGATATATAAGCAGATTATGGCAACTGCAAACCGAAAATCGAAGACAAACTGCTTGCAAAGTTTTGAAAAACGATTGCAAAGTTTGTAGATTCGTTTGGGAATGTTACACATGATATTATATTGACGGGTTCCATAGTCAAAAGTTCGAAAACGTAAAACAATATTTCGTAAATTGCCGTTAAAGTAGCGTACTATTATTCACAACATGTAGAGGTCATAGGTCAATTTAAGAAGTTACTCGTACAAACGCTATCAGGTTTAAAACAGTGTCAAACATGAAATAGTCGCCCACGCGAGTATATTTCAAATTGCGTAAGCAGTAGTGTGGGTAGGTGAAGAGACAAAGTTTAAAGTCAGGCTCAGTCAGGCCTGGTTAGTTCTTGCATGGGAGACTGCCTGAGAAAACCAGCTAGGGAATTTTTTTTTGGTTTCATCACATACATATGAAACACATGAGACAATGTTCGTGGATCTTTTTTTCACTATGATGTAAATTATTTTTAGTAGAAAAACATGGAAATTCAGGCATGTTTTCAAGTTCATGAACATTTTTCCAATTTCTCTGTTATTTTTGGAGATCAACTTGGTGATGATGTCGGCACATAGTGGGGTTTGACCTGTTAACGTAGCGTGAAAAGTCGTACAAAGTGAACGCAAAGTTGTGCAAAGTGATTGGAAAGTTTGTAGATATATTTGTATACTTGACCTAACATGTTGGCATAAAGAAACCCGCAGTTGTAAAGTCAAATAAATGAATAAAAGCGAGATGAAAACAGCCTATATAAGCAGAGTATCACATGAGCTGACTGACCATAAAAATGACAGAAAACAGCATGCAAAGTTGGTAAAAGCGTGCGAAACTTTGGCGGAGTTACATGTACATTTAACCAAAGTCATTGGAATGCCAACCCCGCAGTTAAATTTCGAAAACATTAAGTAAAAGTCAAGAAAATGCCAGATATATAAGCAGATTATGGCAACTGCAAATCGAAGACAAACTGCTTGCAAAGTTTTGAAAAACGATTGCAAAGTTTGTAGATTCGTTTGGGAATGTTACACATGATATTATATTGACGGGTTCCATAGTCAAAAGTTCGAAAACGTAAAACAATATTTCGTAAATTGCCGTTAAAGTAGCGTACTATTATTCACAACATGTAGAGGTCATAGGTCAATTTAAGAAGTTACTCGTACAAACGCTATCAGGTTTAAAACAGTGTCAAACATGAAATAGTCGCCCACGCGAGTATATTTCAAATTGCGTAAGCAGTAGTGTGGGTAGGTGAAGAGACAAAGTTTAAAGTCAGGCTCAGTCAGGCCTGGTTAGTTCTTGCATGGGAGACTGCCTGAGAAAACCAGCTAGGGAATTTTTTTTTGGTTTCATCACATACATATGAAACACATGAGACAATGTTCGTGGATCTTTTTTTCACTATGATGTAAATTATTTTTAGTAGAAAAACATGGAAATTCAGGCATGTTTTCAAGTTCATGAACATTTTTCCAATTTCTCTGTTATTTTTGGAGATCAACTTGGTGATGATGTCGGCACATAGTGGGGTTTGACCTGTTAACGTAGCGTGAAAAGTCGTACAAAGTGAACGCAAAGTTGTGCAAAGTGATTGGAAAGTTTGTAGATATATTTGTATACTTGACCTAACATGTTGGCATAAAGAAACCCGCAGTTGTAAAGTCAAATAAATGAATAAAAGCGAGATGAAAACAGCCTATATAAGCAGAGTATCACATGAGCTGACTGACCATAAAAATGACAGAAAACAGCATGCAAAGTTGGTAAAAGCGTGCGAAACTTTGGCGGAGTTACATGTACATTTAACCAAAGTCATTGGAATGCCAACCCCGCAGTTAAATTTCGAAAACATTAAGTAAAAGTCAAGAAAATGCCAGATATATAAGCAGATTATGGCAACTGCAAATCGAAGACAAACTGCTTGCAAAGTTTTGAAAAACGATTGCAAAGTTTGTAGATTCGTTTGGGAATGTTACATATGATATTATATTGACGGGTTCCATAGTCAAAAGTTCGAAAACGTAAAACAATATTTCGTAAATTGCGGTTAAAGTAGCGTACTATTATTCACAACATGTAGAGGTCATAGGTCAATTTAAGAAGTTACTCGTACAAACGCTACCAGGTTTAAAACAGTGTCAAACTTGAAATAGTCGCCAACTCGAGTATATTTCAAATTGCGTAAGCAGTAGTGTGGGTAGGTGAAGAGACAAAGTTTAAAGTCAAGCTCAGTCGGGCCTGGTTAGTTCTTGCATGGGAGACTGCCTGAGAAAACCAGCTAGGGAATTTTTTTTTGGTTTCATCACATACATATCAAACATATGAGACATCGTTCGTGCATCTTTTTTTCACTGTAATTTCAATTATTTTTAGTAGAAAAACATGGAAATTTACGCATGTTTTCAAGTTCATGAACTTTTTTCCAATTTCTCTGTTATTTTTGGAGATCAAGTTGGTGATGATGTCGGCACATAGAGGGGTTTGACCTGTTAACGTAGCGTGAAAAGTCGTACAAAGTGAACGCAAAGTTGTGCAAAGTGATTGGAAAGTTTGTAGATATATTTGTATACTTGACCTAACATGTTGGCATAAAGAAACCCGCGGTTGTAAAGTCAAATAAATGAATAAAAGCGAGATGAAAACAGCCTATATAAGCAGAGTATCACATGAGCTGACTGACCGTAAAAATGATAGAAAACAGCATGCAAAGTTGGTAAAAGCGTGCGAAACGTTGGCGGAGTTACATGTATATTTAACCTAAGTCATTGGAATGACGACCCCGCAGTTAAATTTCGAAAACATTAAGTAAAAGTCAAGAAAATGCCAGATATATAAGCAGATTATGGCAACTGCAAACCGAAAATCGAAGACAAACTGCTTGCAAAGTTTTGAAAAACGATTGCAAAGTTTGTAGATTCGTTTGGGAATGTTACACATGATATTATATTGACGGGTTCCATAGTCAAAAGTTCGAAAACGTAAAACAATATTTCGTAAATTGCCGTTAAAGTAGCGTACTATTATTCACAACATGTAGAGGTCATAGGTCAATTTAAGAAGTTACTCGTACAAACGCTATCAGGTTTAAAACAGTGTCAAACATGAAATAGTCGCCAGATCGAGCATATTTCAAATTGCGTAAGCAGTAGTGTTGGTAGGTGAAGAGACAAAGTTTAAAGTCAGGCTCAGTCGGGCCTGGTTAGTTCTTGCATGGGAGACTGCCTGAGAAAACCAGCTAGGGAATTTTTTTTTGGTTTCATCACATACATATGAAACACATGAGACAATGTTCGTGGATCTTTTTTTCACTGTGATGTAAATTATTTTTAGTAGAAAAACATGGAAATTCAGGCATGTTTTCAAGTTCATGAACATTTTTCCAATTTCTCTGTTATTTTTGGAGATCAAGTTGGTGATGATGTCGGCACATAGTGGGGTTTGACCTGTTAACGTAGCGTGAAAAGTCGTACAAAGTGAACGCAAAGTTGTGCAAAGTGATTGGAAAGTTTGTAGATATATTTGTATACTTGACCTAACTTGTTGGCATATAGAAACCCGCGGTTGTAAAGTCAAATAAATGAATAAAAGCGAGATGAAAACAGCCTATATAAGCAGAGTATCACATGAGCTGACTGACCGTAAAAATGATAGAAAACAGCATGCAAAGTTGGTAAAAGCGTGCGAAACGTTGGCGGAGTTACATGTATATTTAACCTAAGTCATTGGAATGACGACCCCGCAGTTAAATTTCGAAAACATTAAGTAAAAGTCAAGAAAATGCCAGATATATAAGCAGATTATGGCAACTGCAAACCGAAAATCGAAGACAAACTGCTTGCAAAGTTTTGAAAAACGATTGCAAAGTTTGTAGATTCGTTTGGGAATGTTACACATGATATTATATTGACGGGTTCCATAGTCAAAAGTTCGAAAACGTAAAACAATATTTCGTAAATTGCCGTTAAAGTAGCGTACTATTATTCACAACATGTAGAGGTCATAGGTCAATTTAAGAAGTTACTCGTACAAACGCTATCAGGTTTAAAACAGTGTCAAACATGAAATAGTCGCCCACGCGAGTATATTTCAAATTGCGTAAGCAGTAGTGTGGGTAGGTGAAGAGACAAAGTTTAAAGTCAGGCTCAGTCGGGCCTGGTTAGTTCTTGCATGGGAGACTGCCTGAGAAAACCAGCTAGGGAATTTTTTTTTGGTTTCATCACATACATATGAAACACATGAGACAATGTTCGTGGATCTTTTTTTTCACTGTGATGTAAATTATTTTTAGTAGAAAAACATGGAAATTCAGGCATGTTTTCAAGTTCATGAACATTTTTCCAATTTCTCTGTTATTTTTGGAGATCAAGTTGGTGATGATGTCGGCACATAGTGGGGTTTGACCTGTTAACGTAGCGTGAAAAGTCGTACAAAGTGAACGCAAAGTTGTGCAAAGTGATTGGAAAGTTTGTAGATATATTTGTATGCTTGACCTAAATTGTTGGCATATAGAAACCCGCAGTTGTAAAGTCAAATAAATGAATAAAAGCGAGATGAAAACAGCCTATATAAGCAGAGTATCACATGAGCTGACTGACCGTAAAAATGATAGAAAACAGCATGCAAAGTTGGTAAAAGCGTGCGAAACGTTGGCGGAGTTACATGTATATTTAACTTAAGTCATTGGAATGACGACCCCGCTGTTAAATTTCGAAAACATTAAGTAAAAGTCAAGAAAATGCCAGATATATAAGCAGATTATGGCAACTGCAAACCGAAAATCGAAGACAAACTGCTTGCAAAGTTTTGAAAAACGATTGCAAAGTTTGTAGATTCGTTTGGGAATGTTACACATGATATTATATTGTCGGGTTCCATAGTCAAAAGTTCGAAAACGTAAAACAATATTTCGTAAATTGCCGTTAAAGTAGCGTACTATTATTCACAACATGTACAGGTCATAGGTCAATTTAAGAAGTTACTCGTACAAACGCTATCAGGTTTAAAACAGTGTCAAACATGAAATAGTCGCCCACGCGAGTATATTTCAAATTGCGTAAGCAGTAGTGTGGGTAGGTGAAGAGACAAAGTTTAAAGTCAGGCTCAGTCGGGCCTGGTTAGTTCTTGCATGGGAGACTGCCTGAGAAAACCAGCTAGGGAATTTTTTTTTGGTTTCATCACATACATATGAAACACATGAGACAATGATCGTGGATCTTTTTTTCACTGTGATGTAAATTATTTTTAGTAGAAAAACATGGAAATTCAGGCATGTTTTCAAGTTCATAAACATTTTTCCAATTTCTCTGTTATTTTTGGAGATCAAGTTGGTGATGATGTCGGCACATAGTGGGGTTTGACCTGTTAACGTAGCGTGAAAAGTCGTACAAAGTGAACGCAAAGTTGTGCAAAGTGATTGGAAAGTTTGTAGATATATTTGTATGCTTGACCTAAATTGTTGGCATATAGAAACCCGCAGTTGTAAAGTCAAATAAATGAATAAAAGCGAGATGAAAACAGCCTATATAAGCAGAGTATCACATGAGCTGACTGACCGTAAAAATGATAGAAAACAGCATGCAAAGTTGGTAAAAGCGTGCGAAACTTTGGCGGAGTTACATGTATATTGAACCTAAGTCATTGGAATGCCAACCCCGCAGTTAAATTTCGAAAACATTAAGTAAAAGTCAAGAAAATGCCAGATATATAAGCAGATTATGGCAACTGCAAACCGAAAATCGAAGACAAACTGCTTGCAAAGTTTTGAAAAACGATTGCAAAGTTTGTAGATTCGTTTGGGAATGTTACATATGATATTATATTGACGGGTTCCATAGTCAAAAGTTCGAAAACGTAAAACAATATTTCGTAAATTGCCGTTAAAGTAGCGTACTATTATTCGCAGCATGTAGAGGTCATAGGTCAATTCAAGAAGTTACTTGTACAAACGCTATCAGGTTTAAAAAAGTGTCAAACATGAAATAGTCGCCAGATCGAGCATATTTCAAATTGCGTAAGCAGTAGTGTTGGTAGGTGAAGAGACAAAGTTTAAAGTCAGGCTCAGTCGGGCCTGGTTAGTTCTTGCATGGGAGACTGTCTGAGAAACCCAGCTAGGGAATTTTTTTTTGGTTTCATCACATACATATCAAACACATGAGACAATGTTCGTGGATCTTTTTTTCACTGTGATGTAAATTATTTTTAGTAGAAAAACATGGAAATTTAGGCATGTTTTCAAGTTCATGAACATTTTTCCAATTTCTCTGTTATTTTTGGAGATCAAGTTGGTGATGATGTCGGCACATAGTGGGGTTTGACCTGTTAACGTAGCGTGAAAAGTCGTACAAAGTGAACGCAAAGTTGTGCAAAGTGATTGGAAAGTTTGTAGATATATTTTTATGCTTGACCTAAATTGTTGGCATATCGAAACCCGCAGTTGTAAAGTCAAATAAATGAATAAAAGCGAGATGAAAACAGCCTATATAAGCAGAGTATCACATGAGCTGACTGACCGTAAAAATGATAGAAAACAGCATGCAAAGTTGGTAAAAGCGTGCGAAACTTTGGCGGAGTTACATGTATATTGAACCTAAGTCATTGGAATGCCAACCCCGCAGTTAAATTTCGAAAACATTAAGTAAAAGTCAAGAAAATGCCAGATATATAAGCAGATTATGGCAACTGCAAACCGAAAATCGAAGACAAACTGCTTACAAAGTTTTGAAAAACGATTGCAAAGTTTGTAGATTCGTTTGGGAATGTTACATATGATATTATATTGACGGGTTCCATAGTCAAAAGTTCGAAAACGTAAAACAATATTTCGTAAATTGCCGTTAAAGTAGCGTACTATTATTCGCAGCATGTAGAGGTCATAGGTCAATTCAAGAAGTTACTCGTACAAACGCTATCGGGTTTAAAACAGTGTCAAACATGAAATAGTCGCCAGATCGAGCATATTTCAAATTGCGTAAGCAGTAGTGTTGGTAGGTGAAGAGACAAAGTTTAAAGTCAGGCTCAGTCGGGCCTGGTTAGTTCTTGCATGGGAGACTGTCTGAGAAAACCAGCTAGGGAATTTTTTTTTGGTTTCATCACATACATATCAAACACATGAGACAATGTTCGTGGATCTTTTTTTCACTGTGATGTAAATTATTTTTAGTAGAAAAACATGGAAATTTAGGCATGTTTTCAAGTTCATGAACATTTTTCCAATTTCTCTGTTATTTTTGGAGATCAAGTTGGTGATGATGTCGGCACATAGTGGGGTTTGACCTGTTAACGTAGCGTGAAAAGTCGTACAAAGTGAACGCAAAGTTGTGCAAAGTGATTGGAAAGTTTGTAGATATATTTTTATGCTTGACCTAAATTGTTGGCATATCGAAACCCGCAGTTGTAAAGTCAAATAAATGAATAAAAGCGAGATGAAAACAGCCTATATAAGCAGAGTATCACATGAGCTGACTGACCGTAAAAATGATAGAAAACAGCATGCAAAGTTGGTAAAAGCGTGCGAAACTTTGGCGGAGTTACATGTATATTGAACCTAAGTCATTGGAATGCCAACCCCGCAGTTAAATTTCGAAAACATTAAGTAAAAGTCAAGAAAATGCCAGATATATAAGCAGATTATGGCAACTGCAAACCGAAAATCGAAGACAAACTGCTTACAAAGTTTTGAAAAACGATTGCAAAGTTTGTAGATTCGTTTGGGAATGTTACATATGATATTATATTGACGGGTTCCATAGTCAAAAGTTCGAAAACGTAAAACAATATTTCGTAAATTGCCGTTAAAGTAGCGTACTATTATTCGCAGCATGTAGAGGTCATAGGTCAATTCAAGAAGTTACTCGTACAAACGCTATCAGGTTTAAAACAGTGTCAAACATGAAATAGTCGCCAGATCGAGCATATTTCAAATTGCGTAAGCAGTAGTGTTGGTAGGTGAAGAGACAAAGTTTAAAGTCAGGCTCAGTCGGGCCTGGTTAGTTCTTGCATGGGAGACTGCCTGAGAAAACCAGCTAGGGAATATTTTTTTTGGTTTCATCACATACATATCAAACACATGAGACAATGTTCGTGGATCTTTTTTTCACTGTGATGTAAATTATTTTTAGTAGAAAAACATGGAAATTCAGGCATGTTTTCAAGTTCATGAACATTTTTCCAATTTCTCTGTTATTTTTGGAGA
This sequence comes from Saccoglossus kowalevskii, assembly GCF_978046115.1. Taxonomy (NCBI): domain Eukaryota; kingdom Metazoa; phylum Hemichordata; class Enteropneusta; family Harrimaniidae; genus Saccoglossus; species Saccoglossus kowalevskii. Next base: position 9,429,144 of record NC_140655.1, on the reverse strand, counting down.
TCAAGTTGGTGATGATGTCGGCACATAGTGGGGTTTGACCTGTTAACGTAGCGTGAAAAGTCGTACAAAGTGAACGCAAAGTTGTGCAAAGTGATTGGAAAGTTTGTAGATATATTTGTATGCTTGACCTAAATTGTTGGCATATAGAAACCCGCAGTTGTAAAGTCAAATAAATGAATAAAAGCGAGATGAAAACAGCCTATATAAGCAGAGTATCACATGAGCTGACTGACCGTAAAAATGATAGAAAACAGCATGCAAACTTGGTAAAAGCGTGCGAAACGTTGGCGGAGTTACATGTATATTTAACCTAAGTCATTGGAATGACGACCCCGCAGTTAAATTTCGAAAACATTAAGTAATAGTCAAGAAAATGCCAGATATAGAAGCAGATTATGGCAACTGCAAACCGAAAATCGAAGACAAACTGCTTGCAAAGTTTTGAAAAACGATTGCAAAGTTTGTAGATTCGTTTGGGAATGTTACACATGATATTATATTGTCGGGTTCCATAGTCAAAAGTTCGAAAACGTAAAACAATATTTCGTAAATTGCCGTTAAAGTAGCGTACTATTATTCACAACATGTACAGGTCATAGGTCAATTTAAGAAGTTACTCGTACAAACGCTATCAGGTTTAAAACAGTGTCAAACATGAAATAGTCGCCCACGCGAGTATATTTCAAATTGCGTAAGCAGTAGTGTGGGTAGGTGAAGAGACAAAGTTTAAAGTCAGGCTCAGTCGGGCCTGGTTAGTTCTTGCATGGGAGACTGCCTGAGAAAACCAGCTAGGGAATTTTTTTTTGGTTTCATCACATACATATGAAACACATGAGACAATGTTCGTGGATCTTTTTTTCACTGTGATGTAAATTATTTTTAGTAGAAAAACATGGAAATTCAGGCATGTTTTCAAGTTCATAAACATTTTTCCAATTTCTCTGTTATTTTTGGAGATCAAGTTGGTGATGATGTCGGCACATAGTGGGGTTTGACCTGTTAACGTAGCGTGAAAAGTCGTACAAAGTGAACGCAAAGTTGTGCAAAGTGATTGGAAAGTTTGTAGATATATTTGTATGCTTGACCTAAATTGTTGGCATATAGAAACCCGCAGTTGTAAAGTCAAATAAATGAATAAAAGCGAGATGAAAACAGCCTATATAAGCAGAGTATCACATGAGCTGACTGACCGTAAAAATGATAGAAAACAGCATGCAAAGTTGGTAAAAGCGTGCGAAACTTTGGCGGAGTTACATGTATATTGAACCTAAGTCATTGGAATGCCAACCCCGCAGTTAAATTTCGAAAACATTAAGTAAAAGTCAAGAAAATGCCAGATATATAAGCAGATTATGGCAACTGCAAACCGAAAATCGAAGACAAACTGCTTGCAAAGTTTTGAAAAACGATTGCAAAGTTTGTAGATTCGTTTGGGAATGTTACATATGATATTATATTGACGGGTTCCATAGTCAAAAGTTCGAAAACGTAAAACAATATTTCGTAAATTGCCGTTAAAGTAGCGTACTATTATTCGCAGCATGTAGAGGTCATAGGTCAATTCAAGAAGTTACTTGTACAAACGCTATCAGGTTTAAAAAAGTGTCAAACATGAAATAGTCGCCAGATCGAGCATATTTCAAATTGCGTAAGCAGTAGTGTTGGTAGGTGAAGAGACAAAGTTTAAAGTCAGGCTCAGTCGGGCCTGGTTAGTTCTTGCATGGGAGACTGTCTGAGAAAACCAGCTAGGGAATTTTTTTTTGGTTTCATCACATACATATCAAACACATGAGACAATGTTCGTGGATCTTTTTTTCACTGTGATGTAAATTATTTTTAGTAGAAAAACATGGAAATTTAGGCATGTTTTCAAGTTCATGAACATTTTTCCAATTTCTCTGTTATTTTTGGAGATCAAGTTGGTGATGATGTCGGCACATAGTGGGGTTTGACCTGTTAACGTAGCGTGAAAAGTCGTACAAAGTGAACGCAAAGTTGTGCAAAGTGATTGGAAAGTTTGTAGATATATTTTTATGCTTGACCTAAATTGTTGGCATATCGAAACCCGCAGTTGTAAAGTCAAATAAATGAATAAAAGCGAGATGAAAACAGCCTATATAAGCAGAGTATCACATGAGCTGACTGACCGTAAAAATGATAGAAAACAGCATGCAAAGTTGGTAAAAGCGTGCGAAACTTTGGCGGAGTTACATGTATATTGAACCTAAGTCATTGGAATGCCAACCCCGCAGTTAAATTTCGAAAACATTAAGTAAAAGTCAAGAAAATGCCAGATATATAAGCAGATTATGGCAACTGCAAACCGAAAATCGAAGACAAACTGCTTACAAAGTTTTGAAAAACGATTGCAAAGTTTGTAGATTCGTTTGGGAATGTTACATATGATATTATATTGACGGGTTCCATAGTCAAAAGTTCGAAAACGTAAAACAATATTTCGTAAATTGCCGTTAAAGTAGCGTACTATTATTCGCAGCATGTAGAGGTCATAGGTCAATTCAAGAAGTTACTCGTACAAACGCTATCGGGTTTAAAACAGTGTCAAACATGAAATAGTCGCCAGATCGAGCATATTTCAAATTGCGTAAGCAGTAGTGTTGGTAGGTGAAGAGACAAAGTTTAAAGTCAGGCTCAGTCGGGCCTGGTTAGTTCTTGCATGGGAGACTGTCTGAGAAAACCAGCTAGGGAATTTTTTTTTGGTTTCATCACATACATATCAAACACATGAGACAATGTTCGTGGATCTTTTTTTCACTGTGATGTAAATTATTTTTAGTAGAAAAACATGGAAATTTAGGCATGTTTTCAAGTTCATGAACATTTTTCCAATTTCTCTGTTATTTTTGGAGATCAAGTTGGTGATGATGTCGGCACATAGTGGGGTTTGACCTGTTAACGTAGCGTGAAAAGTCGTACAAAGTGAACGCAAAGTTGTGCAAAGTGATTGGAAAGTTTGTAGATATATTTTTATGCTTGACCTAAATTGTTGGCATATCGAAACCCGCAGTTGTAAAGTCAAATAAATGAATAAAAGCGAGATGAAAACAGCCTATATAAGCAGAGTATCACATGAGCTGACTGACCGTAAAAATGATAGAAAACAGCATGCAAAGTTGGTAAAAGCGTGCGAAACTTTGGCGGAGTTACATGTATATTGAACCTAAGTCATTGGAATGCCAACCCCGCAGTTAAATTTCGAAAACATTAAGTAAAAGTCAAGAAAATGCCAGATATATAAGCAGATTATGGCAACTGCAAACCGAAAATCGAAGACAAACTGCTTACAAAGTTTTGAAAAACGATTGCAAAGTTTGTAGATTCGTTTGGGAATGTTACATATGATATTATATTGACGGGTTCCATAGTCAAAAGTTCGAAAACGTAAAACAATATTTCGTAAATTGCCGTTAAAGTAGCGTACTATTATTCGCAGCATGTAGAGGTCATAGGTCAATTCAAGAAGTTACTCGTACAAACGCTATCAGGTTTAAAACAGTGTCAAACATGAAATAGTCGCCAGATCGAGCATATTTCAAATTGCGTAAGCAGTAGTGTTGGTAGGTGAAGAGACAAAGTTTAAAGTCAGGCTCAGTCGGGCCTGGTTAGTTCTTGCATGGGAGACTGCCTGAGAAAACCAGCTAGGGAATATTTTTTTTGGTTTCATCACATACATATCAAACACATGAGACAATGTTCGTGGATCTTTTTTTCACTGTGATGTAAATTATTTTTAGTAGAAAAACATGGAAATTCAGGCATGTTTTCAAGTTCATGAACATTTTTCCAATTTCTCTGTTATTTTTGGAGATCAAGTTGGTGATGATGTCGGCACATAGTGGGGTTTGACCTGTTAACGTAGCGTGAAAAGTCGTACAAAGTGAACGCAAAGTTGTGCAAAGTGATTGGAAAGTTTGTAGATATATTTGTATGCTTGACCTAAATTGTTGGCATATAGAAACCCGCAGTTGTAAAGTCAAATAAATGAATAAAAGCGAGATGAAAACAGCCTATATAAGCAGAGTATCACATGAGCTGACTGACCGTAAAAATGATAGAAAACAGCATGCAAAGTTGGTAAAAGCGTGCAAAACTTTGGCGGAGTTACATGTATATTGAACCTAAGTCATTGGAATGCCAACCCCGCAGTTAAATTTCGAAAACATTAAGTAAAAGTCAAGAAAATGCCAGATATATAAGCAGATTATGGCAACTGCAAACCGAAAATCGAAGACAAACTGCTTGCAAAGTTTTGAAAAACGATTGCAAAGTTTGTAGATTCGTTTGGGAATGTTACATATGATATTATATTGACGGGTTCCATAGTCAAAAGTTCGAAAACGTAAAACAATATTTCGTAAATTGCCGTTAAAGTAGCGTACTATTATTCGCAGCATGTAGAGGTCATAGGTCAATTCAAGAAGTTACTCGTACAAACGCTATCAGGTTTAAAACAGTGTCAAACATGAAATAGTCGCCAGATCGAGCATATTTCAAATTGCGTAAGCAGTAGTGTTGGTAGGTGAAGAGACAAAGTTTAAAGTCAGGCTCAGTCGGGCCTGGTTAGTTCTTGCATGGGAGACTGCCTGAGAAAACCAGCTAGGGAATTTTTTTTTGGTTTCATCACATACATATCAAACACATGAGACAATGTTCGTGGATCTTTTTTTCACTGTGATGTAAATTATTTTTAGTAGAAAAACATGGAAATTTAGGCATGTTTTCAAGTTCATGAACATTTTTCCAATTTCTCTGTTATTTTTGGAGATCAAGTTGGTGATGATGTCGGCACATAGTGGGGTTTGACCTGTTAACGTAGCGTGAAAAGTCGTACAAAGTGAACGCAAAGTTGTGCAAAGTGATTGGAAAGTTTGTAGATATATTTTTATGCTTGACCTAAATTGTTGGCATATCGAAACCCGCAGTTGTAAAGTCAAATAAATGAATAAAAGCGAGATGAAAACAGCCTATATAAGCAGAGTATCACATGAGCTGACTGACCGTAAAAATGATAGAAAACAGCATGCAAAGTTGGTAAAAGCGTGCGAAACTTTGGCGGAGTTACATGTATATTGAACCTAAGTCATTGGAATGCCAACCCCGCAGTTAAATTTCGAAAACATTAAGTAAAAGTCAAGAAAATGCCAGATATATAAGCAGATTATGGCAACTGCAAACCGAAAATCGAAGACAAACTGCTTACAAAGTTTTGAAAAACGATTGCAAAGTTTGTAGATTCGTTTGGGAATGTTACATATGATATTATATTGACGGGTTCCATAGTCAAAAGTTCGAAAACGTAAAACAATATTTCGTAAATTGCCGTTAAAGTAGCGTACTATTATTCGCAGCATGTAGAGGTCATAGGTCAATTCAAGAAGTTACTCGTACAAACGCTATCGGGTTTAAAACAGTGTCAAACATGAAATAGTCGCCAGATCGAGCATATTTCAAATTGCGTAAGCAGTAGTGTTGGTAGGTGAAGAGACAAAGTTTAAAGTCAGGCTCAGTCGGGCCTGGTTAGTTCTTGCATGGGAGACTGTCTGAGAAAACCAGCTAGGGAATTTTTTTTTGGTTTCATCACATACATATCAAACACATGAGACAATGTTCGTGGATCTTTTTTTCACTGTGATGTAAATTATTTTTAGTAGAAAAACATGGAAATTTAGGCATGTTTTCAAGTTCATGAACATTTTTCCAATTTCTCTGTTATTTTTGGAGATCAAGTTGGTGATGATGTCGGCACATAGTGGGGTTTGACCTGTTAACGTAGCGTGAAAAGTCGTACAAAGTGAACGCAAAGTTGTGCAAAGTGATTGGAAAGTTTGTAGATATATTTTTATGCTTGACCTAAATTGTTGGCATATCGAAACCCGCAGTTGTAAAGTCAAATAAATGAATAAAAGCGAGATGAAAACAGCCTATATAAGCAGAGTATCACATGAGCTGACTGACCGTAAAAATGATAGAAAACAGCATGCAAAGTTGGTAAAAGCGTGCGAAACTTTGGCGGAGTTACATGTATATTGAACCTAAGTCATTGGAATGCCAACCCCGCAGTTAAATTTCGAAAACATTAAGTAAAAGTCAAGAAAATGCCAGATATATAAGCAGATTATGGCAACTGCAAACCGAAAATCGAAGACAAACTGCTTACAAAGTTTTGAAAAACGATTGCAAAGTTTGTAGATTCGTTTGGGAATGTTACATATGATATTATATTGACGGGTTCCATAGTCAAAAGTTCGAAAACGTAAAACAATATTTCGTAAATTGCCGTTAAAGTAGCGTACTATTATTCGCAGCATGTAGAGGTCATAGGTCAATTCAAGAAGTTACTCGTACAAACGCTATCAGGTTTAAAACAGTGTCAAACATGAAATAGTCGCCAGATCGAGCATATTTCAAATTGCGTAAGCAGTAGTGTTGGTAGGTGAAGAGACAAAGTTTAAAGTCAGGCTCAGTCGGGCCTGGTTAGTTCTTGCATGGGAGACTGCCTGAGAAAACCAGCTAGGGAATATTTTTTTTGGTTTCATCACATACATATCAAACACATGAGACAATGTTCGTGGATCTTTTTTTCACTGTGATGTAAATTATTTTTAGTAGAAAAACATGGAAATTCAGGCATGTTTTCAAGTTCATGAACATTTTTCCAATTTCTCTGTTATTTTTGGAGATCAAGTTGGTGATGATGTCGGCACATAGTGGGGTTTGACCTGTTAACGTAGCGTGAAAAGTCGTACAAAGTGAACGCAAAGTTGTGCAAAGTGATTGGAAAGTTTGTAGATATATTTGTATGCTTGACCTAAATTGTTGGCATATAGAAACCCGCAGTTGTAAAGTCAAATAAATGAATAAAAGCGAGATGAAAACAGCCTATATAAGCAGAGTATCACATGAGCTGACTGACCGTAAAAATGATAGAAAACAGCATGCAAAGTTGGTAAAAGCGTGCAAAACTTTGGCGGAGTTACATGTATATTGAACCTAAGTCATTGGAATGCCAACCCCGCAGTTAAATTTCGAAAACATTAAGTAAAAGTCAAGAAAATGCCAGATATATAAGCAGATTATGGCAACTGCAAACCGAAAATCGAAGACAAACTGCTTGCAAAGTTTTGAAAAACGATTGCAAAGTTTGTAGATTCGTTTGGGAATGTTACATATGATATTATATTGACGGGTTCCATAGTCAAAAGTTCGAAAACGTAAAACAATATTTCGTAAATTGCCGTTAAAGTAGCGTACTATTATTCGCAGCATGTAGAGGTCATAGGTCAATTCAAGAAGTTACTCGTACAAACGCTATCAGGTTTAAAACAGTGTCAAACATGAAATAGTCGCCAGATCGAGCATATTTCAAATTGCGTAAGCAGTAGTGTTGGTAGGTGAAGAGACAAAGTTTAAAGTCAGGCTCAGTCGGGCCTGGTTAGTTCTTGCATGGGAGACTGCCTGAGAAAACCAGCTAGGGAATTTTTTTTTGGTTTCATCACATACATATCAAACACATGAGACAATGTTCGTGGATCTTTTTTTCACTGTGATGTAAATTATTTTTAGTAGAAAAACATGGAAATTCAGGCATGTTTTCAAGTTCATGAACATTTTTCCAATTTCTCTGTTATTTTTGGAGGTCAAGTTGGTGATGATGTCGGCACATAGTGGGGTTTGACCTGTTAACGTAGCGTGAAAAGTCGTACAAAGTGAACGCAAAGTTGTGCAAAGTGATTGGAAAGTTTGTAGATATATTTGTATGCTTGACCTAAATTGTTGGCATATAGAAACCCGCAGTTGTAAAGTCAAATAAATGAATAAAAGCGAGATGAAAACAGCCTATATAAGCAGAGTATCACATGAGCTGACTGACCGTAAAAATGATAGAAAACAGCATGCAAAGTTGGTAAAATCGAGCGAAACGTTGGCGGAGTTTCATGTATATTTAACCTAAGTCATTGGAATGCCAACCCCGCAGTTAAATTTCGAAAACATTAAGTAAAAGTCAAGAAAATGCCAGATATATAAGCAGATTATGGCAACTGCAAACCGAAAATCGAAGACAAACTGCTTGCAAAGTTTTGAAAAACGATTGCAAAGTTTGTAGATTCGTTTGGGAATGTTACATATGATATTATATTGACGGGTTCCATAGTCAAAAGTTCGAAAACGTAAAACAATATTTCGTAAATTGCCGTTAAAGTAGCGTACTATTATTCGCAGCATGTAGAGGTCATAGGTCAATTCAAGAAGTTACTCGTACAAACGCTATCAGGTTTAAAACAGTGTCAAACATGAAATAGTCGCCAGATCGAGCATATTTCAAATTGCGTAAGCAGTAGTGTTGGTAGGTGAAGAGACAAAGTTTAAAGTCAGGCTCAGTTGGGCCTGGTTAGTTCTTGCATGGGAGACTGCCTGAGAAAACCAGCTAGGGAATTTTTTTTTGGTTTCATCACATACATATCAAACACATGAGACAATGTTCGTGGATCTTTTTTTCACTGTGATGTAAATTATTTTTAGTAGAAAAACATGGAAATTCAGGCATGTTTTCAAGTTCATGAACATTTTTCCAATTTCTCTGTTATTTTTGGAGGTCAAGTTGGTGATGATGTCGGCACATAGTGGGGTTTGACCTGTTAACGTAGCATGAAAAGTCGTACAAAGTGAACGCAAAGTTGTGCAAAGTGATTGGAAAGTTTGTAGATATATTTGTATGCTTGACCTAAATTGTTGGCATATAGAAACCCGCAGTTGTAAAGTCAAATAAATGAATAAAAGCGAGATGAAAACAGCCTATATAAGCAGAGTATCACATGAGCTGACTGACCGTAAAAATGATAGAAAACAGCATGCAAAGTTGGTAAAATCGAGCGAAACGTTGGCGGAGTTTCATGTATATTTAACCTAAGTCATTGGAATGCCAACCCCGCAGTTAAATTTCGAAAACATTAAGTAAAAGTCAAGAAAATGCTAGATATATAAGCAGATTATGACAACTGCAAACCGAAAATCGAAGACAAACTGCTTGCAAAGTTTTGAAAAACGATTGCAAAGTTTGTAGATTCGTTTGGGAATGTTACACATGATATTATATTGACGGGTTCCATAGTCAAAAGTTCGAAAACGTAAAACAATATTTCGTAAATTGCCGTTAAAGTAGCGTACTATTATTCACAACATGTAGAGGTCATAGGTCAATTTAAGAAATTACTCGTACAAACGCTATCAGGTTTAAAACAGTGTCAAACATGAAATAGTCGCCCACGCGAGTATATTTCAAATTGCGTAAGCAGTAGTGTGGGTAGGTGAAGAGACAAAGTTTAAAGTCAGGCTCAGTCGGGCATGGTTAGTTCTTGCATGGGAGACTGCCTGAGAAAACCAGCTAGGGAATTTTTTTTTGGTTTCATCACATACATATCAAACATATGAGACAACGTTCGTGCATCTTTTTTTTCACTGTGATGTAAATTATTTTTAGTAGAAAAACATGGAAATTCAGGCATGTTTTCAAGTTCATGAACATTTTTCCAATTTCTCTGTTATTTTTGGAGATCAAGTTGGTGATGATGTCGGCACATAGTGGGGTTTGACCTGTTAACGTAGCGTGAAAAGTCGTACAAAGTGAACGCAAAGTTGTGCAAAGTGATTGGAAAGTTTGTAGATATATTTGTATGCTTGACCTAAATTGTTGGCATATAGAAACCCGCAGTTGTAAAGTCAAATAAATGAATAAAAGCGAGATGAAAACAGCCTATATAAGCAGAGTATCACATGAGCTGACTGACCGTAAAAATGATAGAAAACAGCATGCAAAGTTGGTAAAAGCGTGCGAAACGATGGCGGAGTTACATGTATATTTAACTTAAGTCATTGGAATGACGACCCCGCTGTTAAATTTCGAAAACATTAAGTAAAAGTCAAGAAAATGCCAGATATATAAGCAGATTATGGCAACTGCAAACCGAAAATCGAAGACAAACTGCTTGCAAAGTTTTGAAAAACGATTGCAAAGTTTGTAGATTCGTTTGGGAATGTTACACATGATATTATATTGTCGGGTTCCATAGTCAAAAGTTCGAAAACGAAAACAATATTTCGTAAATTGCCGTTAAAGTAGCGTACTATTATTCACAACATGTACAGGTCATAGGTCAATTTAAGAAGTTACTCGTACAAACGCTATCAGGTTTAAAACAGTGTCAAACATGAAATAGTCGCCCACGCGAGTATATTTCAAATTGCGTAAGCAGTAGTGTGGGTAGGTGAAGAGACAAAGTTTAAAGTCAGGCTCAGTCGGGCCTGGTTAGTTCTTGCATGGGAGACTGTCTGAGAAAACCAGCTAGGGAATTTTTTTTTGGTTTCATCACATACATATCAAACACATGAGACAATGTTCGTGGATCTTTTTTTCACTGTGATGTAAATTATTTTTAGTAGAAAAACATGGAAATTCAGGCATGTTTTCAAGTTCATGAACATTTTTCCAATTTCTCTGTTATTTTTGGAGGTCAAGTTGGTGATGATGTCGGCACATAGTGGGGTTTGACCTGTTAACGTAGCGTGAAAAGTCGTACAAAGTGAACGCAAAGTTGTGCAAAGTGATTGGAAAGTTTGTAGATATATTTGTATGCTTGACCTAAATTGTTGGCATATAGAAACCCGCAGTTGTAAAGTCAAATAAATGAATAAAAGCGAGATGAAAACAGCCTATATAAGCAGAGTATCACATGAGCTGACTGACCGTAAAAATGATAGAAAACAGCATGCAAAGTTGGTAAAATCGAGCGAAACGTTGGCGGAGTTTCATGTATATTTAACCTAAGTCATTGGAATGCCAACCCCGCAGTTAAATTTCGAAAACATTAAGTAAAAGTCAAGAAAATGCTAGATATATAAGCAGATTATGACAACTGCAAACCGAAAATCGAAGACAAACTGCTTGCAAAGTTTTGAAAAACGATTGCAAAGTTTGTAGATTCGTTTGGGAATGTTACACATGATATTATATTGACGGGTTCCATAGTCAAAAGTTCGAAAACGTAAAACAATATTTCGTAAATTGCCGTTAAAGTAGCGTACTATTATTCGCAGCATGTAGAGGTCATAGGTCAATTCAAGAAGTTACTCGTAAAAACGCTATCAGGTTTAAAACAGTGTCAAACATGAAATAGTCGCCAGATCGAGCATATTTCAAATTGCGTAAGCAGTAGTGTTGGTAGGTGAATAGACAAAGTTTAAAGTCAATCTCAATCGGGCATGGTTAGTTCTTGCATGGGAGACTGCCTGAGAAAACCAGCTAGGGAATTTTTTTTTGGTTTCATCACATACATATCAAACATATGAGACAACGTTCGTGCATCTTTTTTTCACTGTAATTTCAATTATTTTTAGTAGAAAAACATGGAAATTTAGGCATGTTTTCAAGTTCATGAACTTTTTTCCAATTTCTCTGTTAAATTTTTGGAGATCAAGTTGGTGATGATGTCGGCACATAGAGGGGTTTGACCAGTTAACGTAGCGTGAAAAGTCGTACAAAGTGAACGCAAAGTTGTGCAAAGTGATTGGAAAGTTTGTAGATATATTTGTATACTTGACCTAACTTGTTGGCATATAGAAACCCGCGGTTGTAAAGTCAAATAAATGAATAAAAGCGAGATGAAAACAGCCTATATAAGCAGAGTATCACATGAGCTGACTGACCGTAAAAATGATAGAAAACAGCATGCAAAGTTGGTAAAAGCGTGCGAAACGTTGGCGGAGTTTCATGTATATTTAACCTAAGTCATTGGAATGCCAACCCCGCAGTTAAATTTCGAAAACATTAAGTAAAAGTCAAGAAAATGCTAGATATATAAGCAGATTATGGCAACTGCAAACCGAAAATCGAAGACAAACTGCTTGCAAAGTTTTGAAAAACGATTGCAAAGTTTGTAGATTCGTTTGGGAATGTTACACATGATATTATATTGACGGGTTCCATAGTCAAAAATTCGAAAACGTAAAACAATATTTCGTAAATTGCCGTTAAAGTAGCGTACTTTTATTCACAACATGTAGAGGTCATAGGTCAATTTAAGAAGTTACTCGTACAAACGCTATCAGGTTTAAAACAGTGTCAAACATGAAATAGTCGCCAGATCGAGCATATTTCAAATTGCGTAAGCAGTAGTGTTGGTAGGTGAAGAGACAAAGTTTAAAGTCAGGCTCAGTCGGGCCTGGTTAGTTCTTGCATGGGAGACTGCCTGAGAAAACCAGCTAGGGAATATTTTTTTTGGTTTCATCACATACATATCAAACACATGAGACAATGTTCGTGGATCTTTTTTTCACTGTGATGTAAATTATTTTTAGTAGAAAAACATGGAAATTCAGGCATGTTTTCAAGTTCATGAACATTTTTCCAATTTCTCTGTTATTTTTGGAGATCAAGTTGGTGATGATGTCGGCACATAGTGGGGTTTGACCTGTTAACGTAGCGTGAAAAGTCGTACAAAGTGAACGCAAAGTTGTGCAAAGTGATTGGAAAGTTTGTAGATATATTTGTATGCTTGACCTAAATTGTTGGCATATAGAAACCCGCAGTTGTAAAGTCAAATAAATGAATAAAAGCGAGATGAAAACAGCCTATATAAGCAGAGTATCACATGAGCTGACTGACCGTAAAAATGATAGAAAACAGCATGCAAAGTTGGTAAAAGCGTGCAAAACTTTGGCGGAGTTACATGTATATTGAACCTAAGTCATTGGAATGCGAACCCCGCAGTTAAATTTCGAAAACATTAAGTAAAAGTCAAGAAAATGCCAGATATATAAGCAGATTATGGCAACTGCAAACCGAAAATCGAAGACAAACTGCTTGCAAAGTTTTGAAAAACGATTGCAAAGTTTGTAGATTCGTTTGGGAATGTTACATATGATATTATATTGACGGGTTCCATAGTCAAAAGTTCGAAAACGTAAAACAATATTTCGTAAATTGCCGTTAAAGTAGCGTACTATTATTCGCAGCATGTAGAGGTCATAGGTCAATTCAAGAAGTTACTCGTACAAACGCTATCAGGTTTAAAAAAGTGTCAAACATGAAATAGTCGCCAGATCGAGCATATTTCAAATTGCGTAAGCAGTAGTGTTGGTAGGTGAAGAGACAAAGTTTAAAGTCAGGCTCAGTCGGGCCTGGTTAGTTCTTGCATGGGAGACTGTCTGAGAAAACCAGCTAGGGAATTTTTTTTTGGTTTCATCACATACACATCAAACACATGAGACAATGTTCGTGGATCTTTTTTTCACTGTGATGTAAATTATTTTTAGTAGAAAAACATGGAAATTCAGGCATGTTTTCAAGTTCATGAACATTTTTCCAATTTCTCTGTTATTTTTGGAGATCAAGTTGGTGATGATGTCGGCACATAGTGGGGTTTGACCTGTTAACGTAGCGTGAAAAGTCGTACAAAGTGAACGCAAAGTTGTGCAAAGTGATTGGAAAGTATGTAGATATATTTGTATGCTTGACCTAAATTGTTGGCATATAGAAACCCGCAGTTGTAAAGTCAAATAAATGAATAAAAGCGAGATGAAAACAGCCTATATAAGCAGAGTATCACATGAGCTGACTGACCGTAAAAATGATAGAAAACAGCATGCAAAGTTGGTAAAAGCGTGCAAAACTTTGGCGGAGTTACATGTATATTGAACCTAAGTCATTGGAATGCCAACCCCGCAGTTAAATTTCGAAAACATTAAGTAAAAGTCAAGAAAATGCCAGATATATAAGCAGATTATGGCAACTGCAAACCGAAAATCGAAGACAAACTGCTTGCAAAGTTTTGAAAAACGATTGCAAAGTTTGTAGATTCGTTTGGGAATGTTACATATGATATTATATTGACGGGTTCCATAGTCAAAAGTTCGAAAACGTAAAACAATATTTCGTTAATTGCCGTTAAAGTAGCGTACTATTATTCGCAGTATGTAGAGGTCATAGGTCAATTCAAGAAGTTACTCGTACAAACGCTATCAGGTTTAAAACAGTGTCAAACATGAAATAGTCGCCAGATCGAGCATATTTCAAATTGCGTAAGCAGTAGTGTTGGTAGGTGAAGAGACAAAGTTTAAAGTCAGGCTCAGTCGGGCCTGGTTAGTTCTTGCATGGGAGACTGCCTGAGAAAACCAGCTAGGGAATTTTTTTTTGGTTTCATCACATACATATCAAACACATGAGACAATGTTCGTGGATCTTTTTTTCACTGTGATGTAAATTATTTTTAGTAGAAAAACATGGAAATTCAGGCATGTTTTCAAGTTCATGAACATTTTTCCAATTTCTCTGTTATTTTTGGAGGTCAAGTTGGTGATGATGTCGGCACATAGTGGGGTTTGACCTGTTAACGTAGCGTGAAAAGTCGTACAAAGTGAACGCAAAGTTGTGCAAAGTGATTGGAAAGTTTGTAGATATATTTGTATGCTTGACCTAAATTGTTGGCATATAGAAACCCGCAGTTGTAAAGTCAAATAAATGAATAAAAGCGAGATGAAAACAGCCTATATAAGCAGAGTATCACATGAGCTGACTGACCGTAAAAATGATAGAAAACAGCATGCAAAGTTGGTAAAATCGAGCGAAACGTTGGCGGAGTTTCATGTATATTTAACCTAAGTCATTGGAATGCCAACCCCGCAGTTAAATTTCGAAAACATTAAGTAAAAGTCAAGAAAATGCTAGATATATAAGCAGATTATGACAACTGCAAACCGAAAATCGAAGACAAACTGCTTGCAAAGTTTTGAAAAACGATTGCAAAGTTTGTAGATTCGTTTGGGAATGTTACACATGATATTATATTGACGGGTTCCATAGTCAAAAGTTCGAAAACGTAAAACAATATTTCGTAAATTGCCGTTAAAGTAGCGTACTATTATTCGCAGCATGTAGAGGTCATAGGTCAATTCAAGAAGTTACTCGTAAAAACGCTATCAGGTTTAAAACAGTGTCAAACATGAAATAGTCGCCAGATCGAGCATATTTCAAATTGCGTAAGCAGTAGTGTTGGTAGGTGAAGAGACAAAGTTTAAAGTCAGGCTCAGTCGGGCCTGGTTAGTTCTTGCATGGGAGACTGCCTGAGAAAACCAGCTAGGGAATATTTTTTTTGGTTTCATCACATACATATCAAACACATGAGACAATGTTCGTGGATCTTTTTTTCACTGTGATGTAAATTATTTTTAGTAGAAAAACATGGAAATTCAGGCATGTTTTCAAGTTCATGAACATTTTTCCAATTTCTCTGTTATTTTTGGAGATCAAGTTGGTGATGATGTCGGCACATAGTGGGGTTTGACCTGTTAACGTAGCGTGAAAAGTCGTACAAAGTGAACGCAAAGTTGTGCAAAGTGATTGGAAAGTTTGTAGATATATTTGTATGCTTGACCTAAATTGTTGGCATATAGAAACCCGCAGTTGTAAAGTCAAATAAATGAATAAAAGCGAGATGAAAACAGCCTATATAAGCAGAGTATCACATGAGCTGACTGACCGTAAAAATGATAGAAAACAGCATGCAAAGTTGGTAAAAGCGTGCAAAACTTTGGCGGAGTTACATGTATATTGAACCTAAGTCATTGGAATGCGAACCCCGCAGTTAAATTTCGAAAACATTAAGTAAAAGTCAAGAAAATGCCAGATATATAAGCAGATTATGGCAACTGCAAACCGAAAATCGAAGACAAACTGCTTGCAAAGTTTTGAAAAACGATTGCAAAGTTTGTAGATTTGTTTGGGAATGTTACATATGATATTATATTGACGGGTTCCATAGTCAAAAGTTCGAAAACGTAAAACAATATTTCGTAAATTGCCGTTAAAGTAGCGTACTATTATTCGCAGCATGTAGAGGTCATAGGTCAATTCAAGAAGTTACTCGTACAAACGCTATCAGGTTTAAAAAAGTGTCAAACATGAAATAGTCGCCAGATCGAGCATATTTCAAATTGCGTAAGCAGTAGTGTTGGTAGGTGAAGAGACAAAGTTTAAAGTCAGGCTCAGTCGGGCCTGGTTAGTTCTTGCATGGGAGACTGTCTGAGAAAACCAGCTAGGGAATTTTTTTTTGGTTTCATCACATACATATCAAACACATGAGACAATGTTCGTGGATCTTTTTTTCACTGTGATGTAAATTATTTTTAGTAGAAAAACATGGAAATTCAGGCATGTTTTCAAGTTCATGAACATTTTTCCAATTTCTCTGTTATTTTTGGAGATCAAGTTGGTGATGATGTCGGCACATAGTGGGGTTTGACCTGTTAACGTAGCGTGAAAAGTCGTACAAAGTGAACGCAAAGTTGTGCAAAGTGATTGGAAAGTATGTAGATATATTTGTATGCTTGACCTAAATTGTTGGCATATAGAAACCCGCAGTTGTAAAGTCAAATAAATGAATAAAAGCGAGATGAAAACAGCCTATATAAGCAGAGTATCACATGAGCTGACTGACCGTAAAAATGATAGAAAACAGCATGCAAAGTTGGTAAAAGCGTGCAAAACTTTGGCGGAGTTACATGTATATTGAACCTAAGTCATTGGAATGCCAACCCCGCAGTTAAATTTCGAAAACATTAAGTAAAATTCAAGAAAATGCCAGATATATAAGCAGATTATGGCAACTGCAAACCGAAAATCGAAGACAAACTGCTTGCAAAGTTTTGAAAAACGATTGCAAAGTTTGTAGATTCGTTTGGGAATGTTACATATGATATTATATTGACGGGTTCCATAGTCAAAAGTTCGAAAACGTAAAACAATATTTCGTAAATTGCCGTTAAAGTAGCGTACTATTATTCGCAGTATGTAGAGGTCATAGGTCAATTCAAGAAGTTACTCGTACAAACGCTATCAGGTTTAAAACAGTGTCAAACATGAAATAGTCGCCAGATCGAGCATATTTCAAATTGCGTAAGCAGTAGTGTTGGTAGGTGAAGAGACAAAGTTTAAAGTCAGGCTCAGTCGGGCCTGGTTAGTTCTTGCATGGGAGACTGCCTGAGAAAACCAGCTAGGGAATTTTTTTTTGGTTTCATCACATACATATCAAACACATGAGACAATGTTCGTGGATCTTTTTTTCACTGTGATGTAAATTATTTTTAGTAGAAAAACATGGAAATTCAGGCATGTTTTCAAGTTCATGAACATTTTTCCAATTTCTCTGTTATTTTTGGAGGTCAAGTTGGTGATGATGTCGGCACATAGTGGGGTTTGACCTGTTAACGTAGCGTGAAAAGTCGTACAAAGTGAACGCAAAGTTGTGCAAAGTGATTGGAAAGTTTGTAGATATATTTGTATGCTTGACCTAAATTGTTGGCATATAGAAACCCGCAGTTGTAAAGTCAAATAAATGAATAAAAGCGAGATGAAAACAGCCTATATAAGCAGAGTATCACATGAGCTGACTGACCGTAAAAATGATAGAAAACAGCATGCAAAGTTGGTAAAATCGAGCGAAACGTTGGCGGAGTTTCATGTATATTTAACCTAAGTCATTGGAATGCCAACCCCGCAGTTAAATTTCGAAAACATTAAGTAAAAGTCAAGAAAATGCTAGATATATAAGCAGATTATGGCAACTGCAAACCGAAAATCGAAGACAAACTGCTTGCAAAGTTTTGAAAAACGATTGCAAAGTTTGTAGATTCGTTTGGGAATGTTACACATGATATTATATTGACGGGTTCCATAGTCAAAAATTCGAAAACGTAAAACAATATTTCGTAAATTGCCGTTAAAGTAGCGTACTATTATTCACAACATGTAGAGGTCATAGGTCAATTTAAGAAGTTACTCGTACAAACGCTATCAGGTTTAAAACAGTGTCAAACATGAAATAGTCGCCAGATCGAGCATATTTCAAATTGCGTAAGCAGTAGTGTTGGTAGGTGAAGAGACAAAGTTTAAAGTCAGGCTCAGTCGGGCCTGGTTAGTTCTTGCATGGGAGACTGCCTGAGAAAACCAGCTAGGGAATATTTTTTTTGGTTTCATCACATACATATCAAACACATGAGACAATGTTCGTGGATCTTTTTTTCACTGTGATGTAAATTATTTTTAGTAGAAAAACATGGAAATTCAGGCATGTTTTCAAGTTCATGAACATTTTTCCAATTTCTCTGTTATTTTTGGAGATCAAGTTGGTGATGATGTCGGCACATAGTGGGGTTTGACCTGTTAACGTAGCGTGAAAAGTCGTACAAAGTGAACGCAAAGTTGTGCAAAGTGATTGGAAAGTTTGTAGATATATTTGTATGCTTGACCTAAATTGTTGGCATATAGAAACCCGCAGTTGTAAAGTCAAATAAATGAATAAAAGCGAGATGAAAACAGCCTATATAAGCAGAGTATCACATGAGCTGACTGACCGTAAAAATGATAGAAAACAGCATGCAAAGTTGGTAAAAGCGTGCAAAACTTTGGCGGAGTTACATGTATATTGAACCTAAGTCATTGGAATGCGAACCCCGCAGTTAAATTTCGAAAACATTAAGTAAAAGTCAAGAAAATGCCAGATATATAAGCAGATTATGGCAACTGCAAACCGAAAATCGAAGACAAACTGCTTGCAAAGTTTTGAAAAACGATTGCAAAGTTTGTAGATTTGTTTGGGAATGTTACATATGATATTATATTGACGGGTTCCATAGTCAAAAGTTCGAAAACGTAAAACAATATTTCGTAAATTGCCGTTAAAGTAGCGTACTATTATTCGCAGCATGTAGAGGTCATAGGTCAATTCAAGAAGTTACTCGTACAAACGCTATCAGGTTTAAAAAAGTGTCAAACATGAAATAGTCGCCAGATCGAGCATATTTCAAATTGCGTAAGCAGTAGTGTTGGTAGGTGAAGAGACAAAGTTTAAAGTCAGGCTCAGTCGGGCCTGGTTAGTTCTTGCATGGGAGACTGTCTGAGAAAACCAGCTAGGGAATTTTTTTTTGGTTTCATCACATACATATCAAACACATGAGACAATGTTCGTGGATCTTTTTTTCACTGTGATGTAAATTATTTTTAGTAGAAAAACATGGAAATTCAGGCATGTTTTCAAGTTCATGAACATTTTTCCAATTTCTCTGTTATTTTTGGAGATCAAGTTGGTGATGATGTCGGCACATAGTGGGGTTTGACCTGTTAACGTAGCGTGAAAAGTCGTACAAAGTGAACGCAAAGTTGTGCAAAGTGATTGGAAAGTATGTAGATATATTTGTATGCTTGACCTAAATTGTTGGCATATAGAAACCCGCAGTTGTAAAGTCAAATAAATGAATAAAAGCGAGATGAAAACAGCCTATATAAGCAGAGTATCACATGAGCTGACTGACCGTAAAAATGATAGAAAACAGCATGCAAAGTTGGTAAAAGCGTGCAAAACTTTGGCGGAGTTACATGTATATTGAACCTAAGTCATTGGAATGCCAACCCCGCAGTTAAATTTCGAAAACATTAAGTAAAATTCAAGAAAATGCCAGATATATAAGCAGATTATGGCAACTGCAAACCGAAAATCGAAGACAAACTGCTTGCAAAGTTTTGAAAAACGATTGCAAAGTTTGTAGATTCGTTTGGGAATGTTACATATGATATTATATTGACGGGTTCCATAGTCAAAAGTTCGAAAACGTAAAACAATATTTCGTAAATTGCCGTTAAAGTAGCGTACTATTATTCGCAGTATGTAGAGGTCATAGGTCAATTCAAGAAGTTACTCGTACAAACGCTATCAGGTTTAAAACAGTGTCAAACATGAAATAGTCGCCAGATCGAGCATATTTCAAATTGCGTAAGCAGTAGTGTTGGTAGGTGAAGAGACAAAGTTTAAAGTCAGGCTCAGTCGGGCCTGGTTAGTTCTTGCATGGGAGACTGCCTGAGAAAACCAGCTAGGGAATTTTTTTTTGGTTTCATCACATACATATCAAACACATGAGACAATGTTCGTGGATCTTTTTTTCACTGTGATGTAAATTATTTTTAGTAGAAAAACATGGAAATTCAGGCATGTTTTCAAGTTCATGAACATTTTTCCAATTTCTCTGTTATTTTTGGAGGTCAAGTTGGTGATGATGTCGGCACATAGTGGGGTTTGACCTGTTAACGTAGCGTGAAAAGTCGTACAAAGTGAACGCAAAGTTGTGCAAAGTGATTGGAAAGTTTGTAGATATATTTGTATGCTTGACCTAAATTGTTGGCATATAGAAACCCGCAGTTGTAAAGTCAAATAAATGAATAAAAGCGAGATGAAAACAGCCTATATAAGCAGAGTATCACATGAGCTGACTGACCGTAAAAATGATAGAAAACAGCATGCAAAGTTGGTAAAATCGAGCGAAACGTTGGCGGAGTTTCATGTATATTTAACCTAAGTCATTGGAATGCCAACCCCGCAGTTAAATTTCGAAAACATTAAGTAAAAGTCAAGAAAATGCTAGATATATAAGCAGATTATGGCAACTGCAAACCGAAAATCGAAGACAAACTGCTTGCAAAGTTTTGAAAAACGATTGCAAAGTTTGTAGATTCGTTTGGGAATGTTACACATGATATTATATTGACGGGTTCCATAGTCAAAAATTCGAAAACGTAAAACAATATTTCGTAAATTGCCGTTAAAGTAGCGTACTATTATTCACAACATGTAGAGGTCATAGGTCAATTTAAGAAGTTACTCGTACAAACGCTATCAGGTTTAAAACAGTGTCAAACATGAAATAGTCGCCAGATCGAGCATATTTCAAATTGCGTAAGCAGTAGTGTTGGTAGGTGAAGAGACAAAGTTTAAAGTCAGGCTCAGTCGGGCCTGGTTAGTTCTTGCATGGGAGACTGCCTGAGAAAACCAGCTAGGGAATATTTTTTTTGGTTTCATCACATACATATCAAACACATGAGACAATGTTCGTGGATCTTTTTTTCACTGTGATGTAAATTATTTTTAGTAGAAAAACATGGAAATTCAGGCATGTTTTCAAGTTCATGAACATTTTTCCAATTTCTCTGTTATTTTTGGAGATCAAGTTGGTGATGATGTCGGCACATAGTGGGGTTTGACCTGTTAACGTAGCGTGAAAAGTCGTACAAAGTGAACGCAAAGTTGTGCAAAGTGATTGGAAAGTTTGTAGATATATTTGTATGCTTGACCTAAATTGTTGGCATATAGAAACCCGCAGTTGTAAAGTCAAATAAATGAATAAAAGCGAGATGAAAACAGCCTATATAAGCAGAGTATCACATGAGCTGACTGACCGTAAAAATGATAGAAAACAGCATGCAAAGTTGGTAAAATCGAGCGAAACGTTGGCGGAGTTTCATGTATATTTAACCTAAGTCATTGGAATGCCAACCCCGCAGTTAAATTTCGAAAACATTAAGTAAAAGTCAAGAAAATGCTAGATATATAAGCAGATTATGACAACTGCAAACCGAAAATCGAAGACAAACTGCTTGCAAAGTTTTGAAAAACGATTGCAAAGTTTGTAGATTCGTTTGGGAATGTTACACATGATATTATATTGACGGGTTCCATAGTCAAAAGTTCGAAAACGTAAAACAATATTTCGTAAATTGCCGTTAAAGTAGCGTACTATTATTCGCAGCATGTAGAGGTCATAGGTCAATTCAAGAAGTTACTCGTAAAAACGCTATCAGGTTTAAAACAGTGTCAAACATGAAATAGTCGCCAGATCGAGCATATTTCAAATTGCGTAAGCAGTAGTGTTGGTAGGTGAAGAGACAAAGTTTAAAGTCAGGCTCAGTCGGGCCTGGTTAGTTCTTGCATGGGAGACTGCCTGAGAAAACCAGCTAGGGAATAT
This sequence comes from Saccoglossus kowalevskii, assembly GCF_978046115.1. Lineage (NCBI taxonomy): Eukaryota > Metazoa > Hemichordata > Enteropneusta > Harrimaniidae > Saccoglossus > Saccoglossus kowalevskii. The sequence continues at coordinate 9,407,283 of NC_140655.1, read as the reverse complement.
TTTTTTTGGTTTCATCACATACATATCAAACACATGAGACAATGTTCGTGGATCTTTTTTTCACTGTGATGTAAATTATTTTTAGTAGAAAAACATGGAAATTCAGGCATGTTTTCAAGTTCATGAACATTTTTCCAATTTCTCTGTTATTTTTGGAGATCAAGTTGGTGATGATGTCGGCACATAGTGGGGTTTGACCTGTTAACGTAGCGTGAAAAGTCGTACAAAGTGAACGCAAAGTTGTGCAAAGTGATTGGAAAGTTTGTAGATATATTTGTATGCTTGACCTAAATTGTTGGCATATAGAAACCCGCAGTTGTAAAGTCAAATAAATGAATAAAAGCGAGATGAAAACAGCCTATATAAGCAGAGTATCACATGAGCTGACTGACCGTAAAAATGATAGAAAACAGCATGCAAAGTTGGTAAAAGCGTGCAAAACTTTGGCGGAGTTACATGTATATTGAACCTAAGTCATTGGAATGCGAACCCCGCAGTTAAATTTCGAAAACATTAAGTAAAAGTCAAGAAAATGCCAGATATATAAGCAGATTATGGCAACTGCAAACCGAAAATCGAAGACAAACTGCTTGCAAAGTTTTGAAAAACGATTGCAAAGTTTGTAGATTTGTTTGGGAATGTTACATATGATATTATATTGACGGGTTCCATAGTCAAAAGTTCGAAAACGTAAAACAATATTTCGTAAATTGCCGTTAAAGTAGCGTACTATTATTCGCAGCATGTAGAGGTCATAGGTCAATTCAAGAAGTTACTCGTACAAACGCTATCAGGTTTAAAAAAGTGTCAAACATGAAATAGTCGCCAGATCGAGCATATTTCAAATTGCGTAAGCAGTAGTGTTGGTAGGTGAAGAGACAAAGTTTAAAGTCAGGCTCAGTCGGGCCTGGTTAGTTCTTGCATGGGAGACTGTCTGAGAAAACCAGCTAGGGAATTTTTTTTTGGTTTCATCACATACATATCAAACACATGAGACAATGTTCGTGGATCTTTTTTTCACTGTGATGTAAATTATTTTTAGTAGAAAAACATGGAAATTCAGGCATGTTTTCAAGTTCATGAACATTTTTCCAATTTCTCTGTTATTTTTGGAGATCAAGTTGGTGATGATGTCGGCACATAGTGGGGTTTGACCTGTTAACGTAGCGTGAAAAGTCGTACAAAGTGAACGCAAAGTTGTGCAAAGTGATTGGAAAGTATGTAGATATATTTGTATGCTTGACCTAAATTGTTGGCATATAGAAACCCGCAGTTGTAAAGTCAAATAAATGAATAAAAGCGAGATGAAAACAGCCTATATAAGCAGAGTATCACATGAGCTGACTGACCGTAAAAATGATAGAAAACAGCATGCAAAGTTGGTAAAAGCGTGCAAAACTTTGGCGGAGTTACATGTATATTGAACCTAAGTCATTGGAATGCCAACCCCGCAGTTAAATTTCGAAAACATTAAGTAAAAGTCAAGAAAATGCCAGATATATAAGCAGATTATGGCAACTGCAAACCGAAAATCGAAGACAAACTGCTTGCAAAGTTTTGAAAAACGATTGCAAAGTTTGTAGATTCGTTTGGGAATGTTACATATGATATTATATTGACGGGTTCCATAGTCAAAAGTTCGAAAACGTAAAACAATATTTCGTAAATTGCCGTTAAAGTAGCGTACTATTATTCGCAGTATGTAGAGGTCATAGGTCAATTCAAGAAGTTACTCGTACAAACGCTATCAGGTTTAAAACAGTGTCAAACATGAAATAGTCGCCAGATCGAGCATATTTCAAATTGCGTAAGCAGTAGTGTTGGTAGGTGAAGAGACAAAGTTTAAAGTCAGGCTCAGTCGGGCCTGGTTAGTTCTTGCATGGGAGACTGCCTGAGAAAACCAGCTAGGGAATTTTTTTTTGGTTTCATCACATACATATCAAACACATGAGACAATGTTCGTGGATCTTTTTTTCACTGTGATGTAAATTATTTTTAGTAGAAAAACATGGAAATTCAGGCATGTTTTCAAGTTCATGAACATTTTTCCAATTTCTCTGTTATTTTTGGAGGTCAAGTTGGTGATGATGTCGGCACATAGTGGGGTTTGACCTGTTAACGTAGCGTGAAAAGTCGTACAAAGTGAACGCAAAGTTGTGCAAAGTGATTGGAAAGTTTGTAGATATATTTGTATGCTTGACCTAAATTGTTGGCATATAGAAACCCGCAGTTGTAAAGTCAAATAAATGAATAAAAGCGAGATGAAAACAGCCTATATAAGCAGAGTATCACATGAGCTGACTGACCGTAAAAATGATAGAAAACAGCATGCAAAGTTGGTAAAATCGAGCGAAACGTTGGCGGAGTTTCATGTATATTTAACCTAAGTCATTGGAATGCCAACCCCGCAGTTAAATTTCGAAAACATTAAGTAAAAGTCAAGAAAATGCTAGATATATAAGCAGATTATGGCAACTGCAAACCGAAAATCGAAGACAAACTGCTTGCAAAGTTTTGAAAAACGATTGCAAAGTTTGTAGATTCGTTTGGGAATGTTACACATGATATTATATTGACGGGTTCCATAGTCAAAAATTCGAAAACGTAAAACAATATTTCGTAAATTGCCGTTAAAGTAGCGTACTATTATTCACAACATGTAGAGGTCATAGGTCAATTTAAGAAGTTACTCGTACAAACGCTATCAGGTTTAAAACAGTGTCAAACATGAAATAGTCGCCAGATCGAGCATATTTCAAATTGCGTAAGCAGTAGTGTTGGTAGGTGAAGAGACAAAGTTTAAAGTCAGGCTCAGTCGGGCCTGGTTAGTTCTTGCATGGGAGACTGCCTGAGAAAACCAGCTAGGGAATATTTTTTTTGGTTTCATCACATACATATCAAACACATGAGACAATGTTCGTGGATCTTTTTTTCACTGTGATGTAAATTATTTTTAGTAGAAAAACATGGAAATTCAGGCATGTTTTCAAGTTCATGAACATTTTTCCAATTTCTCTGTTATTTTTGGAGATCAAGTTGGTGATGATGTCGGCACATAGTGGGGTTTGACCTGTTAACGTAGCGTGAAAAGTCGTACAAAGTGAACGCAAAGTTGTGCAAAGTGATTGGAAAGTTTGTAGATATATTTGTATGCTTGACCTAAATTGTTGGCATATAGAAACCCGCAGTTGTAAAGTCAAATAAATGAATAAAAGCGAGATGAAAACAGCCTATATAAGCAGAGTATCACATGAGCTGACTGACCGTAAAAATGATAGAAAACAGCATGCAAAGTTGGTAAAAGCGTGCAAAACTTTGGCGGAGTTACATGTATATTGAACCTAAGTCATTGGAATGCGAACCCCGCAGTTAAATTTCGAAAACATTAAGTAAAAGTCAAGAAAATGCCAGATATATAAGCAGATTATGGCAACTGCAAACCGAAAATCGAAGACAAACTGCTTGCAAAGTTTTGAAAAACGATTGCAAAGTTTGTAGATTCGTTTGGGAATGTTACATATGATATTATATTGACGGGTTCCATAGTCAAAAGTTCGAAAACGTAAAACAATATTTCGTAAATTGCCGTTAAAGTAGCGTACTATTATTCGCAGCATGTAGAGGTCATAGGTCAATTCAAGAAGTTACTCGTACAAACGCTATCAGGTTTAAAAAAGTGTCAAACATGAAATAGTCGCCAGATCGAGCATATTTCAAATTGCGTAAGCAGTAGTGTTGGTAGGTGAAGAGACAAAGTTTAAAGTCAGGCTCAGTCGGGCCTGGTTAGTTCTTGCATGGGAGACTGTCTGAGAAAACCAGCTAGGGAATTTTTTTTTGGTTTCATCACATACATATCAAACACATGAGACAATGTTCGTGGATCTTTTTTTCACTGTGATGTAAATTATTTTTAGTAGAAAAACATGGAAATTCAGGCATGTTTTCAAGTTCATGAACATTTTTCCAATTTCTCTGTTATTTTTGGAGATCAAGTTGGTGATGATGTCGGCACATAGTGGGGTTTGACCTGTTAACGTAGCGTGAAAAGTCGTACAAAGTGAACGCAAAGTTGTGCAAAGTGATTGGAAAGTATGTAGATATATTTGTATGCTTGACCTAAATTGTTGGCATATAGAAACCCGCAGTTGTAAAGTCAAATAAATGAATAAAAGCGAGATGAAAACAGCCTATATAAGCAGAGTATCACATGAGCTGACTGACCGTAAAAATGATAGAAAACAGCATGCAAAGTTGGTAAAAGCGTGCAAAACTTTGGCGGAGTTACATGTATATTGAACCTAAGTCATTGGAATGCCAACCCCGCAGTTAAATTTCGAAAACATTAAGTAAAAGTCAAGAAAATGCCAGATATATAAGCAGATTATGGCAACTGCAAACCGAAAATCGAAGACAAACTGCTTGCAAAGTTTTGAAAAACGATTGCAAAGTTTGTAGATTCGTTTGGGAATGTTACATATGATATTATATTGACGGGTTCCATAGTCAAAAGTTCGAAAACGTAAAACAATATTTCGTAAATTGCCGTTAAAGTAGCGTACTATTATTCGCAGTATGTAGAGGTCATAGGTCAATTCAAGAAGTTACTCGTACAAACGCTATCAGGTTTAAAACAGTGTCAAACATGAAATAGTCGCCAGATCGAGCATATTTCAAATTGCGTAAGCAGTAGTGTTGGTAGGTGAAGAGACAAAGTTTAAAGTCAGGCTCAGTCGGGCCTGGTTAGTTCTTGCATGGGAGACTGCCTGAGAAAACCAGCTAGGGAATTTTTTTTTGGTTTCATCACATACATATCAAACACATGAGACAATGTTCGTGGATCTTTTTTTCACTGTGATGTAAATTATTTTTAGTAGAAAAACATGGAAATTCAGGCATGTTTTCAAGTTCATGAACATTTTTCCAATTTCTCTGTTATTTTTGGAGGTCAAGTTGGTGATGATGTCGGCACATAGTGGGGTTTGACCTGTTAACGTAGCGTGAAAAGTCGTACAAAGTGAACGCAAAGTTGTGCAAAGTGATTGGAAAGTTTGTAGATATATTTGTATGCTTGACCTAAATTGTTGGCATATAGAAACCCGCAGTTGTAAAGTCAAATAAATGAATAAAAGCGAGATGAAAACAGCCTATATAAGCAGAGTATCACATGAGCTGACTGACCGTAAAAATGATAGAAAACAGCATGCAAAGTTGGTAAAATCGAGCGAAACGTTGGCGGAGTTTCATGTATATTTAACCTAAGTCATTGGAATGCCAACCCCGCAGTTAAATTTCGAAAACATTAAGTAAAAGTCAAGAAAATGCTAGATATATAAGCAGATTATGACAACTGCAAACCGAAAATCGAAGACAAACTGCTTGCAAAGTTTTGAAAAACGATTGCAAAGTTTGTAGATTCGTTTGGGAATGTTACACATGATATTATATTGACGGGTTCCATAGTCAAAAGTTCGAAAACGTAAAACAATATTTCGTAAATTGCCGTTAAAGTAGCGTACTATTATTCGCAGCATGTAGAGGTCATAGGTCAATTCAAGAAGTTACTCGTAAAAACGCTATCAGGTTTAAAACAGTGTCAAACATGAAATAGTCGCCAGATCGAGCATATTTCAAATTGCGTAAGCAGTAGTGTTGGTAGGTGAATAGACAAAGTTTAAAGTCAATCTCAATCGGGCATGGTTAGTTCTTGCATGGGAGACTGCCTGAGAAAACCAGCTAGGGAATTTTTTTTTGGTTTCATCACATACATATCAAACATATGAGACAACGTTCGTGCATCTTTTTTTCACTGTAATTTCAATTATTTTTAGTAGAAAAACATGGAAATTTAGGCATGTTTTCAAGTTCATGAACTTTTTTCCAATTTCTCTGTTAAATTTTTGGAGATCAAGTTGGTGATGATGTCGGCACATAGAGGGGTTTGACCAGTTATCGTAGCGTGAAAAGTCGTACAAAGTGAACGCAAAGTTGTGCAAAGTGATTGGAAAGTTTGTAGATATATTTGTATACTTGACCTAACTTGTTGGCATATAGAAACCCGCGGTTGTAAAGTCAAATAAATGAATAAAAGCGAGATGAAAACAGCCTATATAAGCAGAGTATCACATGAGCTGACTGACCGTAAAAATGATAGAAAACAGCATGCAAAGTTGGTAAAAGCGTGCGAAACGTTGGCGGAGTTTCATGTATATTTAACCTAAGTCATTGGAATGCCAACCCCGCAGTTAAATTTCGAAAACATTAAGTAAAAGTCAAGAAAATGCTAGATATATAAGCAGATTATGGCAACTGCAAACCGAAAATCGAAGACAAACTGCTTGCAAAGTTTTGAAAAACGATTGCAAAGTTTGTAGATTCGTTTGGGAATGTTACACATGATATTATATTGACGGGTTCCATAGTCAAAAATTCGAAAACGTAAAACAATATTTCGTAAATTGCCGTTAAAGTAGCGTACTATTATTCACAACATGTAGAGGTCATAGGTCAATTTAAGAAGTTACTCGTACAAACGCTATCAGGTTTAAAACAGTGTCAAACATGAAATAGTCGCCCACGCGAGTATATTTCAAATTGCGTAAGCAGTAGTGTGGGTAGGTGAAGAGACAAAGTTTAAAGTCAGGCTCAGTCGGGCCTGGTTAGTTCTTGCATGGGAGACTGCCTGAGAAAACCAGCTAGGGAATTTTTTTTGGTTTCATCACATACATATGAAACACATGAGACAATGTTCGTGGATCTTTTTTTCACTGTGATGTAAATTATTTTTAGTAGAAAAACATGGAAATTCAGGCATGTTTTCAAGTTCATGAACATTTTTCCAATTTCTCTGTTATTTTTGGAGATCAAGTTGGTGATGATGTCGGCACATAGTGGGGTTTGACCTGTTAATGTAGCGTGAAAAGTCGTACAAAGTGAACGCAAAGTTGTGCAAAGTGATTGGAAAGTTTGTAGATATATTTGTATGCTTGACCTAAATTGTTGGCATATAGAAACCCGCAGTTGTAAAGTCAAATAAATGAATAAAAGCGAGATGAAAACAGCCTATATAAGCAGAGTATCACATGAGCTGACTGACCGTAAAAATGATAGAAAACAGCATGCAAAGTTGGTAAAAGCGTGCGAAACTTTGGCGGAGTTACATGTATATTTAACCTAAGTCATTGGAATGCCAACCCCGCAGTTAAATTTCGAAAACATTAAGTAAAAGTCAAGAAAATGCCAGATATATAAGCAGATTATGGCAACTGCAAACCGAAAATCGAAGACAAACTGCTTGCAAAGTTTTGAAAAACGATTGCAAAGTTTGTAGATTCGTTTGGGAATGTTACATATGATATTATATTGACGGGTTCCATAGTCAAAAGTTCGAAAACGTAAAACAATATTTCGTAAATTGCCGTTAAAGTAGCGTACTATTATTCACAACATGTAGAGGTCATAGGTCAATTTAAGAAGTTACTCGTACAAACGCTATCAGGTTAAAAACAGTGTCAAACATGAAATAGTCGCCAACGCGAGTATATTTCAAATTGCGTAAGCAGTAGTGTGGGTAGGTGAAGAGACAAAGTTTAAAGTCAGGCTCAGTCGGGCCTGGTTAGTTCTTGCATGGGAGACTGCCTGAGAAAACCAGCTAGGGAATTTTTTTTTGGTTTCATCACATACATATCAAACACATGAGACAATGTTCGTGGATCTTTTTTTCACTGTGATGTAAATTATTTTTAGTAGAAAAACATGGAAATTCAGGCATGTTTTCAAGTTCATGAACATTTTTCCAATTTCTCTGTTATTTTTGGAGATCAAGTTGGTGATGATGTCGGCACATAGTGGGGTTTGACCTGTTAACGTAGCGTGAAAAGTCGTACAAAGTGAACGCAAAGTTGTGCAAAGTGATTGGAAAGTTTGTAGATATATTTGTATGCTTGACCTAAATTGTTGGCATATAGAAACCCGCAGTTGTAAAGTCAAATAAATGAATAAAAGCGAGATGAAAACAGCCTATATAAGCAGAGTATCACATGAGCTGACTGACCGTAAAAATGATAGAAAACAGCATGCAAAGTTGGTAAAAGCGTGCGAAACTTTGGCGGAGTTACATGTATATTTAACCTAAGTCATTGGAATGCCAACCCCGCAGTTAAATTTCGAAAACATTAAGTAAAAGTCAAGAAAATGCCAGATATATAAGCAGATTATGGCAACTGCAAACCGAAAATCGAAGACAAACTGCTTGCAAAGTTTTGAAAAACGATTGCAAAGTTTGTAGATTCGTTTGGGAATGTTACATATGATATTATATTGACGGGTTCCATAGTCAAAAGTTCGAAAACGTAAAACAATATTTCGTAAATTGCCGTTAAAGTAGCGTACTATTATTCGCAGTATGTAGAGGTCATAGGTCAATTCAAGAAGTTACTCGTACAAACGCTATCAGGTTTAAAACAGTGTCAAACATGAAATAGTCGCCAGATCGAGCATATTTCAAATTGCGTAAGCAGTAGTGTTGGTAGGTGAAGAGACAAAGTTTAAAGTCAGGCTCAGTCGGGCCTGGTTAGTTCTTGCATGGGAGACTGCCTGAGAAAACCAGCTAGGGAATTTTTTTTTGGTTTCATCACATACATATCAAACACATGAGACAATGTTCGTGGATCTTTTTTTCACTGTGATGTAAATTATTTTTAGTAGAAAAACATGGAAATTCAGGCATGTTTTCAAGTTCATGAACATTTTTCCAATTTCTCTGTTATTTTTGGAGGTCAAGTTGGTGATGATGTCGGCACATAGTGGGGTTTGACCTGTTAACGTAGCGTGAAAAGTCGTACAAAGTGAACGCAAAGTTGTGCAAAGTGATTGGAAAGTTTGTAGATATATTTGTATGCTTGACCTAAATTGTTGGCATATAGAAACCCGCAGTTGTAAAGTCAAATAAATGAATAAAAGCGAGATGAAAACAGCCTATATAAGCAGAGTATCACATGAGCTGACTGACCGTAAAAATGATAGAAAACAGCATGCAAAGTTGGTAAAATCGAGCGAAACGTTGGCGGAGTTTCATGTATATTTAACCTAAGTCATTGGAATGCCAACCCCGCAGTTAAATTTCGAAAACATTAAGTAAAAGTCAAGAAAATGCTAGATATATAAGCAGATTATGACAACTGCAAACCGAAAATCGAAGACAAACTGCTTGCAAAGTTTTGAAAAACGATTGCAAAGTTTGTAGATTCGTTTGGGAATGTTACACATGATATTATATTGACGGGTTCCATAGTCAAAAGTTCGAAAACGTAAAACAATATTTCGTAAATTGCCGTTAAAGTAGCGTACTATTATTCGCAGCATGTAGAGGTCATAGGTCAATTCAAGAAGTTACTCGTAAAAACGCTATCAGGTTTAAAACAGTGTCAAACATGAAATAGTCGCCAGATCGAGCATATTTCAAATTGCGTAAGCAGTAGTGTTGGTAGGTGAATAGACAAAGTTTAAAGTCAATCTCAATCGGGCATGGTTAGTTCTTGCATGGGAGACTGCCTGAGAAAACCAGCTAGGGAATTTTTTTTTGGTTTCATCACATACATATCAAACATATGAGACAACGTTCGTGCATCTTTTTTTCACTGTAATTTCAATTATTTTTAGTAGAAAAACATGGAAATTTAGGCATGTTTTCAAGTTCATGAACTTTTTTCCAATTTCTCTGTTAAATTTTTGGAGATCAAGTTGGTGATGATGTCGGCACATAGAGGGGTTTGACCAGTTATCGTAGCGTGAAAAGTCGTACAAAGTGAACGCAAAGTTGTGCAAAGTGATTGGAAAGTTTGTAGATATATTTGTATACTTGACCTAACTTGTTGGCATATAGAAACCCGCGGTTGTAAAGTCAAATAAATGAATAAAAGCGAGATGAAAACAGCCTATATAAGCAGAGTATCACATGAGCTGACTGACCGTAAAAATGATAGAAAACAGCATGCAAAGTTGGTAAAAGCGTGCGAAACGTTGGCGGAGTTTCATGTATATTTAACCTAAGTCATTGGAATGCCAACCCCGCAGTTAAATTTCGAAAACATTAAGTAAAAGTCAAGAAAATGCTAGATATATAAGCAGATTATGGCAACTGCAAACCGAAAATCGAAGACAAACTGCTTGCAAAGTTTTGAAAAACGATTGCAAAGTTTGTAGATTCGTTTGGGAATGTTACACATGATATTATATTGACGGGTTCCATAGTCAAAAATTCGAAAACGTAAAACAATATTTCGTAAATTGCCGTTAAAGTAGCGTACTATTATTCACAACATGTAGAGGTCATAGGTCAATTTAAGAAGTTACTCGTACAAACGCTATCAGGTTTAAAACAGTGTCAAACATGAAATAGTCGCCCACGCGAGTATATTTCAAATTGCGTAAGCAGTAGTGTGGGTAGGTGAAGAGACAAAGTTTAAAGTCAGGCTCAGTCGGGCCTGGTTAGTTCTTGCATGGGAGACTGCCTGAGAAAACCAGCTAGGGAATTTTTTTTGGTTTCATCACATACATATGAAACACATGAGACAATGTTCGTGGATCTTTTTTTCACTGTGATGTAAATTATTTTTAGTAGAAAAACATGGAAATTCAGGCATGTTTTCAAGTTCATGAACATTTTTCCAATTTCTCTGTTATTTTTGGAGATCAAGTTGGTGATGATGTCGGCACATAGTGGGGTTTGACCTGTTAATGTAGCGTGAAAAGTCGTACAAAGTGAACGCAAAGTTGTGCAAAGTGATTGGAAAGTTTGTAGATATATTTGTATGCTTGACCTAAATTGTTGGCATATAGAAACCCGCAGTTGTAAAGTCAAATAAATGAATAAAAGCGAGATGAAAACAGCCTATATAAGCAGAGTATCACATGAGCTGACTGACCGTAAAAATGATAGAAAACAGCATGCAAAGTTGGTAAAAGCGTGCGAAACTTTGGCGGAGTTACATGTATATTTAACCTAAGTCATTGGAATGCCAACCCCGCAGTTAAATTTCGAAAACATTAAGTAAAAGTCAAGAAAATGCCAGATATATAAGCAGATTATGGCAACTGCAAACCGAAAATCGAAGACAAACTGCTTGCAAAGTTTTGAAAAACGATTGCAAAGTTTGTAGATTCGTTTGGGAATGTTACATATGATATTATATTGACGGGTTCCATAGTCAAAAGTTCGAAAACGTAAAACAATATTTCGTAAATTGCCGTTAAAGTAGCGTACTATTATTCACAACATGTAGAGGTCATAGGTCAATTTAAGAAGTTACTCGTACAAACGCTATCAGGTTAAAAACAGTGTCAAACATGAAATAGTCGCCAACGCGAGTATATTTCAAATTGCGTAAGCAGTAGTGTGGGTAGGTGAAGAGACAAAGTTTAAAGTCAGGCTCAGTCGGGCCTGGTTAGTTCTTGCATGGGAGACTGCCTGAGAAAACCAGCTAGGGAATTTTTTTTTGGTTTCATCACATACATATCAAACACATGAGACAATGTTCGTGGATCTTTTTTTCACTGTGATGTAAATTATTTTTAGTAGAAAAACATGGAAATTCAGGCATGTTTTCAAGTTCATGAACATTTTTCCAATTTCTCTGTTATTTTTGGAGATCAAGTTGGTGATGATGTCGGCACATAGTGGGGTTTGACCTGTTAACGTAGCGTGAAAAGTCGTACAAAGTGAACGCAAAGTTGTGCAAAGTGATTGGAAAGTTTGTAGATATATTTGTATGCTTGACCTAAATTGTTGGCATATAGAAACCCGCAGTTGTAAAGTCAAATAAATGAATAAAAGCGAGATGAAAACAGCCTATATAAGCAGAGTATCACATGAGCTGACTGACCGTAAAAATGATAGAAAACAGCATGCAAAGTTGGTAAAAGCGTGCGAAACTTTGGCGGAGTTACATGTATATTTAACCTAAGTCATTGGAATGCCAACCCCGCAGTTAAATTTCGAAAACATTAAGTAAAAGTCAAGAAAATGCCAGATATATAAGCAGATTATGGCAACTGCAAACCGAAAATCGAAGACAAACTGCTTGCAAAGTTTTGAAAAACGATTGCAAAGTTTGTAGATTCGTTTGGGAATGTTACATATGATATTATATTGACGGGTTCCATAGTCAAAAGTTCGAAAACGTAAAACAATATTTCGTAAATTGCCGTTAAAGTAGCGTACTATTATTCGCAGTATGTAGAGGTCATAGGTCAATTCAAGAAGTTACTCGTACAAACGCTATCAGGTTTAAAACAGTGTCAAACATGAAATAGTCGCCAGATCGAGCATATTTCAAATTGCGTAAGCAGTAGTGTTGGTAGGTGAAGAGACAAAGTTTAAAGTCAGGCTCAGTCGGGCCTGGTTAGTTCTTGCATGGGAGACTGCCTGAGAAAACCAGCTAGGGAATTTTTTTTTGGTTTCATCACATACATATCAAACACATGAGACAATGTTCGTGGATCTTTTTTTCACTGTGATGTAAATTATTTTTAGTAGAAAAACATGGAAATTCAGGCATGTTTTCAAGTTCATGAACATTTTTCCAATTTCTCTGTTATTTTTGGAGGTCAAGTTGGTGATGATGTCGGCACATAGTGGGGTTTGACCTGTTAACGTAGCGTGAAAAGTCGTACAAAGTGAACGCAAAGTTGTGCAAAGTGATTGGAAAGTTTGTAGATATATTTGTATGCTTGACCTAAATTGTTGGCATATAGAAACCCGCAGTTGTAAAGTCAAATAAATGAATAAAAGCGAGATGAAAACAGCCTATATAAGCAGAGTATCACATGAGCTGACTGACCGTAAAAATGATAGAAAACAGCATGCAAAGTTGGTAAAATCGAGCGAAACGTTGGCGGAGTTTCATGTATATTTAACCTAAGTCATTGGAATGCCAACCCCGCAGTTAAATTTCGAAAACATTAAGTAAAAGTCAAGAAAATGCTAGATATATAAGCAGATTATGACAACTGCAAACCGAAAATCGAAGACAAACTGCTTGCAAAGTTTTGAAAAACGATTGCAAAGTTTGTAGATTCGTTTGGGAATGTTACACATGATATTATATTGACGGGTTCCATAGTCAAAAGTTCGAAAACGTAAAACAATATTTCGTAAATTGCCGTTAAAGTAGCGTACTATTATTCGCAGCATGTAGAGGTCATAGGTCAATTCAAGAAGTTACTCGTAAAAACGCTATCAGGTTTAAAACAGTGTCAAACATGAAATAGTCGCCAGATCGAGCATATTTCAAATTGCGTAAGCAGTAGTGTTGGTAGGTGAATAGACAAAGTTTAAAGTCAATCTCAATCGGGCATGGTTAGTTCTTGCATGGGAGACTGCCTGAGAAAACCAGCTAGGGAATTTTTTTTTGGTTTCATCACATACATATCAAACATATGAGACAACGTTCGTGCATCTTTTTTTCACTGTAATTTCAATTATTTTTAGTAGAAAAACATGGAAATTTAGGCATGTTTTCAAGTTCATGAACTTTTTTCCAATTTCTCTGTTAAATTTTTGGAGATCAAGTTGGTGATGATGTCGGCACATAGAGGGGTTTGACCAGTTAACGTAGCGTGAAAAGTCGTACAAAGTGAACGCAAAGTTGTGCAAAGTGATTGGAAAGTTTGTAGATATATTTGTATACTTGACCTAACTTGTTGGCATATAGAAACCCGCGGTTGTAAAGTCAAATAAATGAATAAAAGCGAGATGAAAACAGCCTATATAAGCAGAGTATCACATGAGCTGACTGACCGTAAAAATGATAGAAAACAGCATGCAAAGTTGGTAAAAGCGTGCGAAACGTTGGCGGAGTTTCATGTATATTTAACCTAAGTCATTGGAATGCCAACCCCGCAGTTAAATTTCGAAAACATTAAGTAAAAGTCAAGAAAATGCTAGATATATAAGCAGATTATGGCAACTGCAAACCGAAAATCGAAGACAAACTGCTTGCAAAGTTTTGAAAAACGATTGCAAAGTTTGTAGATTCGTTTGGGAATGTTACACATGATATTATATTGACGGGTTCCATAGTCAAAAATTCGAAAACGTAAAACAATATTTCGTAAATTGCCGTTAAAGTAGCGTACTATTATTCACAACATGTAGAGGTCATAGGTCAATTTAAGAAGTTACTCGTACAAACGCTATCAGGTTTAAAACAGTGTCAAACATGAAATAGTCGCCAGATCGAGCATATTTCAAATTGCGTAAGCAGTAGTGTTGGTAGGTGAAGAGACAAAGTTTAAAGTCAGGCTCAGTCGGGCCTGGTTAGTTCTTGCATGGGAGACTGCCTGAGAAAACCAGCTAGGGAATATTTTTTTTGGTTTCATCACATACATATCAAACACATGAGACAATGTTCGTGGATCTTTTTTTCACTGTGATGTAAATTATTTTTAGTAGAAAAACATGGAAATTCAGGCATGTTTTCAAGTTCATGAACATTTTTCCAATTTCTCTGTTATTTTTGGAGATCAAGTTGGTGATGATGTCGGCACATAGTGGGGTTTGACCTGTTAACGTAGCGTGAAAAGTCGTACAAAGTGAACGCAAAGTTGTGCAAAGTGATTGGAAAGTTTGTAGATATATTTGTATGCTTGACCTAAATTGTTGGCATATAGAAACCCGCAGTTGTAAAGTCAAATAAATGAATAAAAGCGAGATGAAAACAGCCTATATAAGCAGAGTATCACATGAGCTGACTGACCGTAAAAATGATAGAAAACAGCATGCAAAGTTGGTAAAAGCGTGCAAAACTTTGGCGGAGTTACATGTATATTGAACCTAAGTCATTGGAATGCGAACCCCGCAGTTAAATTTCGAAAACATTAAGTAAAAGTCAAGAAAATGCCAGATATATAAGCAGATTATGGCAACTGCAAACCGAAAATCGAAGACAAACTGCTTGCAAAGTTTTGAAAAACGATTGCAAAGTTTGTAGATTCGTTTGGGAATGTTACATATGATATTATATTGACGGGTTCCATAGTCAAAAGTTCGAAAACGTAAAACAATATTTCGTAAATTGCCGTTAAAGTAGCGTACTATTATTCGCAGCATGTAGAGGTCATAGGTCAATTCAAGAAGTTACTCGTACAAACGCTATCAGGTTTAAAAAAGTGTCAAACATGAAATAGTCGCCAGATCGAGCATATTTCAAATTGCGTAAGCAGTAGTGTTGGTAGGTGAAGAGACAAAGTTTAAAGTCAGGCTCAGTCGGGCCTGGTTAGTTCTTGCATGGGAGACTGTCTGAGAAAACCAGCTAGGGAATTTTTTTTTGGTTTCATCACATACATATCAAACACATGAGACAATGTTCGTGGATCTTTTTTTCACTGTGATGTAAATTATTTTTAGTAGAAAAACATGGAAATTCAGGCATGTTTTCAAGTTCATGAACATTTTTCCAATTTCTCTGTTATTTTTGGAGATCAAGTTGGTGATGATGTCGGCACATAGTGGGGTTTGACCTTTTAACGTAGCGTGAAAAGTCGTACAAAGTGAACGCAAAGTTGTGCAAAGTGATTGGAAAGTATGTAGATATATTTGTATGCTTGACCTAAATTGTTGGCATATAGAAACCCGCAGTTGTAAAGTCAAATAAATGAATAAAAGCGAGATGAAAACAGCCTATATAAGCAGAGTATCACATGAGCTGACTGACCGTAAAAATGATAGAAAACAGCATGCAAAGTTGGTAAAAGCGTGCAAAACTTTGGCGGAGTTACATGTATATTGAACCTAAGTCATTGGAATGCCAACCCCGCAGTTAAATTTCGAAAACATTAAGTAAAAGTCAAGAAAATGCCAGATATATAAGCAGATTATGGCAACTGCAAACCGAAAATCGAAGACAAACTGCTTGCAAAGTTTTGAAAAACGATTGCAAAGTTTGTAGATTCGTTTGGGAATGTTACATATGATATTATATTGACGGGTTCCATAGTCAAAAGTTCGAAAACGTAAAACAATATTTCGTAAATTGCCGTTAAAGTAGCGTACTATTATTCGCAGTATGTAGAGGTCATAGGTCAATTCAAGAAGTTACTCGTACAAACGCTATCAGGTTTAAAACAGTGTCAAACATGAAATAGTCGCCAGATCGAGCATATTTCAAATTGCGTAAGCAGTAGTGTTGGTAGGTGAAGAGACAAAGTTTAAAGTCAGGCTCAGTCGGGCCTGGTTAGTTCTTGCATGGGAGACTGCCTGAGAAAACCAGCTAGGGAATTTTTTTTTGGTTTCATCACATACATATCAAACACATGAGACAATGTTCGTGGATCTTTTTTTCACTGTGATGTAAATTATTTTTAGTAGAAAAACATGGAAATTCAGGCATGTTTTCAAGTTCATGAACATTTTTCCAATTTCTCTGTTATTTTTGGAGGTCAAGTTGGTGATGATGTCGGCACATAGTGGGGTTTGACCTGTTAACGTAGCGTGAAAAGTCGTACAAAGTGAACGCAAAGTTGTGCAAAGTGATTGGAAAGTTTGTAGATATATTTGTATGCTTGACCTAAATTGTTGGCATATAGAAACCCGCAGTTGTAAAGTCAAATAAATGAATAAAAGCGAGATGAAAACAGCCTATATAAGCAGAGTATCACATGAGCTGACTGACCGTAAAAATGATAGAAAACAGCATGCAAAGTTGGTAAAATCGAGCGAAACGTTGGCGGAGTTTCATGTATATTTAACCTAAGTCATTGGAATGCCAACCCCGCAGTTAAATTTCGAAAACATTAAGTAAAAGTCAAGAAAATGCTAGATATATAAGCAGATTATGACAACTGCAAACCGAAAATCGAAGACAAACTGCTTGCAAAGTTTTGAAAAACGATTGCAAAGTTTGTAGATTCGTTTGGGAATGTTACACATGATATTATATTGACGGGTTCCATAGTCAAAAGTTCGAAAACGTAAAACAATATTTCGTAAATTGCCGTTAAAGTAGCGTACTATTATTCGCAGCATGTAGAGGTCATAGGTCAATTCAAGAAGTTACTCGTAAAAACGCTATCAGGTTTAAAACAGTGTCAAACATGAAATAGTCGCCAGATCGAGCATATTTCAAATTGCGTAAGCAGTAGTGTTGGTAGGTGAATAGACAAAGTTTAAAGTCAATCTCAATCGGGCATGGTTAGTTCTTGCATGGGAGACTGCCTGAGAAAACCAGCTAGGGAATTTTTTTTTGGTTTCATCACATACATATCAAACATATGAGACAACGTTCGTGCATCTTTTTTTCACTGTAATTTCAATTATTTTTAGTAGAAAAACATGGAAATTTAGGCATGTTTTCAAGTTCATGAACTTTTTTCCAATTTCTCTGTTAAATTTTTGGAGATCAAGTTGGTGATGATGTCGGCACATAGAGGGGTTTGACCAGTTAACGTAGCATGAAAAGTCGTACAAAGTGAACGCAAAGTTGTGCAAAGTGATTGGAAAGTTTGTAGATATATTTGTATACTTGACCTAACTTGTTGGCATATAGAAACCCGCGGTTGTAAAGTCAAATAAATGAATAAAAGCGAGATGAAAACAGCCTATATAAGCAGAGTATCACATGAGCTGACTGACCGTAAAAATGATAGAAAACAGCATGCAAAGTTGGTAAAAGCGTGCGAAACGTTGGCGGAGTTTCATGTATATTTAACCTAAGTCATTGGAATGCCAACCCCGCAGTTAAATTTCGAAAACATTAAGTAAAAGTCAAGAAAATGCTAGATATATAAGCAGATTATGGCAACTGCAAACCGAAAATCGAAGACAAACTGCTTGCAAAGTTTTGAAAAACGATTGCAAAGTTTGTAGATTCGTTTGGGAATGTTACACATGATATTATATTGACGGGTTCCATAGTCAAAAATTCGAAAACGTAAAACAATATTTCGTAAATTGCCGTTAAAGTAGCGTACTATTATTCGCAGCATGTAGAGGTCATAGGTCAATTCAAGAAGTTACTCGTACAAACGCTATCAGGTTTAAAACAGTGTCAAACATGAAATAGTCGCCAGATCGAGCATATTTCAAATTGCGTAAGCATTAGTGTTAGTAGGTGAAGAGACAAAGTTTAAAGTCAGGCTCAGTCGGGCCTGGTTAGTTCTTGCATAGGAGACTGCCTGAGAAAACCAGCTAGGGAATTTTTTTTTGGTTTCATCACATACATATGAAACACATGAGACAATGTTCGTGGATCTTTTTTTCACTGTGATGTAAATTATTTTTAGTAGAAAAACATAGAAATTCAGGCATGTTTTCAAGTTCATGAACATTTTTCCAATTTCTCTGTTATTTTTGGAGATCAAGTTGGTGATGATGTCGGCACATAGTGGGGTTTGACCTGTTAACGTAGCGTGAAAAGTCGTACAAAGTGAACGCAAAGTTGTGCAAAGTGATTGGAAAGTTTGTAGATATATTTGTATGCTTGACCTAAATTGTTGGCATATAGAAACCCGCAGTTGTAAAGTCAAATAAATGAATAAAAGCGAGATGAAAACAGCCTATATAAGCAGAGTATCACATGAGCTGACTGACCGTAAAAATGATAGAAAACAGCATGCAAAGTTGGTAAAAGCGTGCGAAACGTTGGCGGAGTTTCATGTATATTTAACCTTAGTCATTGGAATGCCAACCCCGCAGTTAAATTTCGAAAACATTAAGTAAAAGTCAAGAAAATGCTAGATATATAAGCAGATTATGGCAACTGCAAACCGAAAATCGAAGACAAACTGCTTGCAAAGTTTTGAAAAACGATTGCAAAGTTTGTAGATTCGTTTGGGAATGTTACACATGATATTATATTGACGGGTTCCATAGTCAAAAATTCGAAAACGTAAAACAATATTTCGTAAATTGCCGTTAAAGTAGCGTACTATTATTCACAACATGTAGAGGTCATAGGTCAATTTAAGAAGTTACTCGTACAAAAGCTATCAGGTTTAAAACAGTGTCAAACATGAAATAGTCGCCCACGCGAGTATATTTCAAATTGCGTAAGCAGTAGTGTGGGTAGGTGAAGAGACAAAGTTTAAAGTCAGGCTCAGTCGGGCCTGGTTAGTTCTTGCATGGGAGACTGCCTGAGAAAACCAGCTAGGGAATTTTTTTTGGTTTCATCACATACATATGAAACACATGAGACAATGTTCGTGGATCTTTTTTTCACTGTGATGTAAATTATTTTTAGTAGAAAAACATGGAAATTCAGGCATGTTTTCAAGTTCATGAACATTTTTCCAATTTCTCTGTTATTTTTGGAGATCAAGTTGGTGATGATGTCGGCACATAGTGGGGTTTGACCTGTTAACGTAGCGTGAAAAGTCGTACAAAGTGAACGCAAAGTTGTGCAAAGTGATTGGAAAGTTTGTAGATATATTTGTATGCTTGATCTAAATTGTTGGCATATAGAAACCCGGAGTTGTAAAGTCAAATAAATGAATAAAAGCGAGATGAAAACAGCCAATATAAGCAGAGTATCACATGAGCTGACTGACCGTAAAAATGATAGAAAACAGCATGCAAAGTTGGTAAAAGCGTGCGAAACTTTGGCGGAGTTACATGTATATTGAATCTAAGTCATTGGAATGCCAACCCCGCAGTTAAATTTCGAAAACATTAAGTAAAAGTTAAGAAAATGCCAGATATATAAGCAGATTATGGCAACTGCAAACCGAAAATCGAAGACAAACTGCTTGCAAAGTTTTGAAAAACGATTGCAAAGTGTGTAGATTCGTTTGGGAATGTTACATATGATATTATATTGACGGGTTCCATAGTCAAAAGTTCGAAAACGTAAAACAATATTTCGTAAATTGCCGTTAAAGTAGCGTACTATTATTCGCAGCATGTAGAGGTCATAGGTCAATTCAAGAAGTTACTCGTACAAACGCTATCAGGTTTAAAACAGTGTCAAACATGAAATAGTCGCCAGATCGAGCATATTTCAAATTGCGTAAGCATTAGTGTTAGTAGGTGAAGAGACAAAGTTTAAAGTCAGGCTCAGTCGGGCCTGGTTAGTTCTTGCATAGGAGACTGCCTGAGAAAACCAGCTAGGGAATTTTTTTTTGGTTTCATCACATACATATGAAACACATGAGACAATGTTCGTGGATCTTTTTTTCACTGTGATGTAAATTATTTTTAGTAGAAAAACATGGAAATACAGGCATGTTTTCAAGTTCATGAACATTTTTCCAATTTCTCTGTTATTTTTGGAGATCAAGTTGGTGATGATGTCGGCACATAGTGGGGTTTGACCTGTTAACGTAGCGTGAAAAGTCGTACAAAGTGAACGCAAAGTTGTGCAAAGTGATTGGAAAGTTTGTAGATATATTTGTATGCTTGATCTAAATTGTTGGCATATAGAAACCCGGAGTTGTAAAGTCAAATAAATGAATAAAAGCGAGATGAAAACAGCCAATATAAGCAGAGTATCACATGAGCTGACTGACCGTAAAAATGATAGAAAACAGCATGCAAAGTTGGTAAAAGCGTGCGAAACTTTGGCGGAGTTACATGTATATTGAATCTAAGTCATTGGAATGCCAACCCCGCAGTTAAATTTCGAAAACATTAAGTAAAAGTTAAGAAAATGCCAGATATATAAGCAGATTATGGCAACTGCAAACCGAAAATCGAAGACAAACTGCTTGCAAAGTTTTGAAAAACGATTGCAAAGTGTGTAGATTCGTTTGGGAATGTTACATATGATATTATATTGACGGGTTCCATAGTCAAAAGTTCGAAAACGTAAAACAATATTTCGTAAATTGCCGTTAAAGTAGCGTACTATTACTCGCAGCATGTAGAGGTCATAGGTCAATTCAAGAAGTTACTCGTACAAACGCTATCAGGTTTAAAACAGTGTCAAACATGAAATAGTCGCCAGATCGAGCATATTTCAAATTGCGTAAGCATTAGTGTTAGTAGGTGAAGAGACAAAGTTTAAAGTCAGGCTCAGTCGGGCCTGGTTAGTTCTTGCATAGGAGACTGCCTGAGAAAACCAGCTAGGGAATTTTTTTTTGGTTTCATCACATACATATGAAACACATGAGACAATGTTCGTGGATCTTTTTTTCACTGTGATGTAAATTATTTTTAGTAGAAAAACATGGAAATACAGGCATGTTTTCAAGTTCATGAACATTTTTCCAATTTCTCTGTTATTTTTGGAGATCAAGTTGGTGATGATGTCGGCACATAGTGGGGTTTGACCTGTTAACGTAGCGTGAAAAGTCGTACAAAGTGAACGCAAAGTTGTGCAAAGTGATTGGAAAGTTTGTAGATATATTTGTATGCTTGACCTAAATTGTTGGCATATAGAAACCCGCAGTTGTAAAGTCAAATAAATGAATAAAAGCGAGATGAAAACAGCCTATATAAGCAGAGTTTCACATGAGCTGACTGACCGTAAAAATGATAGAAAACAGCATGCAAAGTTGGTAAAAGCGTGCGAAACGTTGGCGGAGTTTCATGTATATTTAACCTAAGTCATTGGAATGCCAACCCCGCAGTTAAATTTCGAAAACATTAAGTAAAAGTCAAGAAAATGCTAGATATATAAGCAGATTATGGCAACTGCAAACCGAAAATCGAAGACAAACTGCTTGCAAAGTTTTGAAAAACGATTGCAAAGTTTGTAGATTCGTTTGGGAATGTTACACATGATATTATATTGACGGGTTCCATAGTCAAAAATTCGAAAACGTAAAACAATATTTCGTAAATTGCCGTTAAAGTAGCGTACTATTATTCACAACATGTAGAGGTCATAGGTCAATTTAAGAAGTTACTCGTACAAACGCTATCAGGTTTAAAACAGTGTCAAACATGAAATAGTCGCCCACGCGAGTATATTTCAAATTGCGTAAGCAGTAGTGTGGGTAGGTGAAGAGACAAAGTTTAAAGTCAGGCTCAGTCGGGCCTGGTTAGTTCTTGCATGGGAGACTGCCTGAGAAAACCAGCTAGGGAATTTTTTTTGGTTTCATCACATACATATGAAACACATGAGACAATGTTCGTGGATCTTTTTTTCACTGTGATGTAAATTATTTTTAGTAGAAAAACATGGAAATTCAGGCATGTTTTCAAGTTCATGAACATTTTTCCAATTTCTCTGTTATTTTTGGAGATCAAGTTGGTGATGATGTCGGCACATAGTGGGGTTTGACCTGTTAACGTAGCGTGAAAAGTCGTACAAAGTGAACGCAAAGTTGTGCAAAGTGATTGGAAAGTTTGTAGATATATTTGTATGCTTGACCTAAATTGTTGGCATATAGAAACCCGCAGTTGTAAAGTCAAATAAATGAATAAAAGCGAGATGAAAACAGCCAATATAAGCAGAGTATCACATGAGCTGACTGACCGTAAAAATGATAGAAAACAGCATGCAAAGTTGGTAAAAGCGTGCGAAACTTTGGCGGAGTTACATGTATATTGAATCTAAGTCATTGGAATGCCAACCCCGCAGTTAAATTTCGAAAACATTAAGTAAAAGTTAAGAAAATGCCAGATATATAAGCAGATTATGGCAACTGCAAACCGAAAATCGAAGACAAACTGCTTGCAAAGTTTTGAAAAACGATTGCAAAGTGTGTAGATTCGTTTGGGAATGTTACATATGATATTATATTGACGGGTTCCATAGTCAAAAGTTCGAAAACGTAAAACAATATTTCGTAAATTGCCGTTAAAGTAGCGTACTATTATTCGCAGCATGTAGAGGTCATAGGTCAATTCAAGAAGTTACTCGTACAAACGCTATCAGGTTTAAAACAGTGTCAAACATGAAATAGTCGCCAGATCGAGCATATTTCAAATTGCGTAAGCATTAGTGTTAGTAGGTGAAGAGACAAAGTTTAAAGTCAGGCTCAGTCGGGCCTGGTTAGTTCTTGCATAGGAGACTGCCTGAGAAAACCAGCTAGGGAATTTTTTTTTGGTTTCATCACATACATATGAAACACATGAGACAATGTTCGTGGATCTTTTTTTCACTGTGATGTAAATTATTTTTAGTAGAAAAACATAGAAATTCAGGCATGTTTTCAAGTTCATGAACATTTTTCCAATTTCTCTGTTATTTTTGGAGATCAAGTTGGTGATGATGTCGGCACATAGTGGGGTTTGACCTGTTAACGTAGCGTGAAAAGTCGTACAAAGTGAACGCAAAGTTGTGCAAAGTGATTGGAAAGTTTGTAGATATATTTGTATGCTTGACCTAAATTGTTGGCATATAGAAACCCGCAGTTGTAAAGTCAAATAAATGAATAAAAGCGAGATGAAAACAGCCTATATAAGCAGAGTATCACATGAGCTGACTGACCGTAAAAATGATAGAAAACAGCATGCAAAGTTGGTAAAAGCGTGCGAAACGTTGGCGGAGTTTCATGTATATTTAACCTTAGTCATTGGAATGCCAACCCCGCAGTTAAATTTCGAAAACATTAAGTAAAAGTCAAGAAAATGCTAGATATATAAGCAGATTATGGCAACTGCAAACCGAAAATCGAAGACAAACTGCTTGCAAAGTTTTGAAAAACGATTGCAAAGTTTGTAGATTCGTTTGGGAATGTTACACATGATATTATATTGACGGGTTCCATAGTCAAAAATTCGAAAACGTAAAACAAAATTTCGTAAATTGCCGTTAAAGTAGCGTACTATTATTCACAACATGTAGAGGTCATAGGTCAATTTAAGAAGTTACTCGTACAAACGCTATCAGGTTTAAAACAGTGTCAAACATGAAATAGTCGCCCACGCGAGTATATTTCAAATTGCGTAAGCAGTAGTGTGGGTAGGTGAAGAGACAAAGTTTAAAGTCAGGCTCAGTCGGGCCTGGTTAGTTCTTGCATGGGAGACTGCCTGAGAAAACCAGCTAGGGAATTTTTTTTGGTTTCATCACATACATATGAAACACATGAGACAATGTTCGTGGATCTTTTTTTCACTGTGATGTAAATTATTTTTAGTAGAAAAACATGGAAATTCAGGCATGTTTTCAAGTTCATGAACATTTTTCCAATTTCTCTGTTATTTTTGGAGATCAAGTTGGTGATGATGTCGGCACATAGTGGGGTTTGACCTGTTAACGTAGCGTGAAAAGTCGTACAAAGTGAACGCAAAGTTGTGCAAAGTGATTGGAAAGTTTGTAGATATATTTGTATGCTTGACCTAAATTGTTGGCATATAGAAACCCGCAGTTGTAAAGTCAAATAAATGAATAAAAGCGAGATGAAAACAGCCAATATAAGCAGAGTATCACATGAGCTGACTGACCGTAAAAATGATAGAAAACAGCATGCAAAGTTGGTAAAAGCGTGCGAAACTTTGGCGGAGTTACATGTATATTGAATCTAAGTCATTGGAATGCCAACCCCGCAGTTAAATCTCGAAAACATTAAGTAAAAGTTAAGAAAATGCCAGATATATAAGCAGATTATGGCAACTGCAAACCGAAAATCGAAGACAAACTGCTTGCAAAGTTTTGAAAAACGATTGCAAAGTGTGTAGATTCGTTTGGGAATGTTACATATGATATTATATTGACGGGTTCCATAGTCAAAAGTTCGAAAACGTAAAACAATATTTCGTAAATTGCCGTTAAAGTAGCGTACTATTATTCGCAGCATGTAGAGGTCATAGGTCAATTCAAGAAGTTACTCGTACAAACGCTATCAGGTTTAAAACAGTGTCAAACATGAAATAGTCGCCAGATCGAGCATATTTCAAATTGCGTAAGCATTAGTGTTAGTAGGTGAAGAGACAAAGTTTAAAGTCAGGCTCAGTCGGGCCTGGTTAGTTCTTGCATAGGAGACTGCCTGAGAAAACCAGCTAGGGAATTTTTTTTTGGTTTCATCACATACATATGAAACACATGAGACAATGTTCGTGGATCTTTTTTTCACTGTGATGTAAATTATTTTTAGTAGAAAAACATGGAAATACAGGCATGTTTTCAAGTTCATGAACATTTTTCCAATTTCTCTGTTATTTTTGGAGATCAAGTTGGTGATGATGTCGGCACATAGTGGGGTTTGACCTGTTAACGTAGCGTGAAAAGTCGTACAAAGTGAACGCAAAGTTGTGCAAAGTGATTGGAAAGTTTGTAGATATATTTGTATGCTTGACCTAAATTGTTGGCATATAGAAACCCGCAGTTGTAAAGTCAAATAAATGAATAAAAGCGAGATGAAAACAGCCAATATAAGCAGAGTATCACATGAGCTGACTGACCGTAAAAATGATAGAAAACAGCATGCAAAGTTGGTAAAAGCGTGCGAAACTTTGGCGGAGTTACATGTATATTGAATCTAAGTCATTGGAATGCCAACCCCGCAGTTAAATCTCGAAAACATTAAGTAAAAGTTAAGAAAATGCCAGATATATAAGCAGATTATGGCAACTGCAAACCGAAAATCGAAGACAAACTGCTTGCAAAGTTTTGAAAAACGATTGCAAAGTGTGTAGATTCGTTTGGGAATGTTACATATGATATTATATTGACGGGTTCCATAGTCAAAAGTTCGAAAACGTAAAACAATATTTCGTAAATTGCCGTTAAAGTAGCGTACTATTATTCGCAGCATGTAGAGGTCATAGGTCAATTCAAGAAGTTACTCGTACAAACGCTATCAGGTTTAAAACAGTGTCAAACATGAAATAGTCGCCAGATCGAGCATATTTCAAATTGCGTAAGCATTAGTGTTAGTAGGTGAAGAGACAAAGTTTAAAGTCAGGCTCAGTCGGGCCTGGTTAGTTCTTGCATAGGAGACTGCCTGAGAAAACCAGCTAGGGAATTTTTTTTTGGTTTCATCACATACATATGAAACACATGAGACAATGTTCGTGGATCTTTTTTTCACTGTGATGTAAATTATTTTTAGTAGAAAAACATGGAAATACAGGCATGTTTTCAAGTTCATGAACATTTTTCCAATTTCTCTGTTATTTTTGGAGATCAAGTTGGTGATGATGTCGGCACATAGTGGGGTTTGACCTGTTAACGTAGCGTGAAAAGTCGTACAAAGTGAACGCAAAGTTGTGCAAAGTGATTGGAAAGTTTGTAGATATATTTGTATGCTTGACCTAAATTGTTGGCATATAGAAACCCGCAGTTGTAAAGTCAAATAAATGAATAAAAGCGAGATGAAAACAGCCTATATAAGCAGAGTATCACATGAGCTGACTGACCGTAAAAATGATAGAAAACAGCATGCAAATTTGGTAAAAGCGTGCGAAACGTTGGCGGAGTTTCATGTATATTTAACCTAAGTCATTGGAATGCCAACCCCGCAGTTAAATTTCGAAAACATTAAGTAAAAGTCAAGAAAATGCCAGATATATAAGCAGATTATGGCAACTGCAAACCGTAAATCGAAGACAAACTGCTTGCAAAGTTTTGAAAAACGATTACAAAGTTTGTAGATTCGTTTGGGAATGTTACATATGATATTATATTGACGGGTTCCATAGTCAAAAGTTCGAAAACGTAAAACAATATTTCGTAAATTGCCGTTAAAGTAGCGTACTATTATTCGCAGCATGTAGAGGTCATAGGTCAATTCAAGAAGTTACTCGTACAAACGCTATCAGGTTTAAAACAGTGTCAAACATGAAATAGTCGCCCACGCGAGTATATTTCAAATTGCGTAAGCAGTAGTGTGGGTAGGTGAAGAGACAAAGTTTAAAGTCAGGCTCAGTCGGGCCTGGTTAGTTCTTGCATGGGAGACTGCCTGAGAAAACCAGCTAGGGAATTTTTTTTGGTTTCATCACATACATATGAAACACATGAGACAATGTTCGTGGATCTTTTTTTCACTGTGATGTAAATTATTTTTAGTAGAAAAACATGGAAATTCAGGCATGTTTTCAAGTTCATGAACATTTTTCCAATTTCTCTGTTATTTTTGGAGATCAAGTTGGTGATGATGTCGGCACATAGTGGGGTTTGACCTGTTAACGTAGCGTGAAAAGTCGTACAAAGTGAACGCAAAGTTGTGCAAAGTGATTGGAAAGTTTGTAGATATATTTGTATGCTTGACCTAAATTGTTGGCATATAGAAACCCGCAGTTGTAAAGTCAAATAAATGAATAAAAGCGAGATGAAAACAGCCTATATAAGCAGAGTATCACATGAGCTGACTGACCG
The DNA here is from genome assembly GCF_978046115.1 of Saccoglossus kowalevskii. Taxonomy (NCBI): domain Eukaryota; kingdom Metazoa; phylum Hemichordata; class Enteropneusta; family Harrimaniidae; genus Saccoglossus; species Saccoglossus kowalevskii. The sequence continues at coordinate 9,380,089 of NC_140655.1, read as the reverse complement.
TAAAAATGATAGAAAACAGCATGCAAATTTGGTAAAAGCGTGCGAAACGTTGGCGGAGTTTCATGTATATTTAACCTAAGTCATTGGAATGCCAACCCCGCAGTTAAATTTCGAAAACATTAAGTAAAAGTCAAGAAAATGCCAGATATATAAGCAGATTATGGCAACTGCAAACCGTAAATCGAAGACAAACTGCTTGCAAAGTTTTGAAAAACGATTACAAAGTTTGTAGATTCGTTTGGGAATGTTACATATGATATTATATTGACGGGTTCCATAGTCAAAAGTTCGAAAACGTAAAACAATATTTCGTAAATTGCCGTTAAAGTAGCGTACTATTATTCGCAGCATGTAGAGGTCATAGGTCAATTCAAGAAGTTACTCGTACAAACGCTATCAGGTTTAAAACAGTGTCAAACATGAAATAGTCGCCAGATCGAGCATATTTCAAATTGCGTAAGCAGTAGTGTTGGTAGGTGAAGAGACAAAGTTTAAAGTCAGGCTCAGTCGGGCCTGGTTAGTTCTTGCATGGGAGACTGCCTGAGAAAACCAGCTAGGGAATATTTTTTTTGGTTTCATCACATACATATCAAACACATGAGACAATGTTCGTGGATCTTTTTTTCACTGTGATGTAAATTATTTTTAGTAGAAAAACATGGAAATTCAGGCATGTTTTCAAGTTCATGAACATTTTTCCAATTTCTCTGTTATTTTTGGAGATCAAGTTGGTGATGATGTCGGCACATAGTGGGGTTTGACCTGTTAACGTAGCGTGAAAAGTCGTACAAAGTGAACGCAAAGTTGTGCAAAGTGATTGGAAAGTTTGTAGATATATTTGTATGCTTGACCTAAATTGTTGGCATATAGAAACCCGCAGTTGTAAAGTCAAATAAATGAATAAAAGCGAGATGAAAACAGCCTATATAAGCAGAGTATCACATGAGCTGACTGACCGTAAAAATGATAGAAAACAGCATGCAAATTTGGTAAAAGCGTGCGAAACGTTGGCGGAGTTTCATGTATATTTAACCTAAGTCATTGGAATGCCAACCCCGCAGTTAAATTTCGAAAACATTAAGTAAAAGTCAAGAAAATGCCAGATATATAAGCAGATTATGGCAACTGCAAACCGTAAATCGAAGACAAACTGCTTGCAAAGTTTTGAAAAACGATTACAAAGTTTGTAGATTCGTTTGGGAATGTTACATATGATATTATATTGACGGGTTCCATAGTCAAAAGTTCGAAAACGTAAAACAATATTTCGTAAATTGCCGTTAAAGTAGCGTACTATTATTCGCAGCATGTAGAGGTCATAGGTCAATTCAAGAAGTTACTCGTACAAACGCTATCAGGTTTAAAACAGTGTCAAACATGAAATAGTCGCCAGATCGAGCATATTTCAAATTGCGTAAGCAGTAGTGTTGGTAGGTGAAGAGACAAAGTTTAAAGTCAGGCTCAGTCGGGCCTGGTTAGTTCTTGCATGGGAGACTGCCTGAGAAAACCAGCTAGGGAATATTTTTTTTGGTTTCATCACATACATATCAAACACATGAGACAATGTTCGTGGATCTTTTTTTCACTGTGATGTAAATTATTTTTAGTAGAAAAACATGGAAATTCAGGCATGTTTTCAAGTTCATGAACATTTTTCCAATTTCTCTGTTATTTTTGGAGATCAAGTTGGTGATGATGTCGGCACATAGTGGGGTTTGACCTGTTAACGTAGCGTGAAAAGTCGTACAAAGTGAACGCAAAGTTGTGCAAAGTGATTGGAAAGTTTGTAGATATATTTGTATACTTGACCTAACATGTTGGCATAAAGAAACCCGCGGTTGTAAAGTCAAATAAATGAATAAAAGCGAGATGAAAACAGCCTATATAAGCAGAGTATCACATGAGCTGACTGACCGTAAAAATGATAGAAAACAGCATGCAAAGTTGGTAAAAGCGTGCGAAACGTTGGCGGAGTTACATGTATATTTAACCTAAGTCATTGGAATGACGACCCCGCAGTTAAATTTCGAAAACATTAAGTAAAAGTCAAGAAAATGCCAGATATATAAGCAGATTATGGCAACTGCAAACCGAAAATCGAAGACAAACTGCTTGCAAAGTTTTGAAAAACGATTGCAAAGTTTGTAGATTCGTTTGGGAATGTTACACATGATATTATATTGACGGGTTCCATAGTCAAAAGTTCGAAAACGTAAAACAATATTTCGTAAATTGCCGTTAAAGTAGCGTACTATTATTCACAACATGTAGAGGTCATAGGTCAATTTAAGAAGTTACTCGTACAAACGCTATCAGGTTTAAAACAGTGTCAAACATGAAATAGTCGCCCACGCGAGTATATTTCAAATTGCGTAAGCAGTAGTGTGGGTAGGTGAAGAGACAAAGTTTAAAGTCAGGCTCAGTCGGGCCTGGTTAGTTCTTGCATGGGAGACTACCTGAGAAAACCAGCTAGGGAATTTTTTTTTGGTTTCATCACATACATATGAAACACATGAGACAATGTTCGTGGATCTTTTTTTCACTGTGATGTAAATTATTTTTAGTAGAAAAACATGGAAATTCAGGCATGTTTTCAAGTTCATGAACATTTTTCCAATTTCTCTGTTATTTTTGGAGATCAAGTTGGTGATGATGTCGGCACATAGTGGGGTTTGACCTGTTAACGTAGCGTGAAAAGTCGTACAAAGTGAACGCAAAGTTGTGCAAAGTGATTGGAAAGTTTGTAGATATATTTGTATGCTTGACCTAAATTGTTGGCATATAGAAACCCGCAGTTGTAAAGTCAAATAAATGAATAAAAGCGAGATGAAAACAGCCAATATAAGCAGAGTATCACATGAGCTGACTGACCGTAAAAATGATAGAAAACAGCATGCAAAGTTGGTAAAAGCGTGCGAAACTTTGGCGGAGTTACATGTATATTGAACCTAAGTCATTGGAATGCCAACCCCGCAGTTAAATTTCGAAAACATTAAGTAAAAGTCAAGAAAATGCCAGATATATAAGCAGATTATGGCAACTGCAAACCGAAAATCGAAGACAAACTGCTTGCAAAGTTTTGAAAAACGATTGCAAAGTGTGTAGATTCGTTTGGGAATGTTACATATGATATTATATTGACGGGTTCCATAGTCAAAAGTTCGAAAACGTAAAACAATATTTCGTAAATTGCCGTTAAAGTAGCGTACTATTATTCGCAGCATGTAGAGGTCATAGGTCAATTCAAGAAGTTACTCGTACAAACGCTATCAGGTTTAAAACAGTGTCAAACATGAAATAGTCGCCAGATCGAGCATATTTCAAATTGCGTAAGCAGTAGTGTTAGTAGGTGAAGAGACAAAGTTTAAAGTCAGGCTCAGTCGGGCCTGGTTAGTTCTTGCATAGGAGACTGCCTGAGAAAACCAGCTAGGGAATTTTTTTTTGGTTTCATCACATACATATGAAACACATGAGACAATGTTCGTGGATCTTTTTTTCACTGTGATGTAAATTATTTTTAGTAGAAAAACATGGAAATACAGGCATGTTTTCAAGTTCATGAACATTTTTCCAATTTCTCTGTTATTTTTGGAGATCACGTTCGTGATGATGTCGGCACATAGTGGGGTTTGACCTGTTAACGTAGCGTGAAAAGTCGTACAAAGTGAACGCAAAGTTGTGCAAAGTGATTGGAAAGTTTGTAGATATATTTGTATGCTTGACCTAAATTGTTGGCATATAGAAACCCGCAGTTGTAAAGTCAAATAAATGAATAAAAGCGAGATGAAAACAGCCTATATAAGCAGAGTATCACATGAGCTGACTGACCGTAAAAATGATAGAAAACAGCATGCAAAGTTGGTAAAAGCGTGCGAAACGTTGGCGGAGTTACATGTATATTTAACCTAAGTCATTGAAATGACGACCCCGCAGTTAAATTTCGAAAACATTAAGTAAAAGTCAAGAAAATGCCAGATATATAAGCAGATTATAGCAACTGCAAACCGAAAATCGAAGACAAACTGCTTGCAAAGTTTTGAAAAACGATTGCAAAGTTTGTAGATTCGTTTGGGAATGTTACACATGATATTATATTGACGGGTTCCATAGTCAAAAGTTCGAAAACGTAAAACAATATTTCGTAAATTGCCGTTAAAGTAGCGTACTATTATTCACAACATGTAGAGGTCATAGGTCAATTTAAGAAGTTACTCGTACAAACGCTATCAGGTTTAAAACAGTGTCAAACATGAAATAGTCGCCCACGCGAGTATATTTCAAATTGCGTAAGCAGTAGTGTGGGTAGGTGAAGAGACAAAGTTTAAAGTCAGGCTCAGTCGGGCCTGGTTAGTTCTTGCATGGGAGACTACCTGAGAAAACCAGCTAGGGAATTTTTTTTTGGTTTCATCACATACATATGAAACACATGAGACAATGTTCGTGGATCTTTTTTTCACTGTGATGTAAATTATTTTTAGTAGAAAAACATGGAAATTCAGGCATGTTTTCAAGTTCATGAACATTTTTCCAATTTCTCTGTTATTTTTGGAGATCAAGTTGGTGATGATGTCGGCACATAGTGGGGTTTGACCTGTTAACGTAGCGTGAAAAGTCGTACAAAGTGAACGCAAAGTTGTGCAAAGTGATTGGAAAGTTTGTAGATATATTTGAAAGCTTGACCTAAATTGTTGGCATATAGAAACCCGCAGTTGTAAAGTCAAATAAATGAATAAAAGCGAGATGAAAACAGCCTATATAAGCAGAGTATCGCATGAGCTGACTGACCGTAAAAATGATAGAAAACAGCATGCAAAGTTGGTAAAAGCGTGCGAAACGTTGGCGGAGTTACATGTATATTTAACCTAAGTCATTGGAATGACGACCCCGCAGTTAAATTTCGAAAACATTAAGTAAAAGTCAAGAAAATGCCAGATATATAAGCAGATTATGGCAACTGCAAACCGAAAATCGAAGACAAACTGCTTGCAAAGTTTTGAAAAACGATTGCAAAGTTTGTAGATTCGTTTGGGAATGTTACACATGATATTATATTGACGGGTTCCATAGTCAAAAGTTCGAAAACGTAAAACAATATTTCGTAAATTGCCGTTAAAGTAGCGTACTATTATTCACAACATGTAGAGGTCATAGGTCAATTTAAGAAGTTACTCGTACAAACGCTATCAGGTTTAAAACAGTGTCAAACATGAAATAGTCGCCCACGCGAGTATATTTCAAATTGCGTAAGCAGTAGTGTGGGTAGGTGAAGAGACAAAGTTTAAAGTCAGGCTCAGTCGGGCCTGGTTAGTTCTTGCATGGGAGACTACCTGAGAAAACCAGCTAGGGAATTTTTTTTTGGTTTCATCACATACATATGAAACACATGAGACAATGTTCGTGGATCTTTTTTTCACTGTGATGTAAATTATTTTTAGTAGAAAAACATGGAAATTCAGGCATGTTTTCAAGTTCATGAACATTTTTCCAATTTCTCTGTTATTTTTGGAGATCAAGTTGGTGATGATGTCGGCACATAGTGGGGTTTGACCTGTTAACGTAGCGTGAAAAGTCGTACAAAGTGAACGCAAAGTTGTGCAAAGTGATTGGAAAGTTTGTAGATATATTTGAAAGCTTGACCTAAATTGTTGGCATATAGAAACCCGCAGTTGTAAAGTCAAATAAATGAATAAAAGCGAGATGAAAACAGCCTATATAAGCAGAGTATCACATGAGCTGACTGACCGTAAAAATGATAGAAAACAGCATGCAAAGTTGGTAAAAGCGAGCGAAACGTTGGCGGAGTTTCATGTATATTTAACCTAAGTCATTGGAATGCCAACCCCGCAGTTAAATTTCGAAAACATTAAGTAATAGTCAAGAAAATGCCAGATATAGAAGCAGATTATGGCAACTGCAAACCGAAAATCGAAGACAAACTGCTTGCAAAATTTTGAAAAACGATTGCAAAGTTTGTAGATTCGTTTGGGAATGTTACATATGATATTATATTGACGGGTTCCATAGTCAAAAGTTCGAAAACGTAAAACAATATTTCGTAAATTGCCGTTAAAGTAGCGTACTATTATTCACAACATGTAGAGGTCATAGGTCAATTTAAGAAGTTACTCGTACAAACGCTATCAGGTTTAAAACAGTGTCAAACATGAAATAGTCGCCAACTCGAGTATATTTCAAATTGCGTAAGCAGTAGTGTTGGTAGGTGAAGAGACAAAGTTTAAAGTCAGGCTCAGTCGGGCCTGGTTAGTTCTTGCATGGGAGACTGCCTGAGAAAACCAGCTAGGGAATTTTTTTTTGGTTTCATCACATACATATCAAACATATGAGACAACGTTCGTGCATCTTTTTTTCACTGTAATGTCAATTATTTGTAGTAGAAAAACATGGAAATTTAGGCATGTTTTCAAGTTCATGAACATTTTTCCAATTTCTCTATTATTTTTGGAGATCAAGTTGGTGATGATGTCGGCACATAGTGGGGTTTGACCTGTTAACGTACCGTGAAAAGTCGTACAAAGTGAACGCAAAGTTGTGCAAAGTGATTGGAAAGTTTGTAGATATATTTGTATGCTTGAACTAACTTGTTGGCATATAGAAACCCGCAGTAGTAAAGTCAAATAAATGAATAAAAGCGAGATGAAAACAGCCTATATAAGCAGAGTATCACATGAGCTGATTGACCGTAAAAATGATAGAAAACAGCATGCAAAGTTGGTAAAAGCGTGCGAAACTTTGGCGGAGTTACATGTATATTTAAAATAAGTCATTGGAATGTCAACCCCGCAGTTAAATTTCGAAAACATTAAGTAAAAGTCAAGAAAATGCCAGATATATAAGCAGATTATGGCAACTGCAAACCGAAAATCGAAGACAAACTGCTTGCAAAGTTTTGAAAAACGATTGCAAAGTTTGTAGATTCGTTTGGGAATGTTACATATGATATTATATTGACGGGTTCCATAGTCAAAAGTTCGAAAACGTAAAACAATATTTCGTAAATTGCCGTTAAAGTAGCGTACTATTATTCGCAGCATGTAGAGGTCATAGGTCAATTCAAGAAGTTACTCGTACAAACGCTATCAGGTTTAAAACAGTGTCAAACATGAAATAGTCGCCAGATCGAGCATATTTCAAATTGCGTAAGCAGTAGTGTTGGTAGGTGAAGAGACAAAGTTTAAGGTCAAGCTCAATCGGGCATGGTTAGTTCTTGCATGGGAGACTGCCTGAGAAAACCAGCTAGGGATTTTTTTTTTTGGTTTCATCACATACATATCAAACATATGAGACAATGTTCGTGCATCTTTTTTTCACTGTAATGTCAATTATTTTTAGTAGAAAAACATGGAAATTTAGGCATGTTTTCAAGTTCATGAACATTTTTCCAATTTCTCTGTTATTTTTGGAGATCAATTTGGTGATGATGTCGGCACATAGTGGGGTTTGACCTGTTAACGTACCGTGAAAAGTCGTACAAAGTGAACGCAAATTTGTGCAAAGTGATTGGAAAGTTTGTAAATATATTTGTATGCTTGACCTAACTTGTTGGCATATAGAAACCCGCAGTTGTAAAGTCAAATAAATGAATAAAAGCGAGATGAAAACAGCCTATATAAGCAGAGTATCACATGAGCTGACTGGCCGTGTAAATGATAGAAAACAGCATGCAAATTTGTTAAAAGTGTTCGAAACGTTGGCGGAGTTACATGTATATTTAACCTAAGTCATTGGAATGCCAACCCCGCAGTTAAATTTCGAAAACATTAAGTAAAAGTCAAGAAAATGCCAGATATAAGCAGATTATGGCAACTACAAACCGTACATCGAAGACAAACTGCTTGCAAAGTTTTGAAAAACGATTGCAAAGTTTGTAGATTCGTTTGGGAATGTTACATATGATATTATATTGACGGGTTACATAGTCAAAAGTTCGAAAACTTAAAAAAATATTTCGTAAATTGCCGTTAAAATAGCGTACTATTATTCGCAGCATGTAGAGGTCATAGGTAAATTCAATAAGTTACTCCTACAAACGCTATCAGGTTTAAAACAGTGTCAAACATGAAATAGTCGCCAACTCGAGTATATTTCAAATTGCGTAAGCAGTAGTGTTCGTAGGTGAAGAGACAAAGTTTAAAGTCAAGCTCAATTGGGCATGGTTAGTTCTTGCATGGGAGACTGCCTGAGAAATCCAGCTAGGGAATTTTTTTTTGGTTTCATCCCATACATATCAAACAAGTGAGACAATGTTCGTGGATCTTTTTTTCACTGTAATGTCAATTATTTTTAGTAGAAAAACATGGAAATTTAGGCATGTTTTCAAGTTCCTGAACATTTTTCCAATTTCTCTATTATTTTTGGAGATCAAGTTGGTGATGATGTTGGCACATAGTGGGGTTTGACCTGTTAACGTAGCGTGAAATTTCGTACAAAGTGAACGCAAAGTTGTGCAAAGTGATTGGAAAGTTTGTAGATATATTTGTATGTTTGACCTAACTTGTTGGCATATAGAAACCCGCAGTTGTAAAGTCAAATAAATGACTAAAAGCGAGATGAAAACAGCCTATATAAGCAGAGTATCACATGAGCTGACTGACCGTAAAAATGTTAGAAAACAGCATGCAAAGTTGGTAAAAGCGTGCGAAACTTTGGCGGAGTTACATGTATATTTAAAATAAGTCATTGGAATGTCAACCCCGCAGTTAAATTTCGAAAACATTAAGTAAAAGTCAAGAAAATGCCAGATATATAAGCAGATTATGGCAACTGCAAACCGAAAATCGAAGACAAACTGCTTGCAAAGATTTGAAAAACGATTGCAAAGTTTGTAGATTCGTTTGGGAATGTTACATATGATATTATATTGACGGGTTCCATAGTCAAAAGTTCGAAAACGTAAAACAATATTTCGTAAATTGCCGTTAAAGTAGCGTACTATTATTCGCAGCATGTAGAGGTCATATGTCAATTCAAGAAGTTACTCGTACAAACGCTATCAGGTTTAAAACAGTGTCAAACATGAAATAGTCGCCAGATCGAGCATATTTCAAATTGCGTAAGCAGTAGTGTTGGTAGGTGAAGAGACAAAGTTTAAGGTCAAGCTCAATCGGGCATGGTTAGTTCTTGCATGGGAGACTGCCTGAGAAAACCAGCTAGGGATTTTTTTTTTGGTTTCATCACATTCATATCAAACAAATGAGACAATGTTCATGGATCTTTTTTTCACTGTGATGTTAATTATTTTTAGTAGAAAAACATGGAAATTTAGGCATGTTTTCAAGTTCCTGAACATTTTTCCAATTTCTCTATTATTTTTTTAGATCAAGTTGGTGATGATGTTGGCACATAGTGGGGTTTGACCTGTTAATGTACCGTGAAATTTCGTACAAAGTGAACGCAAAGTTGTGCAAAGTAATTGGAAAGTTTGTAGATATATTTGTATGCTTGACCTAACTTGTTGGCATATAGAAACCCGCAGTTGTAAAGTCAAATAAATGACTAAAAGCGAGATGAAAACAGCCTATATAAGCAGAGTATCACATGAGCTGACTGACCGTAAAAATGATAGAAAACAGCATGCAAAGTTGGTAAAAGCGTGCGAAACGTTGGCGGAGTTACATGTATATTTAACCTAAGTCATTGGAATGTCAACCCCGCAGTTAAATTTCGAAAACATTAAGTAAAAGTCAAGAAAATGCCAGATATAGAAGCAGATTATGGCAACTGCAAACCGAAAATCGAAGACAAACTGCTTGCAAAGTTTTGAAAAACGATTGCAAAGTTTGTAGATTCGTTTGGGAATGTTACATATCATATTATATTGACGGGTTCCATAGTCAAAAGTTCGAAAACGTAAAACAATATTTCGTAAATTGCCGTTAAAGTAGCGTACTATTATTCGCAGCATGTAGAGGTCATAGGTCAATTCAAGAAGTTACTCGTACAAACGCTATCAAGTTTAAAACAGTGTCAAACATGAAATAGTCGCCAGATCGAGCATATTTCAAATTGCGTAAGCAGTAGTGTTCGTAAGTGAAGAGACAAAGTTTAAAGTCAAGCTCAATCGGGCATGGTTAGTTCTTGCATGGGAGACTGCCTGAGAAATCCAGCTAGGGAATTTTTTTTTGGTTTCATCCCATACATATCAAACAAGTGAGACAATGTTCGTGGATCTTTTTTTCACTGTAATGTCAATTATTTTTTGTAGAAAAACATGGAAATTTAGGCATGTTTTCAAGTTCATGAACTTTTTTCCAATTTCTCTGTTATTTTTGGAGATCAAGTTGGTGATGATGTCGGCACATAGAGGGGTTTGACCTGTTAACGTAGCGTGAAAAGTCGTACAAAGTGAACGCAAAGTTGTGCAAAGTGATTGGAAAGTTTGTAGATATATTTGTATGCTTGACCTAAATTGCTGGCATATAGAAACCCGCAGTTGTAAAGTCAAATAAATGACTAAAAGCGAGATGAAAACAGCCTATATAAGCAGAGTATCACATGAGCTGACTGACCGTAAAAATGTTAGAAAACAGCATGCAAAGTTGGTAAAAGCGTGCGAAACTTTGGCGGAGTTACATGTATATTTAACCTAAGTCATTGGAATGCCAACCCCGCAGTTAAATTTCGAAAACATTAAGTAATAGTCAAGAAAATGACAGATATAGAAGCAGATTATGGCAACTGCAAACCGAAAATCGAAGACAAACTGCTTGCAAAGTTTTGAAAAACGATTGCAAAGTTTGTAGATTCGTTTGGGAATGTTACATATGATATTATATTGACGGGTTCCATAGTCAAAAGTTCGAAAACGTAAAACAATATTTCGTAAATTGCCGTTAAAGTAGCGTACTATTATTCGCAACATGTAGAGGTCATAGGTCAATTTAAGAAGTTACTCGTACAAACGCTATCAGGTTTAAAACAGTGTCAAACATGAAATAGTCGCGAACGTGAGTATATTTCAAATTGCGTAAGCAGTAGTGTGGGTAGGTGAAGAGACAAAGTTTAAAGTCAAGCTCAGTCGGGCCTGGTTATTTCTTTCATGGGAGACTGCCTGAGAAAACCACCTAGGGAATTTTTTTTTTGGTTTCATCACATACATATCAAACATATGAGACAACGTTCGTGCATCTTTTTTTCACTGTAATGTAAATTATTTTTTGTAGAAAAACATGGAAATTTAGGCATGTTTTCAAGTTCCTGAACATTTTTCCAATTTCTCTATTATTTTTGGAGATCAAGTTGGTGATGATGTTGGCACATAGTGGGGTTTGACCTGTTAACGTAGCGTGAAATTTCGTACAAAGTGAACGTAAAGTTGTGCAAAGTGATTGGAAAGTTTGTAGATATATTTGTATGCTTGACCTAACTTGTTGGCATATAGAAACCCGCAGTTGTAAAGCCAAATAAATGACTAAAAGCGAGATGAAAGCAGCCTATATAAGCAGAGTATCACATGACCTGACTGACCGTAAAAATGATAGAAAACAGCATGCAAAGTTGGTAAAAGCGTGCGAAACTTTGGCGGAGTTACATGTATATTTAACCTAAGTCATTGGAATGCCAACCCCGCAGTTAAATTTCGAAAACATTAAGTAATAGTCAAGAAAATGACAGATATAGAAGCAGATTACGGCAACTGCAAACCGAAAATCGAAGACAAACTGCTTGCAAAGTTTTGAAAAACGATTGCAAAGTTTGTAGATTCGTTTGGGAATGTTACATATGATATTATATTGACGGGTTCCATAGTCAAAAGTTCGAAAACGTAAAACAATATTTCGTAAATTGCCGTTAAAGTAGCGTACTATTATTCGCAACATGTAGAGGTCATAGGTCAATTTAAGAAGTTACTCGTACAAACGCTATCAGGTTTAAAACAGTGTCAAACATGAAATAGTCGCCAACGTGAGTATATTTCAAATTGCGTAAGCAGTAGTGTGGGTAGGTGAAGAGACAAAGTTTAAAGTCAAGCTCAGTCGGGCCTGGTTATTTCTTGCATGGGAGACTGCCTGAGAAAACCAGCTAGGGAATTTTTTTTTTGGTTTCATCACATACATATCAAACATATGAGACAACGTTCGTGCATCTTTTTTTCACTGTAATGTCAATTATTTTTTGTAGAAAAACATGGAAATTTAGGCATGTTTTCAAGTTCCTGAACATTTTTCCAATTTCTCTATTATTTTTGGAGATCAAGTTGGTGATGATGTTGGCACATAGTGGGGTTTGACCTGTTAACGTAGCGTGAAATTTCGTACAAAGTGAACGCAAAGTTGTGCAAAGTGATTGGAAAGTTTGTAGATATATTTGTATGCTTGACCTAACTTGTTGGCATATAGAAACCCGCGGTTGTAAAGTCAAATAAATGACTAAAAGCGAGATGAAAACAGCCTATATAAGCAGAGTATCACATGAGCTGACTGACCGTAAAAATGATAGAAAACAGCATGCAAAGTTGGTAAAAGCGTGTGAAACTTTGGCGGAGTTACATGTATATTTAACCTAAGTCATTGGAATGCCAACCGCGCAGTTAAATTTCGAAAACATTAAGTAAAAGTCAAGAAAATGACAGATATATAAGCAGATTATGGCAACTGCAAACCGTAAATCGAAGACAAACTGCTTGCAAAGTTTTCAAAAACGATTGCAAAGTTTGTAGATTCGTTTGGAAATGTTACATATGATATTATATTGACGGGTTCCATAGTAAAAAGTTCGAAAACGTAAAACAATATTTCGTAAATTGCCGTTAAAGTAGCGTACTATTATTCGCAGCATGTAGAGGTCATAGGTCAATTCAGGAAGTTACTCGTACAAACGCTATCTGGTTTAAAACATTGTCAAACATGAAATAGTCGCCAGATCGAGCATATTTCACATTGCGTAAGCAGTAGTGTTGGTAGGTGACGAGACAAAGTTTAAAGTCAAGCTCAATCGGGCATGGTTAGTTCTTGCATGGGCGACTGCCTGAGAAAACCAGCTAGGGAAATTGTTTTTGGTTTCATCACATACATATCAAACATACAAAAGAACGTTCGTGCATCTTTTTTCACTGTAATGTCGATTATTTTTAGTAGAAAAACATGGAAATTTAGGCATGTTTTGAAGTTCATGAACATTTTTCCAATTTCTCTGTTATTTTTGGAGATCAAGTTGGTGATGATGTCGGCACATAGTGGGGTTTGACCTGTTAACGTACCATGAATAGTCGTACAAATTGAACGCAGAGTTGTGCAAAGTGATTGGAAAGTTTGTAGATATATTTGTATGCTTGACCTAACTTGTTGGCATATAGAATCCCGCAGTTGTAAAGTCAAATAAATGAATAAAAGCGAGATGAAAACAGCCTATATAAGCAGAGTATCACATGAGCTGACTGACAGTAAAAATGATAGAAAACAGCATACAAAGTTGGTAAAAGCGTGCGAAACGTTGGCGGAGTTACATGTATATTTAAAATAAGTCATTGGAATGCCAACCCCGCAGTTAAATTTCGAAAACATTAAGTCAAAGTCAAGAAAATGCCAGATATATAAGCAGATTATGGCAACTGCAAACCGTAAATCGAAGACAAACTGCTTGCAAAGTTTTAAAAAACGATTGCAAAGTTTGTAGATTCGTTTGGGAATGTCACATATGATATTATATTGACGGGTTACATAGTCAAAAGTTCGAAAACTTAAAAAAATATTTCGAAATTGCCGTCAAAGTAGCGTACTATTATTAGCAGCATGTAGAGGTCATAGGTCAATTTAAGAAGTTACTCGTACAAACGCTATCAGGTTTAAAACAGTGTCAAACTTGAAATAGTCGCCAACTCGAGTATGTTTCAAATTGCGTAAGCAGTAGTGTGGGTAGGTGAAGAGACAAAGTTTAAAGTCAAGCTCAGTCGGGCCTGGCTAGTTCTTGCATGGGAGACTGCCTGAGAAAACCATCTAGGAATTTTTTTTTGGTTTCATCACATACATATCAAACATATGAGACAATGTTCGTGGATCTTTTTTTCACTGAGATGTAAATTATTTTTAGTAGAAAAACATGGAAATTTAGGCATGTTTTCAAGTTCATGAACATTTTTCCAATTTCTCTATTATTTTTGGAGATCAAGTTGGTGATGATGTCGGTACATAGTGGGGTTTGACCTGTTAACGTACCGTGAAAAGTCGTACAAAGTGAACGCAAAGTTGTGCAAAGTGATTGGAAAGTTTGTAGATATATTTGTAAGCTGGATCTAACTTGTTGGCATATAGAAACCCGCAGTTGTAAAGTCAAATAAATGAATAAAAGCGAGATGAAAACAGCCTATATAAGCAGAGTATTACATGAGCTGACTAACAGTAAAAATGATAGAAAACAGCATGCAAAGTTGGTAAAAGCGTGCGAAACGTTGGCGGAGTTACATGTATATTTAAAATAAGTCATTGGAATGCCAACCCCGCAGTTAAATTTCGAAAACATTAAGTAAAAGTCAAGAAAATGCCAGATATATAAGCAGATTATGGCAACTGCAAACCGAAAATCGAAGACAAACTGCTTGCAAAGTTTTGAAAAACGATTGCAAAGTTTGTAGATTCGTTTGGGAATGTTACATATGATATTATATTGACGGGTTCCATAGTCAAAAGTTCGAAAACGTAAAACAATATTTCGTAAATTGCCGTTAAAGTAGCGAACTATTATTCGCAGCATGTAGAGGTCATAGGTCAATTCAAGAAGTTACTCGTACAAACGCTATCAGGTTTAAAACAGTGTCAAACATGAAATAGTCGCCAGATCGAGCATATTTCAAATTGCGTAAGCAGTAGTGTTGGTAGGTGAAGAGACAAAGTTTAAAGTCAAGCTCAGTCGGGCCTGGTTAGTTCTTGCATTGGAGACTGCCTGAGAAAACCATCTAGGAATTTTTTTTTGGTTTCATCACATACATATCAAACATATGAGACAATGTTCGTGGATCTTTTTTTCACTGAGATGTAAATTATTTTTAGTAGAAAAACATGGAAATTTAGGCATGTTTTCAAGTTCATGAACATTTTTCCAATTTCTCTATTATTTTTGGAGATCAAGTTGGTGATGATGTCGGTACATAGTGGGGTTTGACCTGTTAACGTACCGTGAAAAGTCGTACAAAGTGAACGCAAAGTTGTGCAAAGTGATTGGAAAGTTTGTAGATATATTTGTAAGCTGGATCTAACTTGTTGGCATATAGAAACCCGCAGTTGTAAAGTCAAATAAATGAATAAAAGCGAGATGAAAACAGCCTATATAAGCAGAGTATTACATGAGCTGACTAACAGTAAAAATGATAGAAAACAGCATGCAAAGTTGGTAAAAGCGTGCGAAACGTTGGCGGAGTTACATGTATATTTACCCTAAGTCATTGGAATGCCAACCCCGCAGTTAAATTTCGAAAACATTAAGTCAAAGTCAAGAAAATGCCAGATATATAAGCAGATTATGGCAACTGCAAACCGTAAATCGAAGACAAACTGCTTGCAAAGTTTTAAAAAACGATTGCAAAGTTTGTAGATTCGTTTGGGAATGTCACATATGATATTATATTGACGGGTTACATAGTCAAAAGTTCGAAAACTTAAAAAAATATTTCGAAATTGCCGTCAAAGTAGCGTACTATTATTAGCAGCATGTAGAGGTCATAGGTCAATTTAAGAAGTTACTCGTACAAACGCTATCAGGTTTAAAACAGTGTCAAACTTGAAATAGTCGCCAACTCGAGTATGTTTCAAATTGCGTAAGCAGTAGTGTGGGTAGGTGAAGAGACAAAGTTTAAAGTCAAGCTCAGTCGGGCCTGGCTAGTTCTTGCATGGGAGACTGCCTGAGAAAACCAGCTAGGAATTTTTTTTTGGTTTCATCACATACATATCAAACATATGAGACAATGTTCGCGGGACTTTTTTTCACTGTGATGTAAATTATTTGTAGTAGAAAAACATGGAAATTTAGGCATGTTTTCAAGTTCATGAACATTTTTCCAATTTCTCTATTATTTTTCGAGATCAAGTTGGTGATGATGTCGGCACATAGTGGGGTTTGACCTGTTAACGTACCGTGAAAAGTCGTACAAAGTGAACGCAAAGTTGTGCAAAGGGATTGGAAAGTTTGTAGATATATTTGTATGCTTGATCTAACTTGTTGGCATATAGAAACCCGCAGTTGTAAAGTCAAATAAATGAATAAAAGCGAGATGAAAACAGCCTATATAAGCAGAGTATTACATGAGCTGACTGACCGTAAAAATGAGAGAAAACAGCATGCAAAGTTGGTAAAAGCGTGCGAAACGTTGGCGGAGATACATTTATATTTAACCTAAGTCATTGGAATGCCAACCCCGCAGTTAAATTTCGAAAACATTAAGTAAAAGTCAAGAAAATGCCAGATATATAGCAGATTATGGCAACTGCAAACCGTAAATCGAAGACAAACTGCTTGCAAAGTTTTGAAAAACGATTGTAAAATTTGTAGATTCGTTTGGGAATGTTACATATGATATTATATTGACGGGTTCCATAGTCAAAAGTTCGAAAACGTAAAACAATAAAACAATATTTCGTAAATTGTCGTTAAAGTAGCGTACTATTATTCGCAGCATGTAGAGGTCATAGGTCAATTCAAGAAGTTACTCGTACAAACGCTATCAGGTTTAAAACAGTATCAAATTTGAAATAGTCGCCAACTCGAGTATGTTTCAAATTGCGTAAGCAGTAGTGTGGGTAGGTGAAGAGACAAAGTTTAAAGTCAAGCTCAGTCGGGCCTGGTTAGTTCTTGCATTGGAGACTGCCTGAGAAAACCATCTAGGAATTTTTTTTTGGTTTCATCACATACATATCAAACATATGAGACAATGTTCGTGGATCTTTTTTTCACTGAGATGTAAATTATTTTTAGTAGAAAAACATGGAAATTTAGGCATGTTTTCAAGTTCATGAACATTTTTCCAATTTCTCTATTATTTTTGGAGATCAAGTTGGTGATGATGTCGGTACATAGTGGGGTTTGACCTGTTAACGTACCGTGAAAAGTCGTACAAAGTGAACGCAAAGTTGTGCAAAGTGATTGGAAAGTTTGTAGATATATTTGTAAGCTGGATCTAACTTGTTGGCATATAGAAACCCGCAGTTGTAAAGTCAAATAAATGAATAAAAGCGAGATGAAAACAGCCTATATAAGCAGAGTATTACATGAGCTGACTAACAGTAAAAATGATAGAAAACAGCATGCAAAGTTGGTAAAAGCGTGCGAAACGTTGGCGGAGTTACATGTATATTTACCCTAAGTCATTGGAATGCCAACCCCGCAGTTAAATTTCGAAAACATTAAGTCAAAGTCAAGAAAATGCCAGATATATAAGCAGATTATGGCAACTGCAAACCGTAAATCGAAGACAAACTGCTTGCAAAGTTTTAAAAAACGATTGCAAAGTTTGTAGATTCGTTTGGGAATGTCACATATGATATTATATTGACGGGTTACATAGTCAAAAGTTCGAAAACTTAAAAAAATATTTCGAAATTGCCGTCAAAGTAGCGTACTATTATTAGCAGCATGTAGAGGTCATAGGTCAATTTAAGAAGTTACTCGTACAAACGCTATCAGGTTTAAAACAGTGTCAAACTTGAAATAGTCGCCAACTCGAGTATGTTTCAAATTGCGTAAGCAGTAGTGTGGGTAGGTGAAGAGACAAAGTTTAAAGTCAAGCTCAGTCGGGCCTGGCTAGTTCTTGCATGGGAGACTGCCTGAGAAAACCATCTAGGAATTTTTTTTTGGTTTCATCACATACATATCAAACATATGAGACAATGTTCGTGGATCTTTTTTTCACTGAGATGTAAATTATTTTTAGTAGAAAAACATGGAAATTTAGGCATGTTTTCAAGTTCATGAACATTTTTCCAATTTCTCTATTATTTTTGGAGATCAAGTTGGTGATGATGTCGGTACATAGTGGGGTTTGACCTGTTAACGTACCGTGAAAAGTCGTACAAAGTGAACGCAAAGTTGTGCAAAGTGATTGGAAAGTTTGTAGATATATTTGTAAGCTGGATCTAACTTGTTGGCATATAGAAACCCGCAGTTGTAAAGTCAAATAAATGAATAAAAGCGAGATGAAAACAGCCTATATAAGCAGAGTATTACATGAGCTGACTAACAGTAAAAATGATAGAAAACAGCATGCAAAGTTGGTAAAAGCGTGCGAAACGTTGGCGGAGTTACATGTATATTTACCCTAAGTCATTGGAATGCCAACCCCGCAGTTAAATTTCGAAAACATTAAGTCAAAGTCAAGAAAATGCCAGATATATAAGCAGATTATGGCAACTGCAAACCGTAAATCGAAGACAAACTGCTTGCAAAGTTTTAAAAAACGATTGCAAAGTTTGTAGATTCGTTTGGGAATGTCACATATGATATTATATTGACGGGTTACATAGTCAAAAGTTCGAAAACTTAAAAAAATATTTCGAAATTGCCGTCAAAGTAGCGTACTATTATTAGCAGCATGTAGAGGTCATAGGTCAATTTAAGAAGTTACTCGTACAAACGCTATCAGGTTTAAAACAGTGTCAAACTTGAAATAGTCGCCAACTCGAGTATGTTTCAAATTGCGTAAGCAGTAGTGTGGGTAGGTGAAGAGACAAAGTTTAAAGTCAAGCTCAGTCGGGCCTGGCTAGTTCTTGCATGGGAGACTGCCTGAGAAAACCATCTAGGAATTTTTTTTTGGTTTCATCACATACATATCAAACATATGAGACAATGTTCGTGGATCTTTTTTTCACTGAGATGTAAATTATTTTTAGTAGAAAAACATGGAAATTTAGGCATGTTTTCAAGTTCATGAACATTTTTCCAATTTCTCTATTATTTTTGGAGATCAAGTTGGTGATGATGTCGGTACATAGTGGGGTTTGACCTGTTAACGTACCGTGAAAAGTCGTACAAAGTGAACGCAAAGTTGTGCAAAGTGATTGGAAAGTTTGTAGATATATTTGTAAGCTGGATCTAACTTGTTGGCATATAGAAACCCGCAGTTGTAAAGTCAAATAAATGAATAAAAGCGAGATGAAAACAGCCTATATAAGCAGAGTATTACATGAGCTGACTGACCGTAAAAATGAGAGAAAACAGCATGCAAAGTTGGTAAAAGCGTGCGAAACGTTGGCGGAGTTACATGTATATTTAAAATAAGTCATTGGAATGCCAACCCCGCAGTTAAATTTCGAAAACATTAAGTAAAAGTCAAGAAAATGCCAGATATATAAGCAGATTATGGCAACTGCAAACCGAAAATCGAAGACAAACTGCTTGCAAAGTTTTGAAAAACGATTGCAAAGTTTGTAGATTCGTTTGGGAATGTTACATATGATATTATATTGACGGGTTCCATAGTCAAAAGTTCGAAAACGTAAAACAATATTTCGTAAATTGCCGTTAAAGTAGCGTACTATTATTCGCAGCATGTAGAGGTCATAGGTCAATTCAAGAAGTTACTCGTACAAACGCTATCAGGTTTAAAACAGTGTCAAACATGAAATAGTCGCCAGATCGAGCATATTTCAAATTGCGTAAGCAGTAGTGTTGGTAGGTGAAGAGACAAAGTTTAAAGTCAAGCTCAGTCGGGCCTGGTTAGTTCTTGCATTGGAGACTGCCTGAGAAAACCATCTAGGAATTTTTTTTTGGTTTCATCACATACATATCAAACATATGAGACAATGTTCGTGGATCTTTTTTTCACTGAGATGTAAATTATTTTTAGTAGAAAAACATGGAAATTTAGGCATGTTTTCAAGTTCATGAACATTTTTCCAATTTCTCTATTATTTTTGGAGATCAAGTTGGTGATGATGTCGGTACATAGTGGGGTTTGACCTGTTAACGTACCGTGAAAAGTCGTACAAAGTGAACGCAAAGTTGTGCAAAGTGATTGGAAAGTTTGTAGATATATTTGTAAGCTGGATCTAACTTGTTGGCATATAGAAACCCGCAGTTGTAAAGTCAAATAAATGAATAAAAGCGAGATGAAAACAGCCTATATAAGCAGAGTATTACATGAGCTGACTAACAGTAAAAATGATAGAAAACAGCATGCAAAGTTGGTAAAAGCGTGCGAAACGTTGGCGGAGTTACATGTATATTTACCCTAAGTCATTGGAATGCCAACCCCGCAGTTAAATTTCGAAAACATTAAGTCAAAGTCAAGAAAATGCCAGATATATAAGCAGATTATGGCAACTGCAAACCGTAAATCGAAGACAAACTGCTTGCAAAGTTTTAAAAAACGATTGCAAAGTTTGTAGATTCGTTTGGGAATGTCACATATGATATTATATTGACGGGTTACATAGTCAAAAGTTCGAAAACTTAAAAAAATATTTCGAAATTGCCGTCAAAGTAGCGTACTATTATTAGCAGCATGTAGAGGTCATAGGTCAATTTAAGAAGTTACTCGTACAAACGCTATCAGGTTTAAAACAGTGTCAAACTTGAAATAGTCGCCAACTCGAGTATGTTTCAAATTGCGTAAGCAGTAGTGTGGGTAGGTGAAGAGACAAAGTTTAAAGTCAAGCTCAGTCGGGCCTGGCTAGTTCTTGCATGGGAGACTGCCTGAGAAAACCAGCTAGGAATTTTTTTTTGGTTTCATCACATACATATCAAACATATGAGACAATGTTCGCGGGACTTTTTTTCACTGTGATGTAAATTATTTGTAGTAGAAAAACATGGAAATTTAGGCATGTTTTCAAGTTCATGAACATTTTTCCAATTTCTCTATTATTTTTCGAGATCAAGTTGGTGATGATGTCGGCACATAGTGGGGTTTGACCTGTTAACGTACCGTGAAAAGTCGTACAAAGTGAACGCAAAGTTGTGCAAAGGGATTGGAAAGTTTGTAGATATATTTGTATGCTTGATCTAACTTGTTGGCATATAGAAACCCGCAGTTGTAAAGTCAAATAAATGAATAAAAGCGAGATGAAAACAGCCTATATAAGCAGAGTATTACATGAGCTGACTGACCGTAAAAATGAGAGAAAACAGCATGCAAAGTTGGTAAAAGCGTGCGAAACGTTGGCGGAGTTACATTTATATTTAACCTAAGTCATTGGAATGCCAACCCCGCAGTTAAATTTCGAAAACATTAAGTAAAAGTCAAGAAAATGCCAGATATATAGCAGATTATGGCAACTGCAAACCGTAAATCGAAGACAAACTGCTTGCAAAGTTTTGAAAAACGATTGTAAAATTTGTAGATTCGTTTGGGAATGTTACATATGATATTATATTGACGGGTTCCATAGTCAAAAGTTCGAAAACGTAAAACAATAAAACAATATTTCGTAAATTGTCGTTAAAGTAGCGTACTATTATTCGCAGCATGTAGAGGTCATAGGTCAATTCAAGAAGTTACTCGTACAAACGCTATCAGGTTTAAAACAGTATCAAATTTGAAATAGTCGCCAACTCGAGTATGTTTCAAATTGCGTAAGCAGTAGTGTGGGTAGGTGAAGAGACAAAGTTTAAAGTCAAGCTCAGTCGGGCCTGGTTAGTTCTTGCATTGGAGACTGCCTGAGAAAACCATCTAGGAATTTTTTTTTGGTTTCATCACATACATATCAAACATATGAGACAATGTTCGTGGATCTTTTTTTCACTGAGATGTAAATTATTTTTAGTAGAAAAACATGGAAATTTAGGCATGTTTTCAAGTTCATGAACATTTTTCCAATTTCTCTATTATTTTTGGAGATCAAGTTGGTGATGATGTCGGTACATAGTGGGGTTTGACCTGTTAACGTACCGTGAAAAGTCGTACAAAGTGAACGCAAAGTTGTGCAAAGTGATTGGAAAGTTTGTAGATATATTTGTAAGCTGGATCTAACTTGTTGGCATATAGAAACCCGCAGTTGTAAAGTCAAATAAATGAATAAAAGCGAGATGAAAACAGCCTATATAAGCAGAGTATTACATGAGCTGACTAACAGTAAAAATGATAGAAAACAGCATGCAAAGTTGGTAAAAGCGTGCGAAACGTTGGCGGAGTTACATGTATATTTACCCTAAGTCATTGGAATGCCAACCCCGCAGTTAAATTTCGAAAACATTAAGTCAAAGTCAAGAAAATGCCAGATATATAAGCAGATTATGGCAACTGCAAACCGTAAATCGAAGACAAACTGCTTGCAAAGTTTTAAAAAAACGATTGCAAAGTTTGTAGATTCGTTTGGGAATGTCACATATGATATTATATTGACGGGTTACATAGTCAAAAGTTCGAAAACTTAAAAAAATATTTCGAAATTGCCGTCAAAGTAGCGTACTATTATTAGCAGCATGTAGAGGTCATAGGTCAATTTAAGAAGTTACTCGTACAAACGCTATCAGGTTTAAAACAGTGTCAAACTTGAAATAGTCGCCAACTCGAGTATGTTTCAAATTGCGTAAGCAGTAGTGTGGGTAGGTGAAGAGACAAAGTTTAAAGTCAAGCTCAGTCGGGCCTGGCTAGTTCTTGCATGGGAGACTGCCTGAGAAAACCAGCTAGGAATTTTTTTTTGGTTTCATCACATACATATCAAACATATGAGACAATGTTCGCGGGACTTTTTTTCACTGTGATGTAAATTATTTGTAGTAGAAAAACATGGAAATTTAGGCATGTTTTCAAGTTCATGAACATTTTTCCAATTTCTCTATTATTTTTCGAGATCAAGTTGGTGATGATGTCGGCACATAGTGGGGTTTGACCTGTTAACGTACCGTGAAAAGTCGTACAAAGTGAACGCAAAGTTGTGCAAAGGGATTGGAAAGTTTGTAGATATATTTGTATGCTTGATCTAACTTGTTGGCATATAGAAACCCGCAGTTGTAAAGTCAAATAAATGAATAAAAGCGAGATGAAAACAGCCTATATAAGCAGAGTATTACATGAGCTGACTGACCGTAAAAATGAGAGAAAACAGCATGCAAAGTTGGTAAAAGCGTGCGAAACGTTGGCGGAGTTACATGTATATTTAAAATAAGTCATTGGAATGCCAACCCCGCAGTTAAATTTCGAAAACATTAAGTAAAAGTCAAGAAAATGCCAGATATATAAGCAGATTATGGCAACTGCAAACCGAAAATCGAAGACAAACTGCTTGCAAAGTTTTGAAAAACGATTGCAAAGTTTGTAGATTCGTTTGGGAATGTTACATATGATATTATATTGACGGGTTCCATAGTCAAAAGTTCGAAAACGTAAAACAATATTTCGTAAATTGCCGTTAAAGTAGCGTACTATTATTCGCAGCATGTAGAGGTCATAGGTCAATTCAAGAAGTTACTCGTACAAACGCTATCAGGTTTAAAACAGTGTCAAACATGAAATAGTCGCCAGATCGAGCATATTTCAAATTGCGTAAGCAGTAGTGTTGGTAGGTGAAGAGACAAAGTTTAAAGTCAGGCTCAGTCGGGCCTGGTTAGTTCTTGCATTGGAGACTGCCTGAGAAAACCATCTAGGAATTTTTTTTTGGTTTCATCACATACATATCAAACATATGAGACAATGTTCGTGGATCTTTTTTTCACTGAGATGTAAATTATTTTTAGTAGAAAAACATGGAAATTTAGGCATGTTTTCAAGTTCATGAACATTTTTCCAATTTCTCTATTATTTTTGGAGATCAAGTTGGTGATGATGTCGGTACATAGTGGGGTTTGACCTGTTAACGTACCGTGAAAAGTCGTACAAAGTGAACGCAAAGTTGTGCAAAGTGATTGGAAAGTTTGTAGATATATTTGTAAGCTGGATCTAACTTGTTGGCATATAGAAACCCGCAGTTGTAAAGTCAAATAAATGAATAAAAGCGAGATGAAAACAGCCTATATAAGCAGAGTATTACATGAGCTGACTAACAGTAAAAATGATAGAAAACAGCATGCAAAGTTGGTAAAAGCGTGCGAAACGTTGGCGGAGTTACATGTATATTTACCCTAAGTCATTGGAATGCCAACCCCGCAGTTAAATTTCGAAAACATTAAGTCAAAGTCAAGAAAATGCCAGATATATAAGCAGATTATGGCAACTGCAAACCGTAAATCGAAGACAAACTGCTTGCAAAGTTTTAAAAAACGATTGCAAAGTTTGTAGATTCGTTTGGGAATGTCACATATGATATTATATTGACGGGTTACATAGTCAAAAGTTCGAAAACTTAAAAAAATATTTCGAAATTGCCGTCAAAGTAGCGTACTATTATTAGCAGCATGTAGAGGTCATAGGTCAATTTAAGAAGTTACTCGTACAAACGCTATCAGGTTTAAAACAGTGTCAAACTTGAAATAGTCGCCAACTCGAGTATGTTTCAAATTGCGTAAGCAGTAGTGTGGGTAGGTGAAGAGACAAAGTTTAAAGTCAAGCTCAGTCGGGCCTGGCTAGTTCTTGCATGGGAGACTGCCTGAGAAAACCAGCTAGGAATTTTTTTTTGGTTTCATCACATACATATCAAACATATGAGACAATGTTCGCGGGACTTTTTTTCACTGTGATGTAAATTATTTGTAGTAGAAAAACATGGAAATTTAGGCATGTTTTCAAGTTCATGAACATTTTTCCAATTTCTCTATTATTTTTCGAGATCAAGTTGGTGATGATGTCGGCACATAGTGGGGTTTGACCTGTTAACGTACCGTGAAAAGTCGTACAAAGTGAACGCAAAGTTGTGCAAAGGGATTGGAAAGTTTGTAGATATATTTGTATGCTTGATCTAACTTGTTGGCATATAGAAACCCGCAGTTGTAAAGTCAAATAAATGAATAAAAGCGAGATGAAAACAGCCTATATAAGCAGAGTATTACATGAGCTGACTGACCGTAAAAATGAGAGAAAACAGCATGCAAAGTTGGTAAAAGCGTGCGAAACGTTGGCGGAGTTACATTTATATTTAACCTAAGTCATTGGAATGCCAACCCCGCAGTTAAATTTCGAAAACATTAAGTAAAAGTCAAGAAAATGCCAGATATATAGCAGATTATGGCAACTGCAAACCGTAAATCGAAGACAAACTGCTTGCAAAGTTTTGAAAAACGATTGTAAAATTTGTAGATTCGTTTGGGAATGTTACATATGATATTATATTGACGGGTTCCATAGTCAAAAGTTCGAAAACGTAAAACAATAAAACAATATTTCGTAAATTGTCGTTAAAGTAGCGTACTATTATTCGCAGCATGTAGAGGTCATAGGTCAATTCAAGAAGTTACTCGTACAAACGCTATCAGGTTTAAAACAGTATCAAATTTGAAATAGTCGCCAACTCGAGTATGTTTCAAATTGCGTAAGCAGTAGTGTGGGTAGGTGAAGAGACAAAGTTTAAAGTCAAGCTCAGTCGGGCCTGGTTAGTTCTTGCATTGGAGACTGCCTGAGAAAACCATCTAGGAATTTTTTTTTGGTTTCATCACATACATATCAAACATATGAGACAATGTTCGTGGATCTTTTTTTCACTGAGATGTAAATTATTTTTAGTAGAAAAACATGGAAATTTAGGCATGTTTTCAAGTTCATGAACATTTTTCCAATTTCTCTATTATTTTTGGAGATCAAGTTGGTGATGATGTCGGTACATAGTGGGGTTTGACCTGTTAACGTACCGTGAAAAGTCGTACAAAGTGAACGCAAAGTTGTGCAAAGTGATTGGAAAGTTTGTAGATATATTTGTAAGCTGGATCTAACTTGTTGGCATATAGAAACCCGCAGTTGTAAAGTCAAATAAATGAATAAAAGCGAGATGAAAACAGCCTATATAAGCAGAGTATTACATGAGCTGACTAACAGTAAAAATGATAGAAAACAGCATGCAAAGTTGGTAAAAGCGTGCGAAACGTTGGCGGAGTTACATGTATATTTACCCTAAGTCATTGGAATGCCAACCCCGCAGTTAAATTTCGAAAACATTAAGTCAAAGTCAAGAAAATGCCAGATATATAAGCAGATTATGGCAACTGCAAACCGTAAATCGAAGACAAACTGCTTGCAAAGTTTTAAA
Source organism: Saccoglossus kowalevskii (assembly GCF_978046115.1). Classification (NCBI taxonomy): domain Eukaryota; kingdom Metazoa; phylum Hemichordata; class Enteropneusta; family Harrimaniidae; genus Saccoglossus; species Saccoglossus kowalevskii. The sequence continues at coordinate 9,354,035 of NC_140655.1, read as the reverse complement.
AAACGATTGCAAAGTTTGTAGATTCGTTTGGGAATGTCACATATGATATTATATTGACGGGTTACATAGTCAAAAGTTCGAAAACTTAAAAAAATATTTCGAAATTGCCGTCAAAGTAGCGTACTATTATTAGCAGCATGTAGAGGTCATAGGTCAATTTAAGAAGTTACTCGTACCAACGCTATCAGGTTTAAAACAGTGTCAAACTTGAAATAGTCGCCAACTCGAGTATGTTTCAAATTGCGTAAGCAGTAGTGTGGGTAGGTGAAGAGACAAAGTTTAAAGTCAAGCTCAGTCGGGCCTGGCTAGTTCTTGCATGGGAGACTGCCTGAGAAAACCAGCTAGGAATTTTTTTTTGGTTTCATCACATACATATCAAACATATGAGACAATGTTCGCGGGACTTTTTTTCACTGTGATGTAAATTATTTGTAGTAGAAAAACATGGAAATTTAGGCATGTTTTCAAGTTCATGAACATTTTTCCAATTTCTCTATTATTTTTCGAGATCAAGTTGGTGATGATGTCGGCACATAGTGGGGTTTGACCTGTTAACGTACCGTGAAAAGTCGTACAAAGTGAACGCAAAGTTGTGCAAAGGGATTGGAAAGTTTGTAGATATATTTGTATGCTTGATCTAACTTGTTGGCATATAGAAACCCGCAGTTGTAAAGTCAAATAAATGAATAAAAGCGAGATGAAAACAGCCTATATAAGCAGAGTATTACATGAGCTGACTGACCGTAAAAATGAGAGAAAACAGCATGCAAAGTTGGTAAAAGCGTGCGAAACGTTGGCGGAGTTACATTTATATTTAACCTAAGTCATTGGAATGCCAACCCCGCAGTTAAATTTCGAAAACATTAAGTAAAAGTCAAGAAAATGCCAGATATATAGCAGATTATGGCAACTGCAAACCGTAAATCGAAGACAAACTGCTTGCAAAGTTTTGAAAAACGATTGTAAAATTTGTAGATTCGTTTGGGAATGTTACATATGATATTATATTGACGGGTTCCATAGTCAAAAGTTCGAAAACGTAAAACAATAAAACAATATTTCGTAAATTGTCGTTAAAGTAGCGTACTATTATTCGCAGCATGTAGAGGTCATAGGTCAATTCAAGAAGTTACTCGTACAAACGCTATCAGGTTTAAAACAGTATCAAATTTGAAATAGTCGCCAACTCGAGTATGTTTCAAATTGCGTAAGCAGTAGTGTGGGTAGGTGAAGAGACAAAGTTTAAAGTCAAGCTCAGTCGGGCCTGGTTAGTTCTTGCATGGGAGACTGCCTGAGAAAACCAGCTAGGAATTTTTTTTTGGTTTCATCACATACATATCAAACATATGAGACAATGTTCGTGGGACTTTTTTTCACTATGATGTAAATTATTTTTAGTAGAAAAACATGGAAATTTAGGCATGTTTTCAAGTTCATGAAAATTTTTCCAATTTCTCTATTATTTTTCGAGATCAAGTTGGTGATGATGTCGGCACATAGTGGGGTTTGACCTGTTAACGTAGCGTGAAAAGTCGTACAAAGTGAACGCAAAGTTGTGCAAAGTGATTGGAAAGTTTATAGATATATTTGTATGCTTGACCTAACTTGTTGGCATATAGAAACCCGCAGTTGTAAAGTCAAATAAATGAATAAAAGCGAGATGAAAACAGCCTATATAAGCAGAGTATCACATGAGCTGACTGACCGTAAAAATGATAGAAAACAGCATGCAAAGTTGGTAAAAGCGTGCGAAACGTTGGCGGAGTTACATGTATATTTAACCTAAGTCATTGGAATGCCAACCCCGCAGTTAAATTTCGAAAACATTAAGTAAAAATCAAGAAAATGCCAGATATATAAGCAGATTATGGCAACTGCAAACCGAAAATCGAAGACAAACTGCTTGCAAAGTTTTGAAAAACGATTGTAAAATTTGTAGATTCGTTTGGGAATGTTACATATGATATTATATTGACGGGTTCCATAGTCAAAAGTTCGAAAACGTAAAACAATATTTCGTAAATTGCCGTCAAAGTAGCGTACTATTATTCGCAGCATGTAGAGGTCATAGGTCAATTTATGAAGTTACTCCTACAAACGCTATTAGGTTTAAAACAGTGTCAAACATGAAATAGTCGCCAGATCGAGTATCTTTCAAATTGCGTAAGCAGTAGTGTGGGTAGGTGAAGATACAAAGTTTAAAGTCAAGCTCAGTCGGGCCTGGTTATATCTTGCATGGGAGTCTGCCTGCGAAAACCAGCTAGGAATTTATTTTTGGTTTCATCACATACATATCAAACATATGAGACAATGGTCGTGGATCTTTTTTTCACTGTGATGTAAATTATTTTTAGTAGAAAAACATGGAAATTTAGGCATGTTTTCAAGTTCATGAACATTTTTCCAATTTCTCTATTATTTTTCGAGATCAAGTTGGTGATGATGTCGGCACATAGTGGGGTTTGACCTGTTAACGTAGCGTGAAAAGTCGTACAAAGTGAAGGCAAAGTTGTGCAAAGTGATTGGAAAGTTTGTAGATATATTTGTATGCTTGACCTAACTTGTTGGCATATAGAAACCCGCAGTTGTAAAGTCAAATAAATGAATAAAAGCGAGATGAAAACAGCCTATATAAGCAGAGTATCACATGAGCTGACTGACCGTAAAAATGATAGAAAACAGCATGCAAAGTTGGTAAAAGCGTGCGAAACGTTGGCGGAGTTACATGTATATTTAACCTAAGTCATTGGAATGCCAACCCCGCAGTTAAATTTCGAAAACATTAAGTAAAAGTCAAGAAAATGCCAGATATATAAGCAGATTATGGCAACTGCAAACCGAAAATCGAAGACAAACTGCTTGCAAAGTTTTGAAAAACGATTGCAAAATTTGTAGATTCGTTTGGGAATGTTACATATGATATTATATTGACGGGTTCCATAGTCAAAAGTTCGAAAACGTAAAACAATATTTCGTAAATTGTCGCTAAAGTAGCGTACTATTATTCGCAGCATGTAGAGGTCATAGGTCAATTCAAGAAGTTACTCGTACAAACGCTATCAGGTTTAAAACAGTATCAAACTTGAAATAGTCGCCAACTCGAGTATGTTTCAAATTGCGTAAGCAGTAGTGTGGGTAGGTGAAGAGACAAAGTTTAAAGTCAAGCTCAGTCGGGCCTGGTTAGTTCTTGCATGGGAGACTGCCTGAGAAAACCAGCTAGGAATTTTTTTTTGGTTTCATCACATACATATCAAACATATGAGACAATGTTCGTGGGACTTTTTTCACAGTGATGTAAATTATTTTTAGTAGAAAAACATGGAAATTTAGGCATGTTTTCAAGTTCATGAACATTTTTCCAATTTCTCTATTATTTTTCGAGATCAAGTTGGTGATGATGTCGGCACATAGTGGGGTTTGACCTGTTAACGTACCGTGAAAAGTCGTACAAAGTGAACGCAAAGTTGTGCAAAGGGATTGGAAAGTTTGTAGATATATTTGTATGCTTGATCTAACTTGTTGGCATATAGAAACCCGCAGTTGTAAAGTCAAATAAATGAATAAAAGCGAGATGAAAACAGCCTATATAAGCAGAGTATTACATGAGCTGACTGACCGTAAAAATGATAGAAAACAGCATGCAAAGTTGGTAAAAGCGTGCGAAACGTTGGCGGAGTTACATGTATATTTAACCTAAGTCATTGGAATGCCAACCCCGCAGTTAAATTTCGAAAACATTAAGTAAAAGTCAAGAAAATGCCAGATATATAAGCAGATTATGGCAACTGCAAACCGTAAATCGAAGACAAACTGCTTACAAAGATTTAAAAAACGATTGCAAAGTTTGTAGATTCGTTTGGGAATGTCACATATGATATTATATTGACGGGTTACATAGTCAAAAGTTCGAAAACTTAAAAAAATATTTCGTAAATTGCCGTCAAAGTAGCGTACTCTTATTCGCAGCATGTAGATGTCATAGGTCAATTTAAGAAGTTACTCGTACAAACGCTATCAGGTTTAAAACAGTGTCAAACTTGAAATAGTCGCCAACTCGAGTATATTTCAAATTGCGTAAGCAGTAGTGTGGGTAGGGGAAGATACAAAGTTTAAAGTCAAGCTCAGTCGGCCCTGGTTAGTTCTTGCATGGGAGACTGCCTGAGAAAACCAGCTAGGATTTTTCTTTGGTTTCATCACATACATATCAAACATATGAGACAATGTTCGTGGGCCTTTTTTTCACTGTGATGTAAATTATTTTTAGTAGAAAAACATGGAAATTTAGGCATGTTTTCAAGTTCATGAACATTTTTCCATTTTCTCTATTATTTTTCGAGATCAAGTTGGTGATGATGTCGGCACATAGTGGGGTTTGACCTGTTAACGTACCGTGAAAAGTCGTACAACGTGAACGCAAAGTTGTGCAAAGTGTTTGGAAAGTTTGTAGATATATTTATATGCTTGATCTAACTTGTTGGCATATAGAAACCCGCAGTTGTAAAGTCAAATAAATGAATAAAAGCGAGATGAAAACCGCCTATATAAGCAGAGTATTACATGAGCTGACTGACCGTAAAAATGATAGAAAACAGCATGCAAAGTTGGTAAAAGCGTGCGAAACGTTGGCGGAGTTACATGTATATTTAACCTAAGTCATTGGAATGTCAACCCCGCAGTTAAATTTCGAAAACATTAAGTAAAAGTCAAGAAAATGCCAGATATAGAAGCAGATTATGGCAACTGCAAACCGAAAATCGAAGACAAACTGCTTGCAAAGTTTTAAAAAACGATTGCAAAGTTTGTAGATTCGTTTGGGTATGTCACATATGATATTATATTGACGGGTTACATAGTCAAAAGTTCAAAAACTTAAAAAAATATTTCGTAAATTTCCGTCAAAGTAGCGTACTATTATTCGCAGCATGTAGAGGTCATAGGTCCATTTAAGAAGTTACTCGTACAAACGCTATCAGGTTTAAAACAGTGTCAAACTTGAAATAGTCGCCAACTCGAGTATATTTCAATTTGCGTAAGCAGTAGTGTGGGTAGGTGAAGAGACAAAGTTTAAAGTCAAGCTCAATCGGGCATGGTTAGTTCTTGCATGGGAGACTGCCTGAGAAAACCAGCTAGGAAATTTTTTTTTTGGTTTCATCACATACATATCAAACATATGAGACAACGTTCGTGCATCTTTTTTTCACTGTAATGTCAATTATTTTTAGTAGAAAAACATGGAAATTTAGGCGTGTTTTCAAGTTCATGAACATTTTTCCAATTTCTCTGTTATTTTTGGAGATCAAGTTGATGATGATGTCGGCACATTGTGGGGTATGACCTGTTAACGTACCGTGAAAAGTCGTACAAAGTGAACGCAAAGTTGTGCAAAGTGATTGGAAAGTTTGTAGATATATTTGTATGCTTGATCTAACTTGTTGGCATATAGAAACCCGCAGTTGTAAAGACAAATAAATGAATAAAAGCGAGATGAAAACAGCCTATATAAGCAGAGTATTACATGAGCTGACTGACCGTAAAAATGATAGAAAACAGCATGCAAAGTTGGTAAAAGCGTGCGAAACGTTGGCGGAGTTACATGTATATTTAACCTAAGTCATTGGAATGCCAACCCCGCAGTTAAATTTCGAAAACATTAAGTAAAAGTCAAGAAAATGCCAGATATATAAGCAGATTATGGCAACTGCAAACCGTAAATCGAAGACAAACTGCTTGCAAAGTTTTAAAAAACGATTGCAAAGTTTGTAGATTCGTTTGGGAATGTCACATATGATATTATATTGACGGGTTACATAGTCAAAAGTTCAAAAACTTAAAAAAATATTTCGTAAATTTCCGTCAAAGTAGCGTACTATTATTCGCAGCATGTAGAGGTCATAGGTCCATTTAAGAAGTTACTCGTACAAACGCTATCAGGTTTAAAACAGTGTCAAACTTGAAATAGTCGCCAACTCGAGTATATTTCAATTTGCGTAAGCAGTAGTGTGGGTAGGTGAAGAGACAAAGTTTAAAGTCAAGCTCAATCGGGCATGGTTAGTTCTTGCATGGGAGACTGCCTGAGAAAACCAGCTAGGAAATTTTTTTTTGGTTTCATCACATACATATCAAACATATGAGACAACGTTCGTGCATCTTTTTTTCACTGTAATGTCAATTATTTTTAGTAGAAAAACATGGAAATTTAGGCATGTTTTCAAGTTCATGAACATTTTTCCATTTTCTCTATTATTTTTCGAGATCAAGTTGGTGATGATGTCGGCACATAGTGGGGTTTGACCTGTTAACGTACCGTGAAAAGTCGTACAACGTGAACGCAAAGTTGTGCAAAGTGTTTGGAAAGTTTGTAGATATATTTATATGCTTGATCTAACTTGTTGGCATATAGAAACCCGCAGTTGTAAAGTCAAATAAATGAATAAAAGCGAGATGAAAACCGCCTATATAAGCAGAGTATTACATGAGCTGACTGACCGTAAAAATGATAGAAAACAGCATGCAAAGTTGGTAAAAGCGTGCGAAACGTTGGCGGAGTTACATGTATATTTAACCTAAGTCATTGGAATGCCAACCCCGCAGTTAAATTTCGAAAACATTAAGTAAAAGTCAAGAAAATGCCATATATATAAGCAGATTATGGCAACTGCAAACCGTAAATCGAAGACAAACTGCTTGCAAAGTTTTAAAAAACGATTGCAAAGTTTGTAGATTCGTTTGGGAATGTCACATATGATATTATATTGACGGGTTACATAGTCAAAAGTTCGAATAGGTCATAGGTCCATTTAAGAAGTTACTCGTACAAACGCTATCAGGTTTAAAACAGTGTCAAACTTGAAATAGTCGCCAACTCGAGTATATTTCAATTTGCGTAAGCAGTAGTGTGGGTAGGTGAAGAGACAAAGTTTAAAGTCAAGCTCAATCGGGCATGGTTAGTTCTTGCATGGGAGACTGCCTGAGAAAACCAGCTAGGAAATTTTTTTTTGGTTTCATCACATACATATCAAACATATGAGACAACGTTCGTGCATCTTTTTTTCACTGTAATGTCAATTATTTTTAGTAGAAAAACATGGAAATTTAGGCATGTTTTCAAGTTCATGAACATTTTTCCATTTTCTCTATTATTTTTCGAGATCAAGTTGGTGATGATGTCGGCACATAGTGGGGTTTGACCTGTTAACGTACCGTGAAAAGTCGTACAACGTGAACGCAAAGTTGTGCAAAGTGTTTGGAAAGTTTGTAGATATATTTATATGCTTGATCTAACTTGTTGGCATATAGAAACCCGCAGTTGTAAAGTCAAATAAATGAATAAAAGCGAGATGAAAACCGCCTATATAAGCAGAGTATTACATGAGCTGACTGACCGTAAAAATGATAGAAAACAGCATGCAAAGTTGGTAAAAGCGTGCGAAACGTTGGCGGAGTTACATGTATATTTAACCTAAGTCATTGGAATGCCAACCCCGCAGTTAAATTTCGAAAACATTAAGTAAAAGTCAAGAAAATGCCATATATATAAGCAGATTATGGCAACTGCAAACCGTAAATCGAAGACAAACTGCTTGCAAAGTTTTAAAAAACGATTGCAAAGTTTGTAGATTCGTTTGGGAATGTCACATATGATATTATATTGACGGGTTACATAGTCAAAAGTTCAAAAACTTAAAAAAATATTTCGTAAATTTCCGTCAAAGTAGCGTACTATTATTCGCAGCATGTAGAGGTCATAGGTCCATTTAAGAAGTTACTCGTACAAACGCTATCAGGTTTAAAACAGTGTCCAACTTGAAATAGTCGCCAACTCGAGTATATTTCAATTTGCGTAAGCAGTAGTGTGGGTAGGTGAAGAGACAAAGTTTAAAGTCAAGCTCAATCGGGCATGGTTAGTTCTTGCATGGGAGACTGCCTGAGAAAACCAGCTAGGAAATTTTTTTTTGGTTTCATCACATACATATCAAACATATGAGACAACGTTCGTGCATCTTTTTTTCACTGTAATGTCAATTATTTTTAGTAGAAAAACATGGAAATTTAGGCATGTTTTCAAGTTCATGAACATTTTTCCATTTTCTCTATTATTTTTCGAGATCAAGTTGGTGATGATGTCGGCACATAGTGGGGTTTGACCTGTTAACGTACCGTGAAAAGTCGTACAACGTGAACGCAAAGTTGTGCAAAGTGTTTGGAAAGTTTGTAGATATATTTATATGCTTGATCTAACTTGTTGGCATATAGAAACCCGCAGTTGTAAAGTCAAATAAATGAATAAAAGCGAGATGAAAACCGCCTATATAAGCAGAGTATTACATGAGCTGACTGACCGTAAAAATGATAGAAAACAGCATGCAAAGTTGGTAAAAGCGTGCGAAACGTTGGCGGAGTTACATGTATATTTAACCTAAGTCATTGGAATGCCAACCCCGCAGTTAAATTTCGAAAACATTAAGTAAAAGTCAAGAAAATGCCATATATATAAGCAGATTATGGCAACTGCAAACCGTAAATCGAAGACAAACTGCTTGCAAAGTTTTAAAAAACGATTGCAAAGTTTGTAGATTCGTTTGGGAATGTCACATATGATATTATATTGACGGGTTACATAGTCAAAAGTTCAAAAACTTAAAAAAATATTTCGTAAATTTCCGTCAAAGTAGCGTACTATTATTCGCAGCATGTAGAGGTCATAGGTCCATTTAAGAAGTTACTCGTACAAACGCTATCAGGTTTAAAACAGTGTCCAACTTGAAATAGTCGCCAACTCGAGTATATTTCAATTTGCGTAAGCAGTAGTGTGGGTAGGTGAAGAGACAAAGTTTAAAGTCAAGCTCAATCGGGCATGGTTAGTTCTTGCATGGGAGACTGCCTGAGAAAACCAGCTAGGAAATTTTTTTTTGGTTTCATCACATACATATCAAACATATGAGACAACGTTCGTGCATCTTTTTTTCACTGTAATGTCAATTATTTTTAGTAGAAAAACATGGAAATTTAGGCATGTTTTCAAGTTCATGAACATTTTTCCATTTTCTCTATTATTTTTCGAGATCAAGTTGGTGATGATGTCGGCACATAGTGGGGTTTGACCTGTTAACGTACCGTGAAAAGTCGTACAACGTGAACGCAAAGTTGTGCAAAGTGTTTGGAAAGTTTGTAGATATATTTATATGCTTGATCTAACTTGTTGGCATATAGAAACCCGCAGTTGTAAAGTCAAATAAATGAATAAAAGCGAGATGAAAACCGCCTATATAAGCAGAGTATTACATGAGCTGACTGACCGTAAAAATGATAGAAAACAGCATGCAAAGTTGGTAAAAGCGTGCGAAACGTTGGCGGAGTTACATGTATATTTAACCTAAGTCATTGGAATGCCAACCCCGCAGTTAAATTTCGAAAACATTAAGTAAAAGTCAAGAAAATGCCAGATATATAAGCAGATTATGGCAACTGCAAACCGTAAATCGAAGACAAACTGCTTGCAAAGTTTTAAAAAACGATTGCAAAGTTTGTAGATTCGTTTGGGAATGTCACATATGATATTATATTGACGGGTTACATAGTCAAAAGTTCAAAAACTTAAAAAAATATTTCGTAAATTTCCTTCAAAGTAGCGTACTATTATTCGCAGCATGTAGAGGTCATAGGTCCATTTAAGAAGTTACTCGTACAAACGCTATCAGGTTTAAAACAGTGTCAAACTTGAAATAGTCGCCAACTCGAGTATATTTCAATTTGCGTAAGCAGTAGTGTGGGTAGGTGAAGAGACAAAGTTTAAAGTCAAGCTCAATCGGGCATGGTTAGTTCTTGCATGGGAGACTGCCTGAGAAAACCAGCTAGGAAATTTTTTTTTGGTTTCATCACATACATATCAAACATATGAGACAACGTTCGTGCATCTTTTTTTCACTGTAATGTCAATTATTTTTAGTAGAAAAACATGGAAATTTAGGCATGTTTTCAAGTTCATGAACATTTTTCCATTTTCTCTATTATTTTTCGAGATCAAGTTGGTGATGATGTCGGCACATAGTGGGGTTTGACCTGTTAACGTACCGTGAAAAGTCGTACAACGTGAACGCAAAGTTGTGCAAAGTGTTTGGAAAGTTTGTAGATATATTTATATGCTTGATCTAACTTGTTGGCATATAGAAACCCGCAGTTGTAAAGTCAAATAAATGAATAAAAGCGAGATGAAAACCGCCTATATAAGCAGAGTATTACATGAGCTGACTGACCGTAAAAATGATAGAAAACAGCATGCAAAGTTGGTAAAAGCGTGCGAAACGTTGGCGGAGTTACATGTATATTTAACCTAAGTCATTGGAATGCCAACCCCGCAGTTAAATTTCGAAAACATTAAGTAAAAGTCAAGAAAATTCCATATATATAAGCAGATTATGGCAACTGCAAACCGTAAATCGAAGACAAACTGCTTGCAAAGTTTTAAAAAACGATTGCAAAGTTTGTAGATTCGTTTGGGAATGTCACATATGATATTATATTGACGGGTTACATAGTCAAAAGTTCGAATAGGTCATAGGTCCATTTAAGAAGTTACTCGTACAAACGCTATCAGGTTTAAAACAGTGTCAAACTTGAAATAGTCGCCAACTCGAGTATATTTCAATTTGCGTAAGCAGTAGTGTGGGTAGGTGAAGAGACAAAGTTTAAAGTCAAGCTCAATCGGGCATGGTTAGTTCTTGCATGGGAGACTGCCTGAGAAAACCAGCTAGGAAATTTTTTTTTGGTTTCATCACATACATATCAAACATATGAGACAACGTTCGTGCATCTTTTTTTCACTGTAATGTCAATTATTTTTAGTAGAAAAACATGGAAATTTAGGCATGTTTTCAAGTTCATGAACATTTTTCCATTTTCTCTATTATTTTTCGAGATCAAGTTGGTGATGATGTCGGCACATAGTGGGGTTTGACCTGTTAACGTACCGTGAAAAGTCGTACAACGTGAACGCAAAGTTGTGCAAAGTGTTTGGAAAGTTTGTAGATATATTTATATGCTTGATCTAACTTGTTGGCATATAGAAACCCGCAGTTGTAAAGTCAAATAAATGAATAAAAGCGAGATGAAAACCGCCTATATAAGCAGAGTATTACATGAGCTGACTGACCGTAAAAATGATAGAAAACAGCATGCAAAGTTGGTAAAAGCGTGCGAAACGTTGGCGGAGTTACATGTATATTTAACCTAAGTCATTGGAATGCCAACCCCGCAGTTAAATTTCGAAAACATTAAGTAAAAGTCAAGAAAATGCCATATATATAAGCAGATTATGGCAACTGCAAACCGTAAATCGAAGACAAACTGCTTGCAAAGTTTTAAAAAACGATTGCAAAGTTTGTAGATTCGTTTGGGAATGTCACATATGATATTATATTGACGGGTTACATAGTCAAAAGTTCAAAAACTTAAAAAAATATTTCGTAAATTTCCGTCAAAGTAGCGTACTATTATTCGCAGCATGTAGAGGTCATAGGTCCATTTAAGAAGTTACTCGTACAAACGCTATCAGGTTTAAAACAGTGTCAAACTTGAAATAGTCGCCAACTCGAGTATATTTCAATTTGCGTAAGCAGTAGTGTGGGTAGGTGAAGAGACAAAGTTTAAAGTCAAGCTCAATCGGGCATGGTTAGTTCTTGCATGGGAGACTGCCTGTGAAAACCAGCTAGGAAATTTTTTTTTGGTTTCATCACATACATATCAAACATATGAGACAACGTTCGTGCATCTTTTTTTCACTGTAATGTCAATTATTTTTAGTAGAAAAACATGGAAATTTAGGCATGTTTTCAAGTTCATGAACATTTTTCCATTTTCTCTATTATTTTTCGAGATCAAGTTGGTGATGATGTCGGCACATAGTGGGGTTTGACCTGTTAACGTACCGTGAAAAGTCGTACAACGTGAACGCAAAGTTGTGCAAAGTGTTTGGAAAGTTTGTAGATATATTTATATGCTTGATCTAACTTGTTGGCATATAGAAACCCGCAGTTGTAAAGTCAAATAAATGAATAAAAGCGAGATGAAAACCGCCTATATAAGCAGAGTATTACATGAGCTGACTGACCGTAAAAATGATAGAAAACAGCATGCAAAGTTGGTAAAAGCGTGCGAAACGTTGGCGGAGTTACATGTATATTTAACCTAAGTCATTGGAATGCCAACCCCGCAGTTAAATTTCGAAAACATTAAGTAAAAGTCAAGAAAATTCCATATATATAAGCAGATTATGGCAACTGCAAACCGTAAATCGAAGACAAACTGCTTGCAAAGTTTTAAAAAACGATTGCAAAGTTTGTAGATTCGTTTGGGAATGTCACATATGATATTATATTGACGGGTTACATAGTCAAAAGTTCGAATAGGTCATAGGTCCATTTAAGAAGTTACTCGTACAAACGCTATCAGGTTTAAAACAGTGTCAAACTTGAAATAGTCGCCAACTCGAGTATATTTCAATTTGCGTAAGCAGTAGTGTGGGTAGGTGAAGAGACAAAGTTTAAAGTCAAGCTCAATCGGGCATGGTTAGTTCTTGCATGGGAGACTGCCTGAGAAAACCAGCTAGGAAATTTTTTTTTGGTTTCATCACATACATATCAAACATATGAGACAACGTTCGTGCATCTTTTTTTCACTGTAATGTCAATTATTTTTAGTAGAAAAACATGGAAATTTAGGCATGTTTTCAAGTTCATGAACATTTTTCCATTTTCTCTATTATTTTTCGAGATCAAGTTGGTGATGATGTCGGCACATAGTGGGGTTTGACCTGTTAACGTACCGTGAAAAGTCGTACAACGTGAACGCAAAGTTGTGCAAAGTGTTTGGAAAGTTTGTAGATATATTTATATGCTTGATCTAACTTGTTGGCATATAGAAACCCGCAGTTGTAAAGTCAAATAAATGAATAAAAGCGAGATGAAAACCGCCTATATAAGCAGAGTATTACATGAGCTGACTGACCGTAAAAATGATAGAAAACAGCATGCAAAGTTGGTAAAAGCGTGCGAAACGTTGGCGGAGTTACATGTATATTTAACCTAAGTCATTGGAATGCCAACCCCGCAGTTAAATTTCGAAAACATTAAGTAAAAGTCAAGAAAATGCCATATATATAAGCAGATTATGGCAACTGCAAACCGTAAATCGAAGACAAACTGCTTGCAAAGTTTTAAAAAACGATTGCAAAGTTTGTAGATTCGTTTGGGAATGTCACATATGATATTATATTGACGGGTTACATAGTCAAAAGTTCAAAAACTTAAAAAAATATTTCGTAAATTTCCGTCAAAGTAGCGTACTATTATTCGCAGCATGTAGAGGTCATAGGTCCATTTAAGAAGTTACTCGTACAAACGCTATCAGGTTTAAAACAGTGTCAAACTTGAAATAGTCGCCAACTCGAGTATATTTCAATTTGCGTAAGCAGTAGTGTGGGTAGGTGAAGAGACAAAGTTTAAAGTCAAGCTCAATCGGGCATGGTTAGTTCTTGCATGGGAGACTGCCTGTGAAAACCAGCTAGGAAATTTTTTTTTGGTTTCATCACATACATATCAAACATATGAGACAACGTTCGTGCATCTTTTTTTCACTGTAATGTCAATTATTTTTAGTAGAAAAACATGGAAATTTAGGCATGTTTTCAAGTTCATGAACATTTTTCCATTTTCTCTATTATTTTTCGAGATCAAGTTGGTGATGATGTCGGCACATAGTGGGGTTTGACCTGTTAACGTACCGTGAAAAGTCGTACAACGTGAACGCAAAGTTGTGCAAAGTGTTTGGAAAGTTTGTAGATATATTTATATGCTTGATCTAACTTGTTGGCATATAGAAACCCGCAGTTGTAAAGTCAAATAAATGAATAAAAGCGAGATGAAAACCGCCTATATAAGCAGAGTATTACATGAGCTGACTGACCGTAAAAATGATAGAAAACAGCATGCAAAGTTGGTAAAAGCGTGCGAAACGTTGGCGGAGTTACATGTATATTTAACCTAAGTCATTGGAATGCCAACCCCGCAGTTAAATTTCGAAAACATTAAGTAAAAGTCAAGAAAATTCCATATATATAAGCAGATTATGGCAACTGCAAACCGTAAATCGAAGACAAACTGCTTGCAAAGTTTTAAAAAACGATTGCAAAGTTTGTAGATTCGTTTGGGAATGTCACATATGATATTATATTGACGGGTTACATAGTCAAAAGTTCGAATAGGTCATAGGTCCATTTAAGAAGTTACTCGTACAAACGCTATCAGGTTTAAAACAGTGTCAAACTTGAAATAGTCGCCAACTCGAGTATATTTCAATTTGCGTAAGCAGTAGTGTGGGTAGGTGAAGAGACAAAGTTTAAAGTCAAGCTCAATCGGGCATGGTTAGTTCTTGCATGGGAGACTGCCTGAGAAAACCAGCTAGGAAATTTTTTTTTGGTTTCATCACATACATATCAAACATATGAGACAACGTTCGTGCATCTTTTTTTCACTGTAATGTCAATTATTTTTAGTAGAAAAACATGGAAATTTAGGCATGTTTTCAAGTTCATGAACATTTTTCCATTTTCTCTATTATTTTTCGAGATCAAGTTGGTGATGATGTCGGCACATAGTGGGGTTTGACCTGTTAACGTACCGTGAAAAGTCGTACAACGTGAACGCAAAGTTGTGCAAAGTGTTTGGAAAGTTTGTAGATATATTTATATGCTTGATCTAACTTGTTGGCATATAGAAACCCGCAGTTGTAAAGTCAAATAAATGAATAAAAGCGAGATGAAAACCGCCTATATAAGCAGAGTATTACATGAGCTGACTGACCGTAAAAATGATAGAAAACAGCATGCAAAGTTGGTAAAAGCGTGCGAAACGTTGGCGGAGTTACATGTATATTTAACCTAAGTCATTGGAATGCCAACCCCGCAGTTAAATTTCGAAAACATTAAGTAAAAGTCAAGAAAATGCCATATATATAAGCAGATTATGGCAACTGCAAACCGTAAATCGAAGACAAACTGCTTGCAAAGTTTTAAAAAACGATTGCAAAGTTTGTAGATTCGTTTGGGAATGTCACATATGATATTATATTGACGGGTTACATAGTCAAAAGTTCAAAAACTTAAAAAAATATTTCGTAAATTTCCGTCAAAGTAGCGTACTATTATTCGCAGCATGTAGAGGTCATAGGTCCATTTAAGAAGTTACTCGTACAAACGCTATCAGGTTTAAAACAGTGTCAAACTTGAAATAGTCGCCAACTCGAGTATATTTCAATTTGCGTAAGCAGTAGTGTGGGTAGGTGAAGAGACAAAGTTTAAAGTCAAGCTCAATCGGGCATGGTTAGTTCTTGCATGGGAGACTGCCTGTGAAAACCAGCTAGGAAATTTTTTTTTGGTTTCATCACATACATATCAAACATATGAGACAACGTTCGTGCATCTTTTTTTCACTGTAATGTCAATTATTTTTAGTAGAAAAACATGGAAATTTAGGCATGTTTTCAAGTTCATGAACATTTTTCCAATTTCTCTGTTATTTTTGGAGATCAAGTTGGTGATGATGTCGGCACATTGTGGGGTATGACCTGTTAACGTACCGTGAAAAGTCGTACAAAGTGAACGCAAAGTTGTGCAAAGTGATTGCAAAGTTTGTAGATATATTTGTATGCTTGATCTAACTTGTTGGCATATAGAAACCCGCAGTTGTAAAGTCAAATAAATGAATAAAAGCGAGATGAAAACAGCCTATATAAGCAGAGTATTATATGAGCTGACTGACCGTAAAAATGATAGAAAACATCATGCAAAGTTGGTAAAAGAGTGCGAAACGTTGGCGGAGTTACATGTATATTTAACCTAAGTCATTGGAATGCCAACCCCGCAGTTAAATTTCGAAAACATTAAGTAAAAGTCAAGAAAATGCCAGATATATAAGCAGATTATGGCAACTGCAAACCGTAAATCGAAGACAAACTGCTTGCAAAGTTTTAAAAAACGATTGCAAAGTTTGTAGATTCGTTTGGGAATGTCACATATGATATTATATTGACGGGTTACATAGTCAAAAGTTCGAAAACTTAAAAAGATATTTCGTAAATTGCCGTCAAAGTAGCGTACTATTATTCGCAGCATGTAGAGGTCATAGGTCAATTTAAGAAGTTACTCGTACAAACGCTATCAGGTTTAAAACAGTGTCAAACTTGAAATAGTCGCCAACTCGAATATATTTCAAATTGCGTAAGCAGTAGTGTGGGTAGGTGAAGAGACACAGTTTAAAGTCAAGCTCAATCGGGCATGGTTAGTTCTTGCATGGGAGACTGCCTGAGAAAACCAGCTAGGAATTTTTTTTTTGGTTTCATCACATACATATCAAACATATGAGACAACGTTCGTGCATCTTTTTTTCACTGTGATGTAAATTATTTTTAGTAGAAAAACATGGAAATTTAGGCATGTTTTCAAGTTCATGAAAATTTTTCCAATTTCTCTATTATTTTTGGAGATCAAGTTGGTGATGATGTCGGCACATAGTGGGGTTTGACCTGTTAACGTACCGTGAAAAGTCGTACAAAGTGAACGCAAAGTTGTGCAAAGTGATTGGAAAGTTTGTAGATATATTTGTATGCTTGATCTAACTTGTTGGCAAATAGAAACCCGCAGTTGTAAAGTCAAATAAATGAATGAAAGCGAGATGAAAACAGCATATATAAGCAGAGTATTACATGAGCTGACTGACCGTAAAAATGATAGAAAACAGCATGCAAAGTTGGTAAAAGAGTGCGAAACGTTGGCGGAGTTACATGTATATTTAACCTAAGTCATTGGAATGCCAACCCCGCAGTTAAATTTCGAAAACATTAAGTAAAAGTCAAGAAAATGCCAGATATATAAGCAGATTATGGCAACTGCAAACCGTAAATCGAAGACAAACTGCTTGCAAAGTTTTAAAAAACGATTGCAAAGTTTGTAGATTCGTTTGGGAATGTCACATATGATATTATATTGACGGGTTACATAGTCAAAAGTTCGAAAACTTAAAAAGATATTTCGTAAATTGCCGTCAAAGTAGCGTACTATTATTCGCAGCATGTAGAGGTCATAGGTCAATTTAAGAAGTTACTCGTACAAACGCTATCAGGTTTAAAACAGTGTCAAACTTGAAATAGTCGCCAACTCGAGTATATTTCAAATTGCGTAAGCAGTAGTGTGGGTAGGTGAAGAGACACAGTTTAAAGTCAAGCTCAATCGGGCATGGTTAGTTCTTGCATGGGAGACTGCCTGAGAAAACCAGCTATGAATTTTTTTTTGGTTACATCTCATACATATCAAACATATGAGACAACGTTCGTGCATCTTTTTTTCACTGTAATGTCAATTATTTTTAGTAGAAAAACATGGAAATTTAGGCATGTTTTCAAGTTCATGAACATTTTTCCAATTTCTCTGTTATTTTTGTAGATCAAGTTGGTGATGATGTCGGCACATAGTGGGGTATGACCTGTTAACGTACCGTGAAAAGTCGTACAAAGTGAACGCAAAGTTGTGCAAAGTGATTGGAAAGTTTGTAGATATATTTGTATGCTTGATCTAACTTGTTGGCATATAGAAACCCGCAGTTGTAAAGTCAAATAAATGAATAAAAGCGAGATGAAAACCGCCTATATAAGCAGAGTATTACATGAGCTGACTGACCGTAAAAATGATAGAAAACAGCATGCAAAGTTGGTAAAAGAGTGCGAAACGTTGGCGGAGTTACATGTATATTTAACCTAAGTCATTGGAATGCCAACCCCGCAGTTAAATTTCGAAAACATTAAGTAAAAGTCAAGAAAATGCCATATATATAAGCAGATTATGGCAACTGCAAACCGTAAATCGAAGACAAACTGCTTGCAAAGTTTTAAAAAACGATTGCAAAGTTTGTAGATTCGTTTGGGAATGTCACATATGATATTATATTGACGGGTTACATAGTCAAAAGTTCGAATAGGTCATAGGTCCATTTAAGAAGTTACTCGTACAAACGCTATCAGGTTTAAAACAGTGTCAAACTTGAAATAGTCGCCAACTCGAGTATATTTCAATTTGCGTAAGCAGTAGTGTGGGTAGGTGAAGAGACAAAGTTTAAAGTCAAGCTCAATCGGGCATGGTTAGTTCTTGCATGGGAGACTGCCTGAGAAAACCAGCTAGGAAATTTTTTTTTGGTTTCATCACATACATATCAAACATATGAGACAACGTTCGTGCATCTTTTTTTCACTGTAATGTCAATTATTTTTAGTAGAAAAACATGGAAATTTAGGCATGTTTTCAAGTTCATGAACATTTTTCCATTTTCTCTATTATTTTTCGAGATCAAGTTGGTGATGATGTCGGCACATAGTGGGGTTTGACCTGTTAACGTACCGTGAAAAGTCGTACAACGTGAACGCAAAGTTGTGCAAAGTGTTTGGAAAGTTTGTAGATATATTTATATGCTTGATCTAACTTGTTGGCATATAGAAACCCGCAGTTGTAAAGTCAAATAAATGAATAAAAGCGAGATGAAAACCGCCTATATAAGCAGAGTATTACATGAGCTGACTGACCGTAAAAATGATAGAAAACAGCATGCAAAGTTGGTAAAAGCGTGCGAAACGTTGGCGGAGTTACATGTATATTTAACCTAAGTCATTGGAATGCCAACCCCGCAGTTAAATTTCGAAAACATTAAGTAAAAGTCAAGAAAATGCCATATATATAAGCAGATTATGGCAACTGCAAACCGTAAATCGAAGACAAACTGCTTGCAAAGTTTTAAAAAACGATTGCAAAGTTTGTAGATTCGTTTGGGAATGTCACATATGATATTATATTGACGGGTTACATAGTCAAAAGTTCAAAAACTTAAAAAAATATTTCGTAAATTTCCGTCAAAGTAGCGTACTATTATTCGCAGCATGTAGAGGTCATAGGTCCATTTAAGAAGTTACTCGTACAAACGCTATCAGGTTTAAAACAGTGTCCAACTTGAAATAGTCGCCAACTCGAGTATATTTCAATTTGCGTAAGCAGTAGTGTGGGTAGGTGAAGAGACAAAGTTTAAAGTCAAGCTCAATCGGGCATGGTTAGTTCTTGCATGGGAGACTGCCTGAGAAAACCAGCTAGGAAATTTTTTTTTGGTTTCATCACATACATATCAAACATATGAGACAACGTTCGTGCATCTTTTTTTCACTGTAATGTCAATTATTTTTAGTAGAAAAACATGGAAATTTAGGCATGTTTTCAAGTTCATGAACATTTTTCCATTTTCTCTATTATTTTTCGAGATCAAGTTGGTGATGATGTCGGCACATAGTGGGGTTTGACCTGTTAACGTACCGTGAAAAGTCGTACAACGTGAACGCAAAGTTGTGCAAAGTGTTTGGAAAGTTTGTAGATATATTTATATGCTTGATCTAACTTGTTGGCATATAGAAACCCGCAGTTGTAAAGTCAAATAAATGAATAAAAGCGAGATGAAAACCGCCTATATAAGCAGAGTATTACATGAGCTGACTGACCGTAAAAATGATAGAAAACAGCATGCAAAGTTGGTAAAAGCGTGCGAAACGTTGGCGGAGTTACATGTATATTTAACCTAAGTCATTGGAATGCCAACCCCGCAGTTAAATTTCGAAAACATTAAGTAAAAGTCAAGAAAATGCCATATATATAAGCAGATTATGGCAACTGCAAACCGTAAATCGAAGACAAACTGCTTGCAAAGTTTTAAAAAACGATTGCAAAGTTTGTAGATTCGTTTGGGAATGTCACATATGATATTATATTGACGGGTTACATAGTCAAAAGTTCAAAAACTTAAAAAAATATTTCGTAAATTTCCGTCAAAGTAGCGTACTATTATTCGCAGCATGTAGAGGTCATAGGTCCATTTAAGAAGTTACTCGTACAAACGCTATCAGGTTTAAAACAGTGTCAAACTTGAAATAGTCGCCAACTCGAGTATATTTCAATTTGCGTAAGCAGTAGTGTGGGTAGGTGAAGAGACAAAGTTTAAAGTCAAGCTCAATCGGGCATGGTTAGTTCTTGCATGGGAGACTGCCTGTGAAAACCAGCTAGGAAATTTTTTTTGGTTTCATCACATACATATCAAACATATGAGACAACGTTCGTGCATCTTTTTTTCACTGTAATGTCAATTATTTTTAGTAGAAAAACATGGAAATTTAGGCATGTTTTCAAGTTCATGAACATTTTTCCAATTTCTCTGTTATTTTTGGAGATCAAGTTGGTGATGATGTCGGCACATTGTGGGGTATGACCTGTTAACGTACCGTGAAAAGTCGTACAAAGTGAACGCAAAGTTGTGCAAAGTGATTGCAAAGTTTGTAGATATATTTGTATGCTTGATCTAACTTGTTGGCATATAGAAACCCGCAGTTGTAAAGTCAAATAAATGAATAAAAGCGAGATGAAAACAGCCTATATAAGCAGAGTATTATATGAGCTGACTGACCGTAAAAATGATAGAAAACATCATGCAAAGTTGGTAAAAGAGTGCGAAACGTTGGCGGAGTTACATGTATATTTAACCTAAGTCATTGGAATGCCAACCCCGCAGTTAAATTTCGAAAACATTAAGTAAAAGTCAAGAAAATGCCAGATATATAAGCAGATTATGGCAACTGCAAACCGTAAATCGAAGACAAACTGCTTGCAAAGTTTTAAAAAACGATTGCAAAGTTTGTAGATTCGTTTGGGAATGTCACATATGATATTATATTGACGGGTTACATAGTCAAAAGTTCGAAAACTTAAAAAGATATTTCGTAAATTGCCGTCAAAGTAGCGTACTATTATTCGCAGCATGTAGAGGTCATAGGTCAATTTAAGAAGTTACTCGTACAAACGCTATCAGGTTTAAAACAGTGTCAAACTTGAAATAGTCGCCAACTCGAATATATTTCAAATTGCGTAAGCAGTAGTGTGGGTAGGTGAAGAGACACAGTTTAAAGTCAAGCTCAATCGGGCATGGTTAGTTCTTGCATGGGAGACTGCCTGAGAAAACCAGCTAGGAAATTTTTTTTTGGTTTCATCTCATACATATCAAACATATGAGACAACGTTCGTGCATCTTTTTTTCACTGTAATGTCAATTATTTTTAGTAGAAAAACATGGAAATTTAGGCATGTTTTCAAGTTCATGAACATTTTTCCAATTTCTCTGTTATTTTTGTAGATCAAGTTGGTGATGATGTCGGCACATAGTGGGGTATGACCTGTTAACGTACCGTGAAAAGTCGTACAAAGTGAACACAAAGTTGTGCAAAGTGATTGGAAAGTTTGTAGATATATTTGTATGCTTGATCTAACTTGTTGGCATATAGAAACCCGCAGTTGTAAAGTCAAATAAATGAATGAAAGCGAGATGAAAACAGCATATATAAGCAGAGTATTACATGAGCTGACTGACCGTAAAAATGATAGAAAACAGCATGCAAAGTTGGTAAAAGAGTGCGAAACGTTGGCGGAGTTACATGTATATTTAACCTAAGTCATTGGAATGCCAACCCCGCAGTTAAATTTCGAAAACATTAAGTAAAAGTCAAGAAAATGCCAGATATATAAGCAGATTATGGCAACTGCAAACCGTAAATCGAAGACAAACTGCTTGCAAAGTTTTAAAAAACGATTGCAAAGTTTGTAGATTCGTTTGGGAATGTCACATATGATATTATATTGACGGGTTACATAGTCAAAAGTTCGAAAACTTAAAAAGATATTTCGTAAATTGCCGTCAAAGTAGCGTACTATTATTCGCAGCATGTAGAGGTCATAGGTCAATTTAAGAAGTTACTCGTACAAACGCTATCAGGTTTAAAACAGTGTCAAACTTGAAATAGTCGCCAACTCGAGTATATTTCAAATTGCGTAAGCAGTAGTGTGGGTAGGTGAAGAGACACAGTTTAAAGTCAAGCTCAATCGGGCATGGTTAGTTCTTGCATGGGAGACTGCCTGAGAAAACCAGCTATGAAATTTTTTTTTGGTTACATCTCATACATATCAAACATATGAGACAACGTTCGTGCATCTTTTTTTCACTGTAATGTCAATTATTTTTAGTAGAAAAACATGGAAATTTAGGCATGTTTTCAAGTTCATGAACATTTTTCCAATTTCTCTGTTATTTTTGTAGATCAAGTTGGTGATGATGTCGGCACATAGTGGGGTATGACCTGTTAACGTACCGTGAAAAGTCGTACAAAGTGAACGCAAAGTTGTGCAAAGTGATTGGAAAGTTTGTAGATATATTTGTATGCTTGATCTAACTTGTTGGCATATAGAAACCCGCAGTTGTAAAGTCAAATAAATGAATAAAAGCGAGATGAAAACAGCCTATATAAGCAGAGTATTACATGAGCTGACTGACCGTAAAAATGATAGAAAACAGCATGCAAAGTTGGTAAAAGAGTGCGAAACGTTGGCGGAGTTACATGTATATTTAACCTAAGTCATTGGAATGCCAACCCCGCAGTTAAATTTCGAAAACATTAAGTAATTGTCTGGAAAATGCCAGATATATAAGCAGATTATGGCAACTGCAAACCGTAAATCGAAGACAAACTGCTTGCAAAGTTTTAAAAAACGATTGCAAAGTTTGTAGATTCGTTTGGGAATGTCACATATGATATTATATTGACGGGTTACATAGTCAAAAGTTCGAAAACTTAAAAAAATATTTCGTAAATTGCCGTCAAAGTAGCGTACTATTATTCGCAGCATGTAGAGGTCATAGGTCAATTTAAGAAGTTACTCGTACAAACGCTATCAGGTTTAAAACAGTGTCAAACTTGAAATAGTCGCCAACTCGAGTATATTTCAAATTGCGTAAGCAGTAGTGTGGGTAGGTGAAGAGACACAGTTTAAAGTCAAGCTCAATCGGGCATGGTTAGTTCTTGCATGGGAGACTGCCTGAGAAAACCAGCTATGAAATTTTTTTTTGGTTACATCTCATACATATCAAACATATGAGACAACGTTCGTGCATCTTTTTTTCACTGTAATGTCAATTATTTTTAGTAGAAAAACATGGAAATTTAGGCATGTTTTCAAGTTCATGAACATTTTTCCAATTTCTCTGTTATTTTTGTAGATCAAGTTGGTGATGATGTCGGCACATAGTGGGGTATGACCTGTTAACGTACCGTGAAAAGTCGTACAAAGTGAACGCAAAGTTGTGCAAAGTGATTGGAAAGTTTGTAGATATATTTGTATGCTTGATCTAACTTGTTGGCATATAGAAACCCGCAGTTGTAAAGTCAAATAAATGAATAAAAGCGAGATGAAAACAGCCTATATAAGCAGAGTATTACATGAGCTGACTGACCGTAAAAATGATAGAAAACAGCATGCAAAGTTGGTAAAAGAGTGCGAAACGTTGGCGGAGTTACATGTATATTTAACCTAAGTCATTGGAATGCCAACCCCGCAGTTAAATTTCGAAAACATTAAGTAATTGTCTGGAAAATGCCAGATATATAAGCAGATTATGGCAACTGCAAACCGTAAATCGAAGACAAACTGCTTGCAAAGTTTTAAAAAACGATTGCAAAGTTTGTAGATTCGTTTGGGAATGTCACATATGATATTATATTGACGGGTTACATAGTCAAAAGTTCGAAAACTTAAAAAAATATTTCGTAAATTGCCGTCAAAGTAGCGTACTATTATTCGCAGCATGTAGAGGTCATAGGTCTATTTAAGAAGTTACTCGTACAAACGCTATCAGGTTTAAAACAGTGTCAAACTTGAAATAGTCGCCAACTCGAGTATATTTCAAATTGCGTAAGCAGTAGTGTGGGTAGGTGAAGAGACACAGTTTAAAGTCAAGCTCAATCGGGCATGGTTAGTTCTTGCATGGGAGACTGCCTGAGAAAACCAGCTATGAAATTTTTTTTTGGTTACATCTCATACATATCAAACATATGAGACAACGTTCGTGCATCTTTTTTTCACTGTAATGTCAATTATTTTTAGTAGAAAAACATGGAAATTTAGGCATGTTTTCAAGTTCATGAACATTTTTCCAATTTCTCTGTTATTTTTGTAGATCAAGTTGGTGATGATGTCGGCACATAGTGGGGTATGACCTGTTAACGTACCGTGAAAAGTCGTACAAAGTGAACGCAAAGTTGTGCAAAGTGATTGGAAAGTTTGTAGATATATTTGTATGCTTGATCTAACTTGTTGGCATATAGAAACCCGCAGTTGTAAAGTCAAATAAATGAATAAAAGCGAGATGAAAACAGCCTATATAAGCAGAGTATTACATGAGCTGACTGACCGTAAAAATGATAGAAAACAGCATGCAAAGTTGGTAAAAGAGTGCGAAACGTTGGCGGAGTTACATGTATATTTAACCTAAGTCATTGGAATGCCAACCCCGCAGTTAAATTTCGAAAACATTAAGTAATTGTCTGGAAAATGCCAGATATATAAGCAGATTATGGCAACTGCAAACCGTAAATCGAAGACAAACTGCTTGCAAAGTTTTAAAAAACGATTGCAAAGTTTGTAGATTCGTTTGGGAATGTCACATATGATATTATATTGACGGGTTACATAGTCAAAAGTTCGAAAACTTAAAAAAATATTTCGTAAATTGCCGTCAAAGTAGCGTACTATTATTCGCAGCATGTAGAGGTCATAGGTCAATTTAAGAAGTTACTCGTACAAACGCTATCAGGTTTAAAACAGTGTCAAACTTGAAATAGTCGCCAACTCGAGTATATTTCAAATTGCGTAAGCAGTAGTGTGGGTAGGTGAAGAGACACAGTTTAAAGTCAAGCTCAATCGGGCATGGTTAGTTCTTGCATGGGAGACTGCCTGAGAAAACCAGCTATGAAATTTTTTTTTGGTTACATCTCATACATATCAAACATATGAGACAACGTTCGTGCATCTTTTTTTCACTGTAATGTCAATTATTTTTAGTAGAAAAACATGGAAATTTAGGCATGTTTTCAAGTTCATGAACATTTTTCCAATTTCTCTGTTATTTTTGTAGATCAAGTTGGTGATGATGTCGGCACATAGTGGGGTATGACCTGTTAACGTACCGTGAAAAGTCGTACAAAGTGAACGCAAAGTTGTGCAAAGTGATTGGAAAGTTTGTAGATATATTTGTATGCTTGATCTAACTTGTTGGCATATAGAAACCCGCAGTTGTAAAGTCAAATAAATGAATAAAAGCGAGATGAAAACAGCCTATATAAGCAGAGTATTACATGAGCTGACTGACCGTAAAAATGATAGAAAACAGCATGCAAAGTTGGTAAAAGAGTGCGAAACGTTGGCGGAGTTACATGTATATTTAACCTAAGTCATTGGAATGCCAACCCCGCAGTTAAATTTCGAAAACATTAAGTAATTGTCTGGAAAATGCCAGATATATAAGCAGATTATGGCAACTGCAAACCGTAAATCGAAGACAAACTGCTTGCAAAGTTTTAAAAAACGATTGCAAAGTTTGTAGATTCGTTTGGGAATGTCACATATGATATTATATTGACGGGTTACATAGTCAAAAGTTCGAAAACTTAAAAAAATATTTCGTAAATTGCCGTCAAAGTAGCGTACTATTATTCGCAGCATGTAGAGGTCATAGGTCAATTTAAGAAGTTACTCGTACAAACGCTATCAGGTTTAAAACAGTGTCAAACTTGAAATAGTCGCCAACTCGAGTATATTTCAAATTGCGTAAGCAGTAGTGTGGGTAGGTGAAGAGACACAGTTTAAAGTCAAGCTCAATCGGGCATGGTTAGTTCTTGCATGGGAGACTGCCTGAGAAAACCAGCTATGAAATTTTTTTTTGGTTACATCTCATACATATCAAACATATGAGACAACGTTCGTGCATCTTTTTTTCACTGTAATGTCAATTATTTTTAGTAGAAAAACATGGAAATTTAGGCATGTTTTCAAGTTCATGAACATTTTTCCAATTTCTCTGTTATTTTTGTAGATCAAGTTGGTGATGATGTCGGCACATAGTGGGGTATGACCTGTTAACGTACCGTGAAAAGTCGTACAAAGTGAACGCAAAGTTGTGCAAAGTGATTGGAAAGTTTGTAGATATATTTGTATGCTTGATCTAACTTGTTGGCATATAGAAACCCGCAGTTGTAAAGTCAAATAAATGAATAAAAGCGAGATGAAAACAGCCTATATAAGCAGAGTATTACATGAGCTGACTGACCGTAAAAATGATAGAAAACAGCATGCAAAGTTGGTAAAAGAGTGCGAAACGTTGGCGGAGTTACATGTATATTTAACCTAAGTCATTGGAATGCCAACCCCGCAGTTAAATTTCGAAAACATTAAGTAATTGTCTGGAAAATGCCAGATATATAAGCAGATTATGGCAACTGCAAACCGTAAATCGAAGACAAACTGCTTGCAAAGTTTTAAAAAACGATTGCAAAGTTTGTAGATTCGTTTGGGAATGTCACATATGATATTATATTGACGGGTTACATAGTCAAAAGTTCGAAAACTTAAAAAAATATTTCGTAAATTGCCGTCAAAGTAGCGTACTATTATTCGCAACATGTAGAGGTCATAGGTCAATTTTAGAAGTTACTCGTACAAACGCTATCAGGTTTAAAACAGTGTCAAACATGAAATAGTCGCCAACTCGAGTATATTTCAAATTGCGTAAGCAGTAGTGTGGGTAGGTGAAGAGACACAGTTTAAAGTCAAGCTCAATCGGGCATGGTTAGTTCTTGCATGGGAGACTGCCTGAGAAAACCAGCTATGAAATTTTTTTTTGGTTACATCTCATACATATCAAACATATGAGACAACGTTCGTGCATCTTTTTTTCACTGTAATGTCAATTATTTTTAGTAGAAAAACATGGAAATTTAGGCATGTTTTCAAGTTCATGAACATTTTTCCAATTTCTCTGTTATTTTTGTAGATCAAGTTGGTGATGATGTCGGCACATAGTGGGGTATGACCTGTTAACGTACCGTGAAAAGTCGTACAAAGTGAACGCAAAGTTGTGCAAAGTGATTGGAAAGTTTGTAGATATATTTGTATGCTTGATCTAACTTGTTGGCATATAGAAACCCGCAGTTGTAAAGTCAAATAAATGAATAAAAGCGAGATGAAAACAGCCTATATAAGCAGAGTATTACATGAGCTGACTGACCGTAAAAATGATAGAAAACAGCATGCAAAGTTGGTAAAAGAGTGCGAAACGTTGGCGGAGTTACATGTATATTTAACCTAAGTCATTGGAATGCCAACCCCGCAGTTAAATTTCGAAAACATTAAGTAATTGTCTGGAAAATGCCAGATATATAAGCAGATTATGGCAACTGCAAACCGTAAATCGAAGACAAACTGCTTGCAAAGTTTTAAAAAACGATTGCAAAGTTTGTAGATTCGTTTGGGAATGTCACATATGATATTATATTGACGGGTTACATAGTCAAAAGTTCGAAAACTTAAAAAAATATTTCGTAAATTGCCGTCAAAGTAGCGTACTATTATTCGCAGCATGTAGAGGTCATAGGTCAATTTAAGAAGTTACTCGTACAAACGCTATCAGGTTTAAAACAGTGTCAAACTTGAAATAGTCGCCAACTCGAGTATATTTCAAATTGCGTAAGCAGTAGTGTGGGTAGGTGAAGAGACACAGTTTAAAGTCAAGCTCAATCGGGCATGGTTAGTTCTTGCATGGGAGACTGCCTGAGAAAACCAGCTATGAAATTTTTTTTTGGTTACATCTCATACATATCAAACATATGAGACAACGTTCGTGCATCTTTTTTTCACTGTAATGTCAATTATTTTTAGTAGAAAAACATGGAAATTTAGGCATGTTTTCAAGTTCATGAACATTTTTCCAATTTCTCTGTTATTTTTGTAGATCAAGTTGGTGATGATGTCGGCACATAGTGGGGTATGACCTGTTAACGTACCGTGAAAAGTCGTACAAAGTGAACGCAAAGTTGTGCAAAGTGATTGGAAAGTTTGTAGATATATTTGTATGCTTGATCTAACTTGTTGGCATATAGAAACCCGCAGTTGTAAAGTCAAATAAATGAATAAAAGCGAGATGAAAACAGCCTATATAAGCAGAGTATTACATGAGCTGACTGACCGTAAAAATGATAGAAAACAGCATGCAAAGTTGGTAAAAGAGTGCGAAACGTTGGCGGAGTTACATGTATATTTAACCTAAGTCATTGGAATGCCAACCCCGCAGTTAAATTTCGAAAACATTAAGTAATTGTCTGGAAAATGCCAGATATATAAGCAGATTATGGCAACTGCAAACCGTAAATCGAAGACAAACTGCTTGCAAAGTTTTAAAAAACGATTGCAAAGTTTGTAGATTCGTTTGGGAATGTCACATATGATATTATATTGACGGGTTACATAGTCAAAAGTTCGAAAACTTAAAAAAATATTTCGTAAATTGCCGTCAAAGTAGCGTACTATTATTCGCAACATGTAGAGGTCATAGGTCAATTTTAGAAGTTACTCGTACAAACGCTATCAGGTTTAAAACAGTGTCAAACATGAAATAGTCGCCAACTCGAGTATATTTCAAATTGCGTAAGCAGTAGTGTGGGTAGGTGAAGAGACACAGTTTAAAGTCAAGCTCAATCGGGCATGGTTAGTTCTTGCATGGGAGACTGCCTGAGAAAACCAGCTATGAAATTTTTTTTTGGTTACATCTCATACATATCAAACATATGAGACAACGTTCGTGCATCTTTTTTTCACTGTAATGTCAATTATTTTTAGTAGAAAAACATGGAAATTTAGGCATGTTTTCAAGTTCATGAACATTTTTCCAATTTCTCTGTTATTTTTGTAGATCAAGTTGGTGATGATGTCGGCACATAGTGGGGTATGACCTGTTAACGTACCGTGAAAAGTCGTACAAAGTGAACGCAAAGTTGTGCAAAGTGATTGGAAAGTTTGTAGATATATTTGTATGCTTGATCTAACTTGTTGGCATATAGAAACCCGCAGTTGTAAAGTCAAATAAATGAATAAAAGCGAGATGAAAACAGCCTATATAAGCAGAGTATTACATGAGCTG
The DNA here is from genome assembly GCF_978046115.1 of Saccoglossus kowalevskii. Taxonomy (NCBI): domain Eukaryota; kingdom Metazoa; phylum Hemichordata; class Enteropneusta; family Harrimaniidae; genus Saccoglossus; species Saccoglossus kowalevskii. Next base: position 9,324,894 of record NC_140655.1, on the reverse strand, counting down.
ACTGACCGTAAAAATGATAGAAAACAGCATGCAAAGTTGGTAAAAGAGTGCGAAACGTTGGCGGAGTTACATGTATATTTAACCTAAGTCATTGGAATGCCAACCCCGCAGTTAAATTTCGAAAACATTAAGTAATTGTCTGGAAAATGCCAGATATATAAGCAGATTATGGCAACTGCAAACCGTAAATCGAAGACAAACTGCTTGCAAAGTTTTAAAAAACGATTGCAAAGTTTGTAGATTCGTTTGGGAATGTCACATATGATATTATATTGACGGGTTACATAGTCAAAAGTTCGAAAACTTAAAAAAATATTTCGTAAATTGCCGTCAAAGTAGCGTACTATTATTCGCAGCATGTAGAGGTCATAGGTCAATTTAAGAAGTTACTCGTACAAACGCTATCAGGTTTAAAACAGTGTCAAACTTGAAATAGTCGCCAACTCGAGTATATTTCAAATTGCGTAAGCAGTAGTGTGGGTAGGTGAAGAGACACAGTTTAAAGTCAAGCTCAATCGGGCATGGTTAGTTCTTGCATGGGAGACTGCCTGAGAAAACCAGCTATGAAATTTTTTTTTGGTTACATCTCATACATATCAAACATATGAGACAACGTTCGTGCATCTTTTTTTCACTGTAATGTCAATTATTTTTAGTAGAAAAACATGGAAATTTAGGCATGTTTTCAAGTTCATGAACATTTTTCCAATTTCTCTGTTATTTTTGTAGATCAAGTTGGTGATGATGTCGGCACATAGTGGGGTATGACCTGTTAACGTACCGTGAAAAGTCGTACAAAGTGAACGCAAAGTTGTGCAAAGTGATTGGAAAGTTTGTAGATATATTTGTATGCTTGATCTAACTTGTTGGCATATAGAAACCCGCAGTTGTAAAGTCAAATAAATGAATAAAAGCGAGATGAAAACAGCCTATATAAGCAGAGTATTACATGAGCTGACTGACCGTAAAAATGATAGAAAACAGCATGCAAAGTTGGTAAAAGAGTGCGAAACGTTGGCGGAGTTACATGTATATTTAACCTAAGTCATTGGAATGCCAACCCCGCAGTTAAATTTCGAAAACATTAAGTAATTGTCTGGAAAATGCCAGATATATAAGCAGATTATGGCAACTGCAAACCGTAAATCGAAGACAAACTGCTTGCAAAGTTTTAAAAAACGATTGCAAAGTTTGTAGATTCGTTTGGGAATGTCACATATGATATTATATTGACGGGTTACATAGTCAAAAGTTCGAAAACTTAAAAAAATATTTCGTAAATTGCCGTCAAAGTAGCGTACTATTATTCGCAACATGTAGAGGTCATAGGTCAATTTAAGAAGTTACTCGTACAAACGCTATCAGGTTTAAAACAGTGTCAAACATGAAATAGTCGCCAACTCGAGTATATTTCAAATTGCGTAAGCAGTAGTGTGGGTAGGTGAAGAGACAAAGTTTAAAGTCAAGCTCAGTCGGGCCTGGTTAGTTCTTGCATTGGAGACTGCCTGAGAAAACCAGCTAGGTTTTTTTTTTGGTTTCATCACATACATATCAAACATATGAGACAATGTTCGTGGATCTTTTTTTCACTGTGATGTAAATTATTTTTAGTAGAAAAACATGGAAATTTAGGCATGTTTTCAAGTTCATGAAAATTTTTCCAATTTCTCTATTATTTTTGGAGATCAAGTTGGTGATGATGTCGGCACATAGTGGGGTTTGACCTGTTAACGTACCGTGAAAAGTCGTACAAAGTGAACGCAAAGTTGTGCAAAGTGATTGGAAAGTTTGTAGATATATTTGTATGCTTGATCTAACTTGTTGGCAAATAGAAACCCGCAGTTGTAAAGTCAAATAAATGAATAAAAGCGAGATGAAAACAGCCTATATAAGCAGAGTATTACATGAGCTGACTGACCGTAAAAATGATAGAAAACAGCATGCAAAGTTGGTAAAAGAGTGCGAAACGTTGGCGGAGTTACATGTATATTTAACCTAAGTCATTGGAATGCCAACCCCGCAGTTAAATTTCGAAAACATTAAGTAAAAGTCAAGAAAATGCCAGATATATAAGCAGATTATGGCAACTGCAAACCGTAAATCGAAGACAAACTGCTTGCAAAGTTTTAAAAAACGATTGCAAAGTTTGTAGATTCGTTTGGGAATGTCACATATGATATTATATTGACGGGTTACATAGTCAAAAGTTCGAAAACTTAAAAAGATATTTCGTAAATTGCCGTCAAAGTAGCGTACTATTATTCGCAGCATGTAGAGGTCATAGGTCAATTTAAGAAGTTACTCGTACAAACGCTATCAAGTTTAAAACAGTGTCAAACTTGAAATAGTCGCCAACTCGAGTATATTTCAAATTGCGTAAGCAGTAGTGTGGGTAGGTGAAGAGACAAAGTTTAAAGTCAAGCTCAATCGGGCATGGTTAGTTCTTGCATGGGAGACTGCCTGAGAAAACCAGCTAGGACATTTTTTTTTGGTTTCATCACATACATATCAAACATATGAGACAACGTTCGTGCATCTTTTTTTCACTGTAATGTCAATTATTTTTAGTAGAAAAACATGGAAATTTAGGCATGTTTTCAAGTTCATGAACATTTTTCCAATTTCTCTGTTATTTTTGGAGATCAAGTTGGTGATGATGTCGGCACATAGTGGGGTATGACCTGTTAACATACCGTGAAAAGTCGTACAAAGCGAACGCAAAGTTGTGCAAAGTGATTGGAAAGTTTGTAGATATATTTGTATGCTTGATCTAACTTGTTGGCATATAGAAACCCGCAGTTGTAAAGTCAAATAAATGAATAAAAGCGAGATGAAAACAGCCTATATAAGCAGAGTATTACATGAGCTGACTGACCGTAAAAATGATAGAAAACAGCATGCAAAGTTGGTAAAAGAGTGCGAAACGTTGGCGGAGTTACATGTATATTTAACCTAAGTCATTGGAATGCCAACCCCGCAGTTAAATTTCGAAAGCATTAAGTAATTGTCTGGAAAATGCCAGATATATAAGCAGATTATGGCAACTGCAAACCGTAAATCGAAGACAAACTGCTTGCAAAGTTTTAAAAAACGATTGCAAAGTTTGTAGATTCGTTTGGGAATGTCACATATGATATTATATTGACGGGTTACATAGTCAAAAGTTCGAAAACTTAAAAAAATATTTCGTAAATTGCCGTCAAAGTAGCGTACTATTATTCGCAACATGTAGAGGTCATAGGTCAATTATAGAAGTTACTCGTACAAACGCTATCAGGTTTAAAACAGTGTCAAACATGAAATAGTCGCCAACTCGAGTATATTTCAAATTGCGTAAGCAGTAGTGTGGGTAGGTGAAGAGACAAGGTTTAAAGTCAAGCTCAGTCGGGCCTGGTTAGTTCTTGCATTGGAGACTGCCTGAGAATACCAGCTAGGTTTTTTTTTTGGTTTCATCACATACATATCAAACATATGAGACAATGTTCGTGGATCTTTTTTTCACTGTGATGTAAATTATTTTTAGTAGAAAAACATGGAAATTTAGACATGTTTTCAAGTTCATGAACATTTTTCCAATTTCTCTATTATTTTTGGAGATCAAGTTGGTGATGATGTCGGCACATAGTGGGGTTTGACCTGTTAACGTAGCGTGAAAAGTCGTACAAAGTGAACGCAAAGTTGTGCAACCTGATTGGAAAGTTTATAGATATATTTGTATGCTTGACCTAACTTGTTGGCATATAGAAACCCGCAGTTGTAAAGTCAAATAAATGAATAAAAGCGAGATGAAAACAGCCTACATAAGTAGAGTATCACATGAGCTGACTGACCGTAAAAATGATAGCAAACAGCATGCAAAATTGGTAAAAGCGTGCGAAACGTTGGCGGAGTTTCATGTACATTTAACCTAAGTCATTAGAATGCCAACCCCGCAGTTAAATTTCGAAAACATTAAGTAAAAGTCAAGAAAATGCCAGATATATAAGCAGATTATGGCAACTGCAAACCGTAAATCGAAGACAAACTGCTTGCAAAGTTTTGAAAAACGATTGCAAAGTTTGTAGATTCGTTTGGGAATGTCACATATGATATTATATTGACGGGTTACATAGTCAAAAGTTCGAAAACTTAAAAAAAATATTTCGTAAATTGCCGTCAAAGTAGCGTACTATTATTCGCAGCATGTAGAGGTCATAGGTCAATTTAAGAAGTTACTCCTACAAACGCTATCAGGTTTAAAACAGTGTCAAACATGAAATAGTCGCCAGATCGAGAATCTTTCAAATTGCGTAAGCAGTAGTGTGGGTAGGTGAAGAGACAAAGTTTAAAGTCAAGCTCAGTCGGGACTGGTTATTTCTTGCATGGGAGACACCCTGAGAAAACCAGCTAGGGAAATTATTTTTGGTTTCATCACATACATATCAAACATATGAGACAACGTTCGTGCATCTTTTTTTCACTGTAATGTCAATTATTTTTAGTAGAAAAACATGGAAATTTAGGCATGTTTTCAAGTTCATGAACATTTTTCCAATTTCTCTGTTATTTTTGTAGATCAAGTTGGTGATGATATCGGCACATAGTGGGGTATGACCTGTTAACGTACCGTGAAAAGTCGTACAAAGTGAACGCAAAGTTGTGCAAAGTGATTGGAAAGTTTGTAGATATATTTGTATGCTTGATCTAACTTGTTGGCATATAGAAACCCGCAGTTGTAAAGTCAAATAAATGAATAAAAGCGAGATGGAAACAGCCTATATAAGCAGAGTATTACATGAGCTGACTGACCGTAAAAATGATAGAAAACAGCATGCAAAGTTGGTAAAAGAGTGCGAAACGTTGGCGGAGTTACATGTATATTTAACCTAAGTCATTGGAATGCCAACCCCGCAGTTAAATTTCGAAAACATTAAGTAATTGTCTGGAAAATGCCAGATATATAAGCAGATTATGGCAACTGCAAACCGTAAATCGAAGACAAACTGCTTGCAAAGTTTTAAAAAACGATTGCAAAGTTTGTAGATTCGTTTGGGAATGTCACATATGATATTATATTGACGGGTTACATAGTCAAAAGTTCGAAAACTTAAAAAAATATTTCGTAAATTGCCGTCAAAGTAGCGTACTATTATTCGCAACATGTAGAGGTCATAGGTCAATTATAGAAGTTACTCGTACAAACGCTATCAGGTTTAAAACAGTGTCAAACATGAAATAGTCGCCAACTCGAGTATATTTCAAATTGCGTAAGCAGTAGTGTGGGTAGGTGAAGAGACAAGGTTTAAAGTCAAGCTCAGTCGGGCCTGGTTAGTTCTTGCATTGGAGACTGCCTGAGAATACCAGCTAGGTTTTTTTTTTGGTTTCATCACATACATATCAAACATATGAGACAATGTTCGTGGATCTTTTTTTCACTGTGATGTAAATTATTTTTAGTAGAAAAACATGGAAATTTAGACATGTTTTCAAGTTCATGAACATTTTTCCAATTTCTCTATTATTTTTGGAGATCAAGTTGGTGATGATGTCGGCACATAGTGGGGTTTGACCTGTTAACGTAGCGTGAAAAGTCGTACAAAGTGAACGCAAAGTTGTGCAACCTGATTGGAAAGTTTATAGATATATTTGTATGCTTGACCTAACTTGTTGGCATATAGAAACCCGCAGTTGTAAAGTCAAATAAATGAATAAAAGCGAGATGAAAACAGCCTACATAAGTAGAGTATCACATGAGCTGACTGACCGTAAAAATGATAGCAAACAGCATGCAAAATTGGTAAAAGCGTGCGAAACGTTGGCGGAGTTTCATGTACATTTAACCTAAGTCATTAGAATGCCAACCCCGCAGTTAAATTTCGAAAACATTAAGTAAAAGTCAAGAAAATGCCAGATATATAAGCAGATTATGGCAACTGCAAACCGTAAATCGAAGACAAACTGCTTGCAAAGTTTTGAAAAACGATTGCAAAGTTTGTAGATTCGTTTGGGAATGTCACATATGATATTATATTGACGGGTTACATAGTCAAAAGTTCGAAAACTTAAAAAAAATATTTCGTAAATTGCCGTCAAAGTAGCGTACTATTATTCGCAGCATGTAGAGGTCATAGGTCAATTTAAGAAGTTACTCCTACAAACGCTATCAGGTTTAAAACAGTGTCAAACATGAAATAGTCGCCAGATCGAGAATCTTTCAAATTGCGTAAGCAGTAGTGTGGGTAGGTGAAGAGACAAAGTTTAAAGTCAAGCTCAGTCGGGACTGGTTATTTCTTGCATGGGAGACACCCTGAGAAAACCAGCTAGGGAAATTATTTTTGGTTTCATCACATACATATCAAACATATGAGACAACGTTCGTGCATCTTTTTTTCACTGTAATGTCAATTATTTTTAGTAGAAAAACATGGAAATTTAGGCATGTTTTCAAGTTCATGAACATTTTTCCAATTTCTCTGTTATTTTTGTAGATCAAGTTGGTGATGATATCGGCACATAGTGGGGTATGACCTGTTAACGTACCGTGAAAAGTCGTACAAAGTGAACGCAAAGTTGTGCAAAGTGATTGGAAAGTTTGTAGATATATTTGTATGCTTGATCTAACTTGTTGGCATATAGAAACCCGCAGTTGTAAAGTCAAATAAATGAATAAAAGCGAGATGGAAACAGCCTATATAAGCAGAGTATTACATGAGCTGACTGACCGTAAAAATGATAGAAAACAGCATGCAAAGTTGGTAAAAGAGTGCGAAACGTTGGCGGAGTTACATGTATATTTAACCTAAGTCATTGGAATGCCAACCCCGCAGTTAAATTTCGAAAACATTAAGTAAAAGTTAAGAAAATGCCAGATATATAAGCAGATTATGGCAACTGCAAACCGTAAATCGAAGACAAACTGCTTGCAAAGTTTTAAAAAACGATTGCAAAGTTTGTAGATTCGTTTGGGAATGTCACATATGATATTATATTGACGGGTTACATAGTCAAAAGTTCGAAAACTTAAAAAGATATTTCGTAAATTGCCGTCAAAGTAGCGTACTATTATTCGCAGCATGTAGAGGTCATAGGTCAATTTAAGAAGTTACTCGTACAAACGCTATCAGTTTTAAAACAGTGTCAAACTTGAAATAGTCGCCAACTCGAGTATATTTCAAATTGCGTAAGCAGTAGTGTGGGTAGGTGAAGAGACACATTTTAAAGTCAAGCTCAATCGGGCATGGTTAGTTCTTGCATGGGAGACTGCCTGAGAAAACCAGCTATGAAATTTTTTTTTGGTTACATCTCATACATATCAAACATATGAGACAACGTTCGTGCATCTTTTTTTCACTGTAATGTCAATTATTTTTAGTAGAAAAACATGGAAATTTAGGCATGTTTTCAAGTTCATGAACATTTTTCCAATTTCTCTGTTATTTTTGTAGATCAAGTTGGTGATGATGTCGGCACATAGTGGGGTATGACCTGTTAACGTACCGTGAAAAGTCGTACAAAGTGAACGCAACGTTGTGCAAAGTGATTGGAAAGTTTGTAGATATATTTGTATGCTTGATCTAACTTGTTGGCATATAGAAACCCGCAGTTGTAAAGTCAAATAAATGAATAAAAGCGAGATGAAAACAGCCTATATAAGCAGAGTATTACATGAGCTGACTGACCGTAAAAATGATAGAAAACAGCATGCAAAGTTGGTAAAAGAGTGCGAAACGTTGGCGGAGTTACATGTATATTTAACCTAAGTCATTGGAATGCCAACCCCGCAGTTAAATTTCGAAAACATTAAGTAATTGTCTGGAAAATGCCAGATATATAAGCAGATTATGGCAACTGCAAACCGTAAATCGAAGACAAACTGCTTGCAAAGTTTTAAAAAACGATTGCAAAGTTTGTAGATTCGTTTGGGAATGTCACATATGATATTATATTGACGGGTTACATAGTCAAAAGTTCGAAAACTTAAAAAAATATTTCGTAAATTGCCGTCAAAGTAGCGTACTATTATTCGCAGCATGTAGAGGTCATAGGTCAATTTAAGAAGTTACTCGTACAAACGCTATCAGGTTTAAAACAGTGTCAAACTTGAAATAGTCGCCAACTCGAGTATATTTCAAATTGCGTAAGCAGTAGTGTGGGTAGGTGAAGAGACACAGTTTAAAGTCAAGCTCAATCGGGCATGGTTAGTTCTTGCATGGGAGACTGCCTGAGAAAACCAGCTATGAAATTTTTTTTTGGTTACATCTCATACATATCAAACATATGAGACAACGTTCGTGCATCTTTTTTTCACTGTAATGTCAATTATTTTTAGTAGAAAAACATGGAAATTTAGGCATGTTTTCAAGTTCATGAACATTTTTCCAATTTCTCTGTTATTTTTGGAGATCAAGTTGGTGATGATGTCGGCACATAGTGGGGTATGACCTGTTAACGTACCGTGAAAAGTCGTACAAAGTGAACGCAAAGTTGTGCAAAGTGATTGGAAAGTTTGTAGATATATTTGTATGCTTGATCTAACTTGTTGGCATATAGAAACCCGCAGTTGTAAAGTCAAATAAATGAATAAAAGCGAGATGAAAACAGCCTATATAAGCAGAGTATTACATGAGCTGACTGACCGTAAAAATGATAGAAAACAGCATGCAAAGTTGGTAAAAGAGTGCGAAACGTTGGCGGAGTTACATGTATATTTAACCTAAGTCATTGGAATGCCAACCCCGCAGTTAAATTTCGAAAACATTAAGTAAAAGTCAAGAAAATGACAGATATATAAGCAGATTATGGCAACTGCAAACCGTAAATCGAAGACAAACTGCTTGCAAAGTTTTAAAAAACGATTGCAAAGTTTGTAGATTCGTTTGGGAATGTCACATATGATATTATATTGACGGGTTACATAGTCAAAAGTTCGAAAACTTAAAAAAATATTTCGTAAATTGCCGTCAAAGTAGCGTACTATTATTCGCAGCATGTAGAGGTCATAGGTCAATTTAAGAAGTTACTCGTACAAACGCTATCAGGTTTAAAACAGTGTCAAACTTGAAATAGTCGCCAACTCGAGTATATTTCAAATTGCGTAAGCAGTAGTGTGGGTAGGTGAAGAGACACAGTTTAAAGTCAAGCTCAATCGGGCATGGTTAGTTCTTGCATGGGAGACTGCCTGAGAAAACCAGCTATGAAATTTTTTTTTGGTTACATCTCATACATATCAAACATATGAGACAACGTTCGTGCATCTTTTTTTCACTGTAATGTCAATTATTTTTAGTAGAAAAACATGGAAATTTAGGCATGTTTTCAAGTTCATGAACATTTTTCCAATTTCTCTGTTATTTTTGTAGATCAAGTTGGTGATGATGTCGGCACATAGTGGGGTATGACCTGTTAACGTACCGTGAAAAGTCGTACAAAGTGAACGCAAAGTTGTGCAAAGTGATTGGAAAGTTTGTAGATATATTTGTATGCTTGATCTAACTTGTTGGCATATAGAAACCCGCAGTTGTAAAGTCAAATAAATGAATAAAAGCGAGATGAAAACAGCCTATATAAGCAGAGTATTACATGAGCTGACTGACCGTAAAAATGATAGAAAACAGCATGCAAAGTTGGTAAAAGAGTGCGAAACGTTGGCGGAGTTACATGTATATTTAACCTAAGTCATTGGAATGCCAACCCCGCAGTTAAATTTCGAAAACATTAAGTAATTGTCTGGAAAATGCCAGATATATAAGCAGATTATGGCAACTGCAAACCGTAAATCGAAGACAAACTGCTTGCAAAGTTTTAAAAAACGATTGCAAAGTTTGTAGATTCGTTTGGGAATGTCACATATGATATTATATTGACGGGTTACATAGTCAAAAGTTCGAAAACTTAAAAAAATATTTCGTAAATTGCCGTCAAAGTAGCGTACTATTATTCGCAGCATGTAGAGGTCATAGGTCAATTTAAGAAGTTACTCGTACAAACGCTATCAGGTTTAAAACAGTGTCAAACTTGAAATAGTCGCCAACTCGAGTATATTTCAAATTGCGTAAGCAGTAGTGTGGGTAGGTGAAGAGACACAGTTTAAAGTCAAGCTCAATCGGGCATGGTTAGTTCTTGCATGGGAGACTGCCTGAGAAAACCAGCTATGAAATTTTTTTTTGGTTACATCTCATACATATCAAACATATGAGACAACGTTCGTGCATCTTTTTTTCACTGTAATGTCAATTATTTTTAGTAGAAAAACATGGAAATTTAGGCATGTTTTCAAGTTCATGAACATTTTTCCAATTTCTCTGTTATTTTTGTAGATCAAGTTGGTGATGATGTCGGCACATAGTGGGGTATGACCTGTTAACGTACCGTGAAAAGTCGTACAAAGTGAACGCAAAGTTGTGCAAAGTGATTGGAAAGTTTGTAGATATATTTGTATGCTTGATCTAACTTGTTGGCATATAGAAACCCGCAGTTGTAAAGTCAAATAAATGAATAAAAGCGAGATGAAAACAGCCTATATAAGCAGAGTATTACATGAGCTGACTGACCGTAAAAATGATAGAAAACAGCATGCAAAGTTGGTAAAAGAGTGCGAAACGTTGGCGGAGTTACATGTATATTTAACCTAAGTCATTGGAATGCCAACCCCGCAGTTAAATTTCGAAAACATTAAGTAATTGTCTGGAAAATGCCAGATATATAAGCAGATTATGGCAACTGCAAACCGTAAATCGAAGACAAACTGCTTGCAAAGTTTTAAAAAACGATTGCAAAGTTTGTAGATTCGTTTGGGAATGTCACATATGATATTATATTGACGGGTTACATAGTCAAAAGTTCGAAAACTTAAAAAAATATTTCGTAAATTGCCGTCAAAGTAGCGTACTATTATTCGCAACATGTAGAGGTCATAGGTCAATTTTAGAAGTTACTCGTACAAACGCTATCAGGTTTAAAACAGTGTCAAACATGAAATAGTCGCCAACTCGAGTATATTTGAAATTGCGTAAGCAGTAGTGTGGGTAGGTGAAGAGACAAAGTTTAAAGTCAAGCTCAGTCGGGCCTGGTTAGTTCTTGCATTGGAGACTGCCTGAGAAAACCAGCTAGGTTTTTTTTTTGGTTTCATCACATACATATCAAACATATGAGACAATGTTCGTGGATCTTTTTTTCACTGTGATGTAAATTATTTTTAGTAGAAAAACATGGAAATTTAGGCATGTTTTCAAGTTCATGAAAATTTTTCCAATTTCTCTATTATTTTTGGAGATCAAGTTGGTGATGATGTCGGCACATAGTGGGGTTTGACCTGTTAACGTACCGTGAAAAGTCGTACAAAGTGAACGCAAAGTTGTGCAAAGTGATTGGAAAGTTTGTAGATATATTTGTATGCTTGATCTAACTTGTTGGCAAATAGAAACCCGCAGTTGTAAAGTCAAATAAATGAATAAAAGCGAGATGAAAACAGCCTATATAAGCAGAGTATTACATGAGCTGACTGACCGTAAAAATGATAGAAAACAGCATGCAAAGTTGGTAAAAGAGTGCGAAACGTTGGCGGAGTTACATGTATATTTAACCTAAGTCATTGGAATGCCAACCCCGCAGTTAAATTTCGAAAACATTAAGTAAAAGTCAAGAAAATGCCAGATATATAAGCAGATTATGGCAACTGCAAACCGTAAATCGAAGACAAACTGCTTGCAAAGTTTTAAAAAACGATTGCAAAGTTTGTAGATTCGTTTGGGAATGTCACATATGATATTATATTGACGGGTTACATAGTCAAAAGTTCGAAAACTTAAAAAGATATTTCGTAAATTGCCGTCAAAGTAGCGTACTATTATTCGCAGCATGTAGAGGTCATAGGTCAATTTAAGAAGTTACTCGTACAAACGCTATCAAGTTTAAAACAGTGTCAAACTTGAAATAGTCGCCAACTCGAGTATATTTCAAATTGCGTAAGCAGTAGTGTGGGTAGGTGAAGAGACAAAGTTTAAAGTCAAGCTCAATCGGGCATGGTTAGTTCTTGCATGGGAGACTGCCTGAGAAAACCAGCTAGGACATTTTTTTTTGGTTTCATCACATACATATCAAACATATGAGACAACGTTCGTGCATCTTTTTTTCACTGTAATGTCAATTATTTTTAGTAGAAAAACATGGAAATTTAGGCATGTTTTCAAGTTCATGAACATTTTTCCAATTTCTCTGTTATTTTTGGAGATCAAGTTGGTGATGATGTCGGCACATAGTGGGGTATGACCTGTTAACATACCGTGAAAAGTCGTACAAAGCGAACGCAAAGTTGTGCAAAGTGATTGGAAAGTTTGTAGATATATTTGTATGCTTGATCTAACTTGTTGGCATATAGAAACCCGCAGTTGTAAAGTCAAATAAATGAATAAAAGCGAGATGAAAACAGCCTATATAAGCAGAGTATTACATGAGCTGACTGACCGTAAAAATGATAGAAAACAGCATGCAAAGTTGGTAAAAGAGTGCGAAACGTTGGCGGAGTTACATGTATATTTAACATAAGTCATTGGAATGCCAACCCCGCAGTTAAATTTCGAAAGCATTAAGTAATTGTCTGGAAAATGCCAGATATATAAGCAGATTATGGCAACTGCAAACCGTAAATCGAAGACAAACTGCTTGCAAAGTTTTAAAAAACGATTGCAAAGTTTGTAGATTCGTTTGGGAATGTCACATATGATATTATATTGACGGGTTACATAGTCAAAAGTTCGAAAACTTAAAAAAATATTTCGTAAATTGCCGTCAAAGTAGCGTACTATTATTCGCAACATGTAGAGGTCATAGGTCAATTATAGAAGTTACTCGTACAAACGCTATCAGGTTTAAAACAGTGTCAAACATGAAATAGTCGCCAACTCGAGTATATTTCAAATTGCGTAAGCAGTAGTGTGGGTAGGTGAAGAGACAAGGTTTAAAGTCAAGCTCAGTCGGGCCTGGTTAGTTCTTGCATTGGAGACTGCCTGAGAATACCAGCTAGGTTTTTTTTTTGGTTTCATCACATACATATCAAACATATGAGACAATGTTCGTGGATCTTTTTTTCACTGTGATGTAAATTATTTTTAGTAGAAAAACATGGAAATTTAGACATGTTTTCAAGTTCATGAACATTTTTCCAATTTCTCTATTATTTTTGGAGATCAAGTTGGTGATGATGTCGGCACATAGTGGGGTTTGACATGTTAACGTAGCGTGAAAAGTCGTACAAAGTGAACGCAAAGTTGTGCAACCTGATTGGAAAGTTTATAGATATATTTGTATGCTTGACCTAACTTGTTGGCATATAGAAACCCGCAGTTGTAAAGTCAAATAAATGAATAAAAGCGAGATGAAAACAGCCTACATAAGTAGAGTATCACATGAGCTGACTGACCGTAAAAATGATAGCAAACAGCATGCAAAATTGGTAAAAGCGTGCGAAACGTTGGCGGAGTTTCATGTACATTTAACCTAAGTCATTAGAATGCCAACCCCGCAGTTAAATTTCGAAAACATTAAGTAAAAGTCAAGAAAATGCCAGATATATAAGCAGATTATGGCAACTGCAAACCGTAAATCGAAGACAAACTGCTTGCAAAGTTTTGAAAAACGATTGCAAAGTTTGTAGATTCGTTTGGGAATGTCACATATGATATTATATTGACGGGTTACATAGTCAAAAGTTCGAAAACTTAAAAAAAATATTTCGTAAATTGCCGTCAAAGTAGCGTACTATTATTCGCAGCATGTAGAGGTCATAGGTCAATTTAAGAAGTTACTCCTACAAACGCTATCAGGTTTAAAACAGTGTCAAACATGAAATAGTCGCCAGATCGAGAATCTTTCAAATTGCGTAAGCAGTAGTGTGGGTAGGTGAAGAGACAAAGTTTAAAGTCAAGCTCAGTCGGGACTGGTTATTTCTTGCATGGGAGACAGCCTGAGAAAACCAGCTAGGGAAATTATTTTTGGTTTCATCACATACATATCAAACATATGAGACAACGTTCGTGCATCTTTTTTTCACTGTAATGTCAATTATTTTTAGTAGAAAAACATGGAAATTTAGGCATGTTTTCAAGTTCATGAAAATTTTTCCAATTTCTCTGTTATTTTTGTAGATCAAGTTGGTGATGATATCGGCACATAGTGGGGTATGACCTGTTAACGTACCGTGAAAAGTCGTACAAAGTGAACGCAAAGTTGTGCAAAGTGATTGGAAAGTTTGTAGATATATTTGTATGCTTGATCTAACTTGTTGGCATATAGAAACCCGCAGTTGTAAAGTCAAATAAATGAATAAAAGCGAGATGGAAACAGCCTATATAAGCAGAGTATTACATGAGCTGACTGACCGTAAAAATGATAGAAAACAGCATGCAAAGTTGGTAAAAGAGTGCGAAACGTTGGCGGAGTTACATGTATATTTAACCTAAGTCATTGGAATGCCAACCCCGCAGTTAAATTTCGAAAACATTAAGTAAAAGTTAAGAAAATGCCAGATATATAAGCAGATTATGGCAACTGCAAACCGTAAATCGAAGACAAACTGCTTGCAAAGTTTTAAAAAACGATTGCAAAGTTTGTAGATTCGTTTGGGAATGTCACATATGATATTATATTGACGGGTTACATAGTCAAAAGTTCGAAAACTTAAAAAGATATTTCGTAAATTGCCGTCAAAGTAGCGTACTATTATTCGCAGCATGTAGAGGTCATAGGTCAATTTAAGAAGTTACTCGTACAAACGCTATCAGGTTTAAAACAGTGTCAAACTTGAAATAGTCGCCAACTCGAGTATATTTCAAATTGCGTAAGCAGTAGTGTGGGTAGGTGAAGAGACAAGGTTTAAAGTCAAGCTCAGTCGGGCCTGGTTAGTTCTTGCATTGGAGACTGCCTGAGAATACCAGCTAGGTTTTTTTTTTGGTTTCATCACATACATATCAAACATATGAGACAATGTTCGTGGATCTTTTTTTCACTGTGATGTAAATTATTTTTAGTAGAAAAACATGGAAATTTAGACATGTTTTCAAGTTCATGAACATTTTTCCAATTTCTCTATTATTTTTGGAGATCAAGTTGGTGATGATGTCGGCACATAGTGGGGTTTGACCTGTTAACGTAGCGTGAAAAGTCGTACAAAGTGAACGCAAAGTTGTGCAACCTGATTGGAAAGTTTATAGATATATTTGTATGCTTGACCTAACTTGTTGGCATATAGAAACCCGCAGTTGTAAAGTCAAATAAATGAATAAAAGCGAGATGAAAACAGCCTACATAAGTAGAGTATCACATGAGCTGACTGACCGTAAAAATGATAGCAAACAGCATGCAAAATTGGTAAAAGCGTGCGAAACGTTGGCGGAGTTTCATGTGCATTTAACCTAAGTCATTAGAATGCCAACCCCGCAGTTAAATTTCGAAAACATTAAGTAAAAGTCAAGAAAATGCCAGATATATAAGCAGATTATGGCAACTGCAAACCGTAAATCGAAGACAAACTGCTTGCAAAGTTTTGAAAAACGATTGCAAAGTTTGTAGATTCGTTTGGGAATGTCACATATGATATTATATTGACGGGTTACATAGTCAAAAGTTCGAAAACTTAAAAAAAATATTTCGTAAATTGCCGTCAAAGTAGCGTACTATTATTCGCAGCATGTAGAGGTCATAGGTCAATTTAAGAAGTTACTCGTACAAACGCTATCAGGTTTAAAACAGTGTCAAACTTGAAATAGTCGCCAACTCGAGTATATTTCAAATTGCGTAAGCAGTAGTGTGGGTAGGTGAAGAGACACATTTTAAAGTCAAGCTCAATCGGGCATGGTTAGTTCTTGCATGGGAGACTGCCTGAGAAAACCAGCTATGAAATTTTTTTTTGGTTACATCTCATACATATCAAACATATGAGACAACGTTCGTGCATCTTTTTTTCACTGTAATGTCAATTATTTTTAGTAGAAAAACATGGAAATTTAGGCATGTTTTCAAGTTCATGAACATTTTTCCAATTTCTCTGTTATTTTTGTAGATCAAGTTGGTGATGATGTCGGCACATAGTGGGGTATGACCTGTTAACGTACCGTGAAAAGTCGTACAAAGTGAACGCAAAGTTGTGCAAAGTGATTGGAAAGTTTGTAGATATATTTGTATGCTTGATCTAACTTGTTGGCATATAGAAACCCGCAGTTGTAAAGTCAAATAAATGAATAAAAGCGAGATGAAAACAGCCTATATAAGCAGAGTATTACATGAGCTGACTGACCGTAAAAATGATAGAAAACAGCATGCAAAGTTGGTAAAAGAGTGCGAAACGTTGGCGGAGTTACATGTATATTTAACCTAAGTCATTGGAATGCCAACCCCGCAGTTAAATTTCGAAAACATTAAGTAATTGTCTGGAAAATGCCAGATATATAAGCAGATTATGGCAACTGCAAACCGTAAATCGAAGACAAACTGCTTGCAAAGTTTTAAAAAACGATTGCAAAGTTTGTAGATTCGTTTGGGAATGTCACATATGATATTATATTGACGGGTTACATAGTCAAAAGTTCGAAAACTTAAAAAAATATTTCGTAAATTGCCGTCAAAGTAGCGTACTATTATTCGCAACATGTAGAGGTCATAGGTCAATTATAGAAGTTACTCGTACAAACGCTATCAGGTTTAAAACAGTGTCAAACATGAAATAGTCGCCAACTCGAGTATATTTCAAATTGCGTAAGCAGTAGTGTGGGTAGGTGAAGAGACAAGGTTTAAAGTCAAGCTCAGTCGGGCCTGGTTAGTTCTTGCATTGGAGACTGCCTGAGAATACCAGCTAGGTTTTTTTTTTGGTTTCATCACATACATATCAAACATATGAGACAATGTTCGTGGATCTTTTTTTCACTGTGATGTAAATTATTTTTAGTAGAAAAACATGGAAATTTAGACATGTTTTCAAGTTCATGAACATTTTTCCAATTTCTCTATTATTTTTGGAGATCAAGTTGGTGATGATGTCGGCACATAGTGGGGTTTGACCTGTTAACGTAGCGTGAAAAGTCGTACAAAGTGAACGCAAAGTTGTGCAACCTGATTGGAAAGTTTATAGATATATTTGTATGCTTGACCTAACTTGTTGGCATATAGAAACCCGCAGTTGTAAAGTCAAATAAATGAATAAAAGCGAGATGAAAACAGCCTACATAAGTAGAGTATCACATGAGCTGACTGACCGTAAAAATGATAGCAAACAGCATGCAAAATTGGTAAAAGCGTGCGAAACGTTGGCGGAGTTTCATGTATATTTAACCTAAGTCATTAGAATGCCAACCCCGCAGTTAAATTTCGAAAACATTAAGTAAAAGTCAAGAAAATGCCAGATATATAAGCAGAGTATGGCAACTGCAAACCGTAAATCGAAGACAAACTGCTTGCAAAGTTTTGAAAAACGATTGCAAAGTTTGTAGATTCGTTTGGGAATGTCACATATGATATTATATTGACGGGTTACATAGTCAAAAGTTCGAAAACTTAAAAAAAATATTTCGTAAATTGCCGTCAAAGTAGCGTACTATTATTCGCAGCATGTAGAGGTCATAGGTCAATTTAAGAAGTTACTCCTACAAACGCTATCAGGTTTAAAACAGTGTCAAACATGAAATAGTCGCCAGATCGAGTATCTTTCAAATTGCGTAAGCAGTAGTGTGGGTAGGTGAAGAGACAAAGTTTAAAGTCAAGCTCAGTCGGGACTGGTTATTTCTTGCATGGGAGACAGCCTGAGAAAACCAGCTAGGGAAATTATTTTTGGTTTCATCACATACATATCAAACATATGAGACAACGTTCGTGCATCTTTTTTTCACTGTAATGTCAATTATTTTTAGTAGAAAAACATGGAAATTTAGGCATGTTTTCAAGTTCATGAACATTTTTCCAATTTCTCTGTTATTTTTGTAGATCAAGTTGGTGATGATATCGGCACATATTGGGGTATGACCTAATAACGTACCGTGAAAAGTCGTACAAAGTGAACGCAAAGTTGTGCAAAGTGATTGGAAAGTTTGTAGATATATTTGTATGCTTGATCTAACTTGTTGGCATATAGAAACCCGCAGTTGTAAAGTCAAATAAATGAATAAAAGCGAGATGGAAACAGCCTATATAAGCAGAGTATTACATGAGCTGACTGACCGTAAAAATGATAGAAAACAGCATGCAAAGTTGGTAAAAGAGTGCGAAACGTTGGCGGAGTTACATGTATATTTAACCTAAGTCATTGGAATGCCAACCCCGCAGTTAAATTTCGAAAACATTAAGTAATTGTCTGGAAAATGCCAGATATATAAGCAGATTATGGCAACTGCAAACCGTAAATCGAAGACAAACTGCTTGCAAAGTTTTAAAAAACGATTGCAAAGTTTGTAGATTCGTTTGGGAATGTCACATATGATATTATATTGACGGGTTACATAGTCAAAAGTTCGAAAACTTAAAAAAATATTTCGTAAATTGCCGTCAAAGTAGCGTACTATTATTCGCAACATGTAGAGGTCATAGGTCAATTATAGAAGTTACTCGTACAAACGCTATCAGGTTTAAAACAGTGTCAAACATGAAATAGTCGCCAGATCGAGTATCTTTCAAATTGCGTAAGCAGTAGTGTGGGTAGGTGAAGAGACAAAGTTTAAAGTCAAGCTCAGTCGGGACTGGTTATTTCTTGCATGGGAGACAGCCTGAGAAAACCAGCTAGGGAAATTATTTTTGGTTTCATCACATACATATCAAACATATGAGACAACGTTCGTGCATCTTTTTTTCACTGTAATGTCAATTATTTTTAGTAGAAAAACATGGAAATTTAGGCATGTTTTCAAGTTCATGAACATTTTTCCAATTTCTCTGTTATTTTTGTAGATCAAGTTGGTGATGATATCGGCACATAGTGGGGTATGACCTGTTAACGTACCGTGAAAAGTCGTACAAAGTGAACGCAAAGTTGTGCAAAGTGATTGGAAAGTTTGTAGATATATTTGTATGCTTGATCTAACTTGTTGGCATATAGAAACCCGCAGTTGTAAAGTCAAATAAATGAATAAAAGCGAGATGGAAACAGCCTATATAAGCAGAGTATTACATGAGCTGACTGACCGTAAAAATGATAGAAAACAGCATGCAAAGTTGGTAAAAGAGTGCGAAACGTTGGCGGAGTTACATGTATATTTAACCTAAGTCATTGGAATGCCAACCCCGCAGTTAAATTTCGAAAGCATTAAGTAATTGTCTGGAAAATGCCAGATATATAAGCAGATTATGGCAACTGCAAACCGTAAATCGAAGACAAACTGCTTGCAAAGTTTTAAAAAACGATTGCAAAGTTTGTAGATTCGTTTGGGAATGTCACATATGATATTATATTGACGGGTTACATAGTCAAAAGTTCGAAAACTTAAAAAAATATTTCGTAAATTGCCGTCAAAGTAGCGTACTATTATTCGCAACATGTAGAGGTCATAGGTCAATTATAGAAGTTACTCGTACAAACGCTATCAGGTTTAAAACAGTGTCAAACATGAAATAGTCGCCAACTCGAGTATATTTCAAATTGCGTAAGCAGTAGTGTGGGTAGGTGAAGAGACAAGGTTTAAAGTCAAGCTCAGTCGGGCCTGGTTAGTTCTTGCATTGGAGACTGCCTGAGAATACCAGCTAGGTTTTTTTTTTGGTTTCATCACATACATATCAAACATATGAGACAATGTTCGTGGATCTTTTTTTCACTGTGATGTAAATTATTTTTAGTAGAAAAACATGGAAATTTAGACATGTTTTCAAGTTCATGAACATTTTTCCAATTTCTCTATTATTTTTGGAGATCAAGTTGGTGATGATGTCGGCACATAGTGGGGTTTGACCTGTTAACGTAGCGTGAAAAGTCGTACAAAGTGAACGCAAAGTTGTGCAACCTGATTGGAAAGTTTATAGATATATTTGTATGCTTGACCTAACTTGTTGGCATATAGAATCCCGCAGTTGTAAAGTCAAATAAATGAATAAAAGCGAGATGAAAACAGCCTACATAAGTAGAGTATCACATGAGCTGACTGACCGTAAAAATGATAGCAAACAGCATGCAAAATTGGTAAAAGCGTGCGAAACGTTGGCGGAGTTTCATGTATATTTAACCTAAGTCATTAGAATGCCAACCCCGCAGTTAAATTTCGAAAACATTAAGTAAAAGTCAAGAAAATGCCAGATATATAAGCAGATTATGGCAACTGCAAACCGTAAATCGAAGACAAACTGCTTGCAAAGTTTTGAAAAACGATTGCAAAGTTTGTAGATTCGTTTGGGAATGTCACATATGATATTATATTGACGGGTTACATAGTCAAAAGTTCGAAAACTTAAAAAAAATATTTCGTAAATTGCCGTCAAAGTAGCGTACTATTATTCGCAGCATGTAGAGGTCATAGGTCAATTTAAGAAGTTACTCCTACAAACGCTATCAGGTTTAAAACAGTGTCAAACATGAAATAGTCGCCAGATCGAGTATCTTTCAAATTGCGTAAGCAGTAGTGTGGGTAGGTGAAGAGACAAAGTTTAAAGTCAAGCTCAGTCGGGACTGGTTATTTCTTGCATGGGAGACAGCCTGAGAAAACCAGCTAGGGAAATTATTTTTGGTTTCATCACATACATATCAAACATATGAGACAACGTTCGTGCATCTTTTTTTCACTGTAATGTCAATTATTTTTAGTAGAAAAACATGGAAATTTAGGCATGTTTTCAAGTTCATGAACATTTTTCCAATTTCTCTGTTATTTTTGTAGATCAAGTTGGTGATGATATCGGCACATAGTGGGGTATGACCTGTTAACGTACCGTGAAAAGTCGTACAAAGTGAACGCAAAGTTGTGCAAAGTGATTGGAAAGTTTGTAGATATATTTGTATGCTTGATCTAACTTGTTGGCATATAGAAACCCGCAGTTGTAAAGTCAAATAAATGAATAAAAGCGAGATGGAAACAGCCTATATAAGCAGAGTATTACATGAGCTGACTGACCGTAAAAATGATAGAAAACAGCATGCAAAGTTGGTAAAAGAGTGCGAAACGTTGGCGGAGTTACATGTATATTTAACCTAAGTCATTGGAATGCCAACCCCGCAGTTAAATTTCGAAAACATTAAGTAATTGTCTGGAAAATGCCAGATATATAAGCAGATTATGGCAACTGCAAACCGTAAATCGAAGACAAACTGCTTGCAAAGTTTTAAAAAACGATTGCAAAGTTTGTAGATTCGTTTGGGAATGTCACATATGATATTATATTGACGGGTTACATAGTCAAAAGTTCGAAAACTTAAAAAAATATTTCGTAAATTGCCGTCAAAGTAGCGTACTATTATTCGCAACATGTAGAGGTCATAGGTCAATTATAGAAGTTACTCGTACAAACGCTATCAGGTTTAAAACAGTGTCAAACATGAAATAGTCGCCAACTCGAGTATATTTCAAATTGCGTAAGCAGTAGTGTGGGTAGGTGAAGAGACAAGGTTTAAAGTCAAGCTCAGTCGGGCCTGGTTAGTTCTTGCATTGGAGACTGCCTGAGAATACCAGCTAGGTTTTTTTTTTGGTTTCATCACATACATATCAAACATATGAGACAATGTTCGTGGATCTTTTTTTCACTGTGATGTAAATTATTTTTAGTAGAAAAACATGGAAATTTAGACATGTTTTCAAGTTCATGAACATTTTTCCAATTTCTCTATTATTTTTGGAGATCAAGTTGGTGATGATGTCGGCACATAGTGGGGTTTGACCTGTTAACGTAGCGTGAAAAGTCGTACAAAGTGAACGCAAAGTTGTGCAACCTGATTGGAAAGTTAATAGATATATTTGTATGCTTGACCTAACTTGTTGGCATATAGAAACCCGCAGTTGTAAAGTCAAATAAATGAATAAAAGCGAGATGAAAACAGCCTACATAAGTAGAGTATCACATGAGCTGACTGACCGTAAAAATGATAGCAAACAGCATGCAAAATTGGTAAAAGCGTGCGAAACGTTGGCGGAGTTTCATGTATATTTAACCTAAGTCATTAGAATGCCAACCCCGCAGTTAAATTTCGAAAACATTAAGTAAAAGTCAAGAAAATGCCAGATATATAAGCAGATTATGGCAACTGCAAACCGTAAATCGAAGACAAACTGCTTGCAAAGTTTTGAAAAACGATTGCAAAGTTTGTAGATTCGTTTGGGAATGTCACATATGATATTATATTGACGGGTTACATAGTCAAAAGTTCGAAAACTTAAAAAAAATATTTCGTAAATTGCCGTCAAAGTAGCGTACTATTATTCGCAGCATGTAGAGGTCATAGGTCAATTTAAGAAGTTACTCCTACAAACGCTATCAGGTTTAAAACAGTGTCAAACATGAAATAGTCGCCAGATCGAGTATCTTTCAAATTGCGTAAGCAGTAGTGTGGGTAGGTGAAGAGACAAAGTTTAAAGTCAAGCTCAGTCGGGACTGGTTATTTCTTGCATGGGAGACAGCCTGAGAAAACCAGCTAGGGAAATTATTTTTGGTTTCATCACATACATATCAAACATATGAGACAACGTTCGTGCATCTTTTTTTCACTGTAATGTCAATTATTTTTAGTAGAAAAACATGGAAATTTAGGCATGTTTTCAAGTTCATGAACATTTTTCCAATTTCTCTGTTATTTTTGTAGATCAAGTTGGTGATGATATCGGCACATAGTGGGGTATGACCTGTTAACGTACCGTGAAAAGTCGTACAAAGTGAACGCAAAGTTGTGCAAAGTGATTGGAAAGTTTGTAGATATATTTGTATGCTTGATCTAACTTGTTGGCATATAGAAACCCGCAGTTGTAAAGTCAAATAAATGAATAAAAGCGAGATGGAAACAGCCTATATAAGCAGAGTATTACATGAGCTGACTGACCGTAAAAATGATAGAAAACAGCATGCAAAGTTGGTAAAAGAGTGCGAAACGTTGGCGGAGTTACATGTATATTTAGCCTAAGTCATTGGAATGCCAACCCCGCAGTTAAATTTCGAAAACATTAAGTAATTGTCTGGAAAATGCCAGATATATAAGCAGATTATGGCAACTGCAAACCGTAAATCGAAGACAAACTGCTTGCAAAGTTTTAAAAAACGATTGCAAAGTTTGTAGATTCGTTTGGGAATGTCACATATGATATTATATTGACGGGTTACATAGTCAAAAGTTCGAAAACTTAAAAAGATATTTCGTAAATTGCCGTCAAAGTAGCGTACTATTATTCGCAGCATGTAGAGGTCATAGGTCAATTTAAGAAGTTACTCGTACAAACGCTATCAGGTTTAAAACAGTGTCAAACTTGAAATAGTCGCCAACTCGAGTATATTTCAAATTGCGTAAGCAGTAGTGTGGGTAGGTGAAGAGACAAAGTTTAAAGTCAAGCTCAGTCGGGCCTGGTTAGTTCTTGCATGGGAGACTGCCTGAGAAAACCAGCTAGGAAATTTTTTTTTGGTTTCATCACATACATATCAAACATATGAGACTACGTTCGTGCATCTTTTTTTCACTGTAATGTCAATTATTTTTAGTAGAAAAACATGGAAATTTAGGCATGTTTTCAAGTTCATGAACATTTTTCCAATTTCTCTGTTATTTTTGGAGATCAAGTTGGTGATGATGTCGGCACATAGTGGGGTATGACCTGTTAACATACCGTGAAAAGTCGTACAAAGTGAACGCAAAGTTGTGCAAAGTGATTGGAAAGTTTGTAGATATATTTGTATGCTTGATCTAACTTGTTGGCATATAGAAACCCGCAATTGTAAAGTCAAATAAATGAATAAAAGCGAGATGAAAACAGCCTATATAAGCAGAGTATTACATGAGCTGACTGACCGTAAAAATGATAGAAAACAGCATGCAAAGTTGGTAAAAGAGTGCGAAACGTTGGCGGAGTTACATGTATATTTATCCTAAGTCATTGGAATGCCAACCGCGCAGTTAAATTTCGAAAGCATTAAGTAATTGTCTGGAAAATGCCAGATATATAAGCAGATTATGGCAACTGCAAACCGTAAATCGAAGACAAACTGCTTGCAAAGTTTTAAAAAACGATTGCAAAGTTTGTAGATTCGTTTGGGAATGTCACATATGATATTATATTGACGGGTTACATAGTCAAAAGTTCGAAAACTTAAAAAGATATTTCGTAAATTGCCGTCAAAGTAGCGTACTATTATTCGCAGCATGTAGAGGTCATAGGTCAATTTAAGAAGTTACTCGTACAAACGCTATCAGGTTTAAAACAGTGTCAAACTTGAAATAGTCGCCAACTCGAGTATATTTCAAATTGCGTAAGCAGTAGTGTGGGTAGGTGAAGAGACAAAGTTTAAAGTCAAGCTCAGTCGGGCCTGGTTAGTTCTTGCATGGGAGACTGCCTGAGAAAACCAGCTAGGAAATTTTTTTTTGGTTTCATCACATACATATCAAACATATGAGACTACGTTCGTGCATCTTTTTTTCACTGTAATGTCAATTATTTTTAGTAGAAAAACATGGAAATTTAGGCATGTTTTCAAGTTCATGAACATTTTTCCAATTTCTCTGTTATTTTTGGAGATCAAGTTGGTGATGATGTCGGCACATAGTGGGGTATGACCTGTTAACATACCGTGAAAAGTCGTACAAAGTGAACGCAAAGTTGTGCAAAGTGATTGGAAAGTTTGTAGATATATTTGTATGCTTGATCTAACTTGTTGGCATATAGAAACCCGCAATTGTAAAGTCAAATAAATGAATAAAAGCGAGATGAAAACAGCCTATATAAGCAGAGTATTACATGAGCTGACTGACCGTAAAAATGATAGAAAACAGCATGCATAGTTGGTAAAAGAGTGCGAAACGTTGGCGGAGTTACATGTATATTTATCCTAAGTCATTGGAATGCCAACCGCGCAGTTAAATTTCGAAAGCATTAAGTAATTGTCTGGAAAATGCCAGATATATAAGCAGATTATGGCAACTGCAAACCGTAAATCGAAGACAAACTGCTTGCAAAGTTTTAAAAAACGATTGCAAAGTTTGTAGATTCGTTTGGGAATGTCACATATGATATTATATTGACGGGTTACATAGTCAAAAGTTCGAAAACTTAAAAAAATATTTCGTAAATTGCCGTTAAAGTAGCGTACTATTATTCGCAACATGTAGAGGTCATAGGTCAATTTTAGAAGTTACTCGTACAAACGCTATCAGGTTTAAAACAGTGTCAAACATGAAATAGTCGCCAACTCGAGTATATTTCAAATTGCGTAAGCAGTAGTGTGGGTAGGTGAAGAGACAAGGTTTAAAGTCAAGCTCAGTCGGGCCTGGTTAGTTCTTGCATTGGAGACTGCCTGAGAATACCAGCTAGGTTTTTTTTTTGGTTTCATCACATACATATCAAACATATGAGACAATGTTCGTGGATCTTTTTTTCACTGTGATGTAAATTATTTTTAATAGAAAAACATGGAAATTTAGACATGTTTTCAAGTTCATGAACATTTTTCCAATTTCTCTGTTATTTTTGGAGATCAAGTTGGTGATGATGTCGGCACATAGTGGGGTATGACCTGTTAACATACCGTGAAAAGTCGTACAAAGTGAACGCAAAGTTGTGCAAAGTGATTGGAAAGTTTGTAGATATATTTGTATGCTTGATCTAACTTGTTGGCATATAGAAACCCGCAATTGTAAAGTCAAATAAATGAATAAAAGCGAGATGAAAACAGCCTATATAAGCAGAGTATTACATGAGCTGACTGACCGTAAAAATGATAGAAAACAGCATGCAAAGTTGGTAAAAGAGTGCGAAACGTTGGCGGAGTTACATGTATATTTATCCTAAGTCATTGGAATGCCAACCGCGCAGTTAAATTTCGAAAGCATTAAGTAATTGTCTGGAAAATGCCAGATATATAAGCAGATTATGGCAACTGCAAACCGTAAATCGAAGACAAACTGCTTGCAAAGTTTTAAAAAACGATTGCAAAGTTTGTAGATTCGTTTGGGAATGTCACATATGATATTATATTGACGGGTTACATAGTCAAAAGTTCGAAAACTTAAAAAAATATTTCGTAAATTGCCGTTAAAGTAGCGTACTATTATTCGCAACATGTAGAGGTCATAGGTCAATTTTAGAAGTTACTCGTACAAACGCTATCAGGTTTAAAACAGTGTCAAACATGAAATAGTCGCCAACTCGAGTATATTTCAAATTGCGTAAGCAGTAGTGTGGGTAGGTGAAGAGACAAGGTTTAAAGTCAAGCTCAGTCGGGCCTGGTTAGTTCTTGCATTGGAGACTGCCTGAGAATACCAGCTAGGTTTTTTTTTTGGTTTCATCACATACATATCAAACATATGAGACAATGTTCGTGGATCTTTTTTTCACTGTGATGTAAATTATTTTCAGTAGAAAAACATGGAAATTTAGACATGTTTTCAAGTTCATGAAAATTTTTCCAATTTCTCTATTATTTTTGGAGATCAAGTTGGTGATGATGTCGGCACATAGTGAGGTTTGACCTGTTAACGTAGCGTGAAAAGTCGTACAAAGTGAACGCAAAGTTGTGCAACCTGATTGGAAAGTTTGGAGATATATTTGTATGCTTGACCTAACTTGTTGGCATATAGAAACCCGCAGTTGTAAAGTCAAATAAATGAATAAAAGCGAGATGAAAACAGCCTACATAAGTAGAGTATCACATGAGCTGACTGACCGTAAAAATGATAGAAAACAGCATGCAAAATTGGTAAAAGCGTGCGAAACGTTGGCGGAGTTTCATGTATATTTAACCTAAGTCATTGGAATGCCAACCCCGCAGTTAAATTTCGAAAACATTAAGTAAAAGTCAAGAAAATGCCAGATATATAAGCAGATTATGGCAACTGCAAACCGTAAATCGAAGACAAACTGCTTGCAAAGTTTTGAAAAACGATTGCAAAGTTTGTAGATTCGTTTGGGAATGTCACATATGATATTATATTGACGGGTTACATAGTCAAAAGTTCGAAAACTTAAAAAAATATTTCGTAAATTGCCGTCAAAGTAGCGTACTATTATTCGCAGCATGTAGAGGTCATAGGTCAATTTAAGAAGTTACTCCTACAAACGCTATCAGGTTTAAAACAGTGTCAAACATGAAATAGTCGCCAGATCGAGTATCTTTCAAATTGCGTAAGCAGTAGTGTGGGTAGGTGAAGAGACAAAGTTTAAAGTCAAGCTCAGTCGGGCCTGGTTAGTTCTTGTATTGGAGACTGCCTGAGAAAACCAGTTAGGTTGTTTTTTTTGGTTTCATCACATACATATCAAACATATGAGACAACGTTCGTGCATCTTTTTTTCACTGTAATGTCAATTATTTTTAGTAGAAAAACATGGAAATTTAGGCATGTTTTCAAGTTCATGAACATTTTTCCAATTTCTCTGTTATTTTTGGAGATCAAGTTGGTGATGATGTCGGCACATAGTGGGGTTTGACCTGTTAACGTACCGTGAAAAGTCGTACAAAGTGAACGCAAAGTTGTGCAAAGTGATTGGAAAGTTTGTAGATATATTTGTATGATTGACCTAACTTGTTGGCATATAGAAACCCGCAGTTGTAAAGTCAAATAAATGAATAAAAGCGAGATGAAAACAGCCTATATAAGCAGAGTATCACATGAGCTGACTGACCGTAAAAATGATAGAAAACAGCATGCAAAGTTGGTAAAAGTGTGCGAAACGTTGGCGGAGTTACATGTATATTTAACCTAAGTCATTGGAATGCCAACCCCGCAGTTAAATTTCGAAAACATTAAGTAAAAGTCAAGAAAATGCCAGATATATAAGCAGATTATGGCAACTGCAAACCGTAAATCGAAGACAAACTGCTTGCAAAGTTTTAAAAAACGATTGCAAAGTTTGTAGATTCGTTTGGGAATGTCACATATGATATTATATTGACGGGTTACATAGTCAAAAGTTCGAAAACTTAAAAAAATATTTCGTAAATTGCCGTCAAAGTAGCGTACTATTATTCGCAACATGTAGAGGTCTTAGGTCAATTTTAGAAGTTACTCGTACAAACGCTATCAGGTTTAAAACAGTGTCAAACATGAAATAGTCGCCAACTCGAGTATATTTCAAATTGCGTAAGCAGTAGTGTGGGTAGGTGAAGAGACAAGGTTTAAAGTCAAGCTCAGTCGGGCCTGGTTAGTTCTTGCATTGGAGACTGCCTGAGAAAACCTGCTAGGTTTTTTTTTCTTGTTTCATCACATACATATCAAACATATGAGACAATCTTCGTGGATCTTTTTTTCACTGTGATGTAAATTATTTTTAGTAGAAAAACATGGAAATTTAGGCATGTTTTCAAGTTCATGAAAATTTTTCCAATTTCTCTATTATTTTTGGAGATCAAGTTGGTGATGATGTCGGCACATAGTGGGGTTTGACCTGTTAACGTAGCGTGAAAAGTCGTACAAAGTGAACGCAAAGTTGTGCAACCTGATTGGAAAGTTTATAGATATATTTGTATGCTTGACCTGACTTGTTGGCATATAGAAACCCGCAGTTGTAAAGTCAAATAAATGAATAAAAGCGAGATGAAAACAGCCTACATAAGTAGAGTATCACATGAGCTGACTGACCGTAAAAATGATAGAAAACAGCATGCAAAATTGGTAAAAGCGTGCGAAACGTTGGTGGAGTTTCATGTATATTTAACCTAAGTCATTAGAATGCCAACCCCGCAGTTAAATTTCGAAAACATTAAGTAAAAGTCAAGAAAATGCCAGATATATAAGCAGATTATGGCAACTGCAAACCGTAAATCGAAGACAAACTGCTTGCAAAGTTTTGAAAAACGATTGCAATGTTTGTAGATTCGTTTGGGAATGTCACATATGATATTATATTGACGGGTTACATAGTCAAAAGTTCGAAAACTTAAAAAAATATTTCGTAAATTGCCGTCAAAGTAGCGTACTATTATTCGCAGCATGTAGAGGTCATAGGTCAATTTAAGAAGTTACTCCTACAAACGCTATCAGGTTTAAAACAGTGTCAAACATGAAATAGTCGCCAGATCGAGTATCTTTCAAATTGCGTAAGCAGTAGTGTGGGTAGGTGAAGAGACAAAGTTTAAAGTCAAGCTCAGTCGGGCCTGGTTATTTCTTGCATGGGAGACAGCCTGAGAAAACCAGCTAGGGAAATTATTTTTCGTTTCATCACATACATATCAAACATATGAGACAACGTTCGTGCATCTTTTTTTCACTGTAATGTCAATTATATTTAGTAGAAAAACATGGAAATTTAGGCATGTTTTCAAGTTCATGAACATTTTTCCAATTTCTCTGTTATTTTTGGAGATCAAGTTGGTGATGATGTCGGCACATAGTGGGGTTTGACCTGTTAACGTACCGTGAAAAGTCGTACAAAGTGAACGCAAAGTTGTGCAAAGTGATTGGAAAGTTTGTAGATATATTTGTATGATTGACCTAACTTGTTGGCATATAGAAACCCGCAGTTGTAAAGTCAAATAAATGAATAAAAGCGAGATGAAAACAGCCTATAAAAGCAGAGTATCACATGAGCTGACTGACCGTAAAAATGATAGAAAACAGCATGCAAAGTTGGTAAAAGCGTGCGAAAAATTTGCGGAGTTTCATGTATATTTAACCTAAGTCATTGGAATGCCAACCCCGCAGTTAAATTCCGAAAACATTAAGTAAAAGTCAAGAAAATGCCAGATATATAAGCAGATTATGGCAACTGCAAACCGTAAATCGAAGACAAATTGCTTGCAAAGTTTTGAAAAACGATTGCAAAGTTTGTAGATTCGTTTGGGAATGTTACATATGATATTATATTGACGGGTTCCATAGTCAAAAGTTCGAAAACGTAAAACAATATTTCGTAAATTGCCGTTAAAGTAGCGAACTATTATTCGCAGCATGTAGAGGTCATAGGTCAATTCAAGAAGTTACTCGAACAAACGCTATCAGGTTTAAAACAGTGTCAAACATGAAATAGTCGCCAGATCGAGCATGTTTCAAATTGCGTAAGTAGTAGTGTTGGTAGGTGAAGAGACAAAGTTTAAAGTCAAGCTCAGTCGGGCCTGGTTAGTTCTTGCATTGGAGACTGCCTGAGAATACCAGCTAGGTTTTTTTTTTGGTTTCATCACATACATATCAAACATATGAGACAATGTTCGTGGATCTTTTTTTCACTGTGATGTAAATTATTTTTAGTAGAAAAACATGGAAATTTAGGCATGTTTTCAAGTTCATGAACATTTTTCCAATTTCTCTGTTATTTTTGGAGATCAAGTTGGTGATGATGTCGGCACATATTCGGGTTTGACCTGTTAACGTAGCGTGAAAAGTCGTACAAAGTGAACGCAAAGTTGTGCAACCTGATTGGAAAGTTTATAGATATATTTGTATGCTTGACCTAACTTGTTGGCATATAGAAACCCGCAGTTGTAAAGTCAAATAAATGAATAAAAGCGAGATGAAAACAGCCTACATAAGTAGAGTATCACATGAGCTGACTGACCGTAAAAATGATAGAAAACAGCATGCAAAGTTGGTAAAAGCGTGCGAAAAGTTGGCGGAGTTTCATGTATATTTAACCTAAGTCATTGGAATGCCAACCCCGCAGTTAAATTCCGAAAACATTAAGTAAAAGTCAAGAAAATGCCAGATATAAAAGCAGATTATGGCAACTGCAAACCGTAAATCGAAGACAAATTGCTTGCAAAGTTTTGAAAAACGATTGCAAAGTTTGTAGATTCGTTTGGGAATGTTACATATGATATTATATTGACGGGTTCCATAGTCAAAAGTTCGAAAACGTAAAACAATATTTCGTAAATTGCCGTCAAAGTAGCGTACTATTATTCGCAGCATGTAGAGGTCATAGGTCAATTTAAGAAGTTACTCCTACAAACGCTATCAGGTTTAAAACAGTGTCAAACATGAAATAGTCGCCAGATCGAGTATCTTTCAAATTGCGTAAGCAGTAGTGTGGGTAGGTGAAGAGACAAAGTTTAAAGTCAAGCTCAGTCGGGCCTGGTTAGTTCTTGTATTGGAGACTGCCTGAGAAAACCAGTTAGGTTGTTTTTTTTGGTTTCATCACATACATATCAAACATATGAGACAACGTTCGTGCATCTTTTTTTCACTGTAATGTCAATTATTTTTAGTAGAAAAACATGGAAATTTAGGCATGTTTTCAAGTTCATGAACATTTTTCCAATTTCTCTGTTATTTTTGGAGATCAAGTTGGTGATGATGTCGGCACATAGTGGGGTTTGACCTGTTAACGTACCGTGAAAAGTCGTACAAAGTGAACGCAAAGTTGTGCAAAGTGATTGGAAAGTTTGTAGATATATTTGTATGATTGACCTAACTTGTTGGCATATAGAAACCCGCAGTTGTAAAGTCAAATAAATGAATAAAAGCGAGATGAAAACAGCCTATATAAGCAGAGTATCACATGAGCTGACTGACCGTAAAAATGATAGAAAACAGCATGCAAAGTTGGTAAAAGAGTGCGAAACGTTGGCGGAGTTACATGTATATTTAACCTAAGTCATTGGAATGCCAACCCCGCAGTTAAATTTCGAAAACATTAAGTAAAAGTCAAGAAAATGCCAGATATATAAGCAGATTATGGCAACTGCAAACCGTAAATCGAAGACAAACTGCTTGCAAAGTTTTAAAAAACGATTGCAAAGTTTGTAGATTCGTTTGGGAATGTCACATATGATATTATATTGACGGGTTACATAGTCAAAAGTTCGAAAACTTAAAAAAATATTTCGTAAATTGCCGTCAAAGTAGCGTACTATTATTCGCAACATGTAGAGGTCTTAGGTCAATTTTAGAAGTTACTCGTACAAACGCTATCAGGTTTAAAACAGTGTCAAACATGAAATAGTCGCCAACTCGAGTATATTTCAAATTGCGTAAGCAGTAGTGTGGGTAGGTGAAGAGACAAGGTTTAAAGTCAAGCTCAGTCGGGCCTGGTTAGTTCTTGCATTGGAGACTGCCTGAGAAAACCTGCTAGGTTTTTTTTTCTTGTTTCATCACATACATATCAAACATATGAGACAATGTTCGTGGATCTTTTTTTCACTGTGATGTAAATTATTTTTAGTAGAAAAACATGGAAATTTAGGCATGTTTTCAAGTTCATGAAAATTTTTCCAATTTCTCTATTATTTTTGGAGATCAAGTTGGTGATGATGTCGGCACATAGTGGGGTTTGACCTGTTAACGTAGCGTGAAAAGTCGTACAAAGTGAACGCAAAGTTGTGCAACCTGATTGGAAAGTTTATAGATATATTTGTATGCTTGACCTGACTTGTTGGCATATAGAAACCCGCAGTTGTAAAGTCAAATAAATGAATAAAAGCGAGATGAAAACAGCCTACATAAGTAGAGTATCACATGAGCTGACTGACCGTAAAAATGATAGAAAACAGCATGCAAAATTGGTAAAAGCGTGCGAAACGTTGGTGGAGTTTCATGTATATTTAACCTAAGTCATTAGAATGCCAACCCCGCAGTTAAATTTCGAAAACATTAAGTAAAAGTCAAGAAAATGCCAGATATATAAGCAGATTATGGCAACTGCAAACCGTAAATCGAAGACAAACTGCTTGCAAAGTTTTGAAAAACGATTGCAATGTTTGTAGATTCGTTTGGGAATGTCACATATGATATTATATTGACGGGTTACATAGTCAAAAGTTCGAAAACTTAAAAAAATATTTCGTAAATTGCCGTCAAAGTAGCGTACTATTATTCGCAGCATGTAGAGGTCATAGGTCAATTCAAGAAGTTACTCCTACAAACGCTATCAGGTTTAAAACAGTGTCAAACATGAAATAGTCGCCAGATCGAGTATCTTTCAAATTGCGTAAGCAGTAGTGTGGGTAGGTGAAGAGACAAAGTTTAAAGTCAAGCTCAGTCGGGCCTGGTTATTTCTTGCATGGGAGACAGCCTGAGAAAACCAGCTAGGGAAATTATTTTTCGTTTCATCACATACATATCAAACATATGAGACAACGTTCGTGCATCTTTTTTTCACTGTAATGTCAATTATATTTAGTAGAAAAACATGGAAATTTAGGCATGTTTTCAAGTTCATGAACATTTTTCCAATTTCTCTGTTATTTTTGGAGATCAAGTTGGTGATGATGTCGGCACATAGTGGGGTTTGACCTGTTAACGTACCGTGAAAAGTCGTACAAAGTGAACGCAAAGTTGTGCAAAGTGATTGGAAAGTTTGTAGATATATTTGTATGATTGACCTAACTTGTTGGCATATAGAAACCCGCAGTTGTAAAGTCAAATAAATGAATAAAAGCGAGATGAAAACAGCCTATATAAGCAGAGTATCACATGAGCTGACTGACCGTAAAAATGATAGAAAACAGCATGCAAAGTTGGTAAAAGCGTGCGAAAAATTTGCGGAGTTTCATGTATATTTAACCTAAGTCATTGGAATGCCAACCCCGCAGTTAAATTCCGAAAACATTAAGTAAAAGTCAAGAAAATGCCAGATATATAAGCAGATTATGGCAACTGCAAACCGTAAATCGAAGACAAATTGCTTGCAAAGTTTTGAAAAACGATTGCAAAGTTTGTAGATTCGTTTGGGAATGTTACATATGATATTATATTGACGGGTTCCATAGTCAAAAGTTCGAAAACGTAAAACAATATTTCGTAAATTGCCGTTAAAGTAGCGAACTATTATTCGCAGCATGCAGAGGTCATAGGTCAATTCAAGAAGTTACTCGAACAAACGCTATCAGGTTTAAAACAGTGTCAAACATGAAATAGTCGCCAGATCGAGCATGTTTCAAATTGCGTAAGTAGTAGTGTTGGTAGGTGAAGAGACAAAGTTTAAAGTCAAGCTCAGTCGGGCCTGGTTAGTTCTTGCATTGGAGACTGCCTGAGAATACCAGCTAGGTTTTTTTTTTGGTTTCATCACATACATATCAAACATATGAGACAATGTTCGTGGATCTTTTTTTCACTGTGATGTAAATTATTTTTAGTAGAAAAACATGGAAATTTAGGCATGTTTTCAAGTTCATGAACATTTTTCCAATTTCTCTGTTATTTTTGGAGATCAAGTTGGTGATGATGTCGGCACATATTCGGGTTTGATCTGTTAACGTAGCGTGAAAAGTCGTACAAAGTGAACGCAAAGTTGTGCAACCTGATTGGAAAGTTTATAGATATATTTGTATGCTTGACCTAACTTGTTGGCATATAGAAACCCGCAGTTGTAAAGTCAAATAAATGAATAAAAGCGAGATGAAAACAGCCTACATAAGTAGAGTATCACATGAGCTGACTGACCGTAAAAATGATAGAAAACAGCATGCAAAGTTGGTAAAAGCGTGCGAAAAGTTGGCGGAGTTTCATGTATATTTAACCTAAGTCATTGGAATGCCAACCCCGCAGTTAAATTCCGAAAACATTAAGTAAAAGTCAAGAAAATGCCAGATATAAAAGCAGATTATGGCAACTGCAAACCGTAAATCGAAGACAAATTGCTTGCAAAGTTTTGAAAAACGATTGCAAAGTTTGTAGATTCGTTTGGGAATGTTACATATGATATTATATTGACGGGTTCCATAGTCAAAAGTTCGAAAACGTAAAACAATATTTCGTAAATTGCCGTTAAAGTAGCGAACTATTATTCCCAGCATGTAGAGGTCATAGGTCAATTTTAGAAGTTACTCGTACAAACGCTATCAGGTTTAAAACAGTGTCAAACATGAAATAGTCGCCAACTCGAGTATATTTCAAATTGCGTAAGCAGTAGTGTGGGTAGGTGAAGAGACAAGGTTTAAAGTCAAGCTCAGTCGGGCCTGGTTAGTTCTTGCATTGGAGACTGCCTGAGAAAACCAGCTAGGTTTTTTTTTTGGTTTCATCACATACATATCAAACATATGAGACAATGTTCGTGGATCTTTTTTTCACTGTGATGTAAATTATTTTTAGTAGAAAAACATGGAAATTTAGGCATGTTTTCAAGTTCATGAAAATTTTTCCAATTTCTCTATTATTTTTGGAGATCAAGTTGGTGATGATGTCGGCACATAGTGGGGTTTGACCTGTTAACGTACCGTGAAAAGTCGTACAAAGTGAACGCAAAGTTGTGCAACCTGATTGGAAAGTTTATAGATATATTTGTATGCTTGACCTAACTTGTTGGCATATAGAAACCCGCAGTTGTAAAGTCAAATAAATGAATAAAAGCGAGATGAAAACACCCTACATAAGTAGAGTATCACATGAGCTGACTGACCGTAAACATGATAGAAAACAGCATGCAAAGTTGGTAAAAGCGTGCGAAAAGTTGGCGGAGTTTCATGTATATTTAACCTAAGTCATTGGAATGCCAACCCCGCAGTTAAATTCCGAAAACATTAAGTAAAAGTCAAGAAAATGCCAGATATAAAAGCAGATTATAGCAACTGCAAACCGTAAATCGAAGACAAATTGCTTGCAAAGTTTTGAAAAACGATTGCAAAGTTTGTAGATTCGTTTGGGAATGTTACATATGATATTATATTGACGGGTTCCATAGTCAAAAGTTCGAAAACGTAAAACAATATTTCGTAAATTGCCGTTAAAGTAGCGAACTATTATTCCCAGCATGTAGAGGTCATAGGTCAATTTTAGAAGTTACTCGTACAAACGCTATCAGGTTTAAAACAGTGTCAAACATGAAATAGTCGCCAACTCGAGTATATTTCAAATTGCGTAAGCAGTAGTGTGGGTAGGTGAAGAGACAAGGTTTAAAGTCAAGCTCAGTCGGGCCTGGTTAGTTCTTGCATTGGAGACTGCCTGAGAAAACCAGCTAGGTTTTTTTTTTGGTTTCATCACATACATATCAAACATATGAGACAATGTTCGTGGATCTTTTTTTCACTGTGATGTAAATTATTTTTAGTAGAAAAACATGGAAATTTAGGCATGTTTTCAAGTTCATGAAAATTTTTCCAATTTCTCTATTATTTTTGGAGATCAAGTTGGTGATGATGTCGGCACATAGTGGGGTTTGACCTGTTAACGTAGCGTGAAAAGTCGTACAAAGTGAACGCAAAGTTGTGCAACCTGATTGGAAAGTTTATAGATATATTTGTATGCTTGACCTAACTTGTTGGCATATAGAAACCCGCAGTTGTAAAGTCAAATAAATGAATAAAAGCGAGATGAAAACAGCCTACATAAGTAGAGTATCACATGAGCTGACTGACCGTAAAAATGATAGAAAACAGCATGCAAAATTGGTAAAAGCGTGCGAAACGTTGGCAGAGTTTCATGTATATTTAACCTAAGTCATTAGAATGCCAACCCCGCAGTTAAATTTCGAAAACATTAAGTAAAAGTCAAGAAAATGCCAGATATATAAGCAGATTATGGCAACTGCAAACCGTAAATCGAAGACAAACTGCTTGCAAAGTTTTGAAAAACGATTGCAAAGTTTGTAGATTGGATTGGGAATGTCACATATGATATTATATTGACGGGTTACATAGTCAAAAGTTCGAAAACTTAAAAAAAATATTTCGTAAATTGCCGTCAAAGTAGCGTACTATTATTCGCAGCATGTAGAGGTCATAGGTCAATTTAAGAAGTTACTCCTACAAACGCTATCAGGTTTAAAACAGCGTCAAACATGAAATAGTCGCCAGATCGAGTATCTTTCAAATTGCGTAAGCAGTAGTGTGGGTAGGTGAAGAGACAAAGTTTAAAGTCAAGCTCAGTCGGGCCTGGTTATTTCTTGCATGGGAGACAGCCTGAGAAAACCAGCTAGGGAAATTATTTTTGGTTTCATCACATACATATCAAACATATGAGACAACGTTCGTGCATCTTTTTTTCACTGTAATGTCAATTATTTTTAGTAGAAAAACATGGAAATTTAGGCATGTTTTCCAGTTCATGAACATT
Source organism: Saccoglossus kowalevskii (assembly GCF_978046115.1). Lineage (NCBI taxonomy): Eukaryota > Metazoa > Hemichordata > Enteropneusta > Harrimaniidae > Saccoglossus > Saccoglossus kowalevskii. Next base: position 9,287,852 of record NC_140655.1, on the reverse strand, counting down.
TTTCCAATTTCTCTGTTATTTTTGGAGATCAAGTTGGTGATGATGTCGGCACATAGTGGGGTTTGACCTGTTAACGTAGGGTGAACAGTCGTACAAAGTGAACGTTAAGTTGTGCAAAGTGATTGGAAAGTTTGTAGATATATTTGTATGATTGACCTAACTTGTTGGCATATAGAAACCCGCAGCTGTAAAGTCAAATAAATGAATAAAAGCGAGATGAAAACAGCCTATATAAGCAGAGTATCACATGAGCTGACTGACCGTAAACATGATAGAAAACAGCATGCAAAGTTGGTAAAAGCGTGCGAAAAGTTGGCGGAGTTTCATGTATATTTAACCTAAGTCATTGGAATGCCAACCCCGCAGTTAAATTCCGAAAACATTAAGTAAAAGTCAAGAAAATGCCAGATATATAAGCAGATTATGGCAACTGCAAACCGTAAATCGAAGACAAATTGCTTGCAAAGTTTTGAAAAACGATTACAAAGTTTGTAGATTCGTTTGGGAATGTTACATATGATATTATATTGACGGGTTCCATAGTCAAAAGTTCGAAAACGTAAAACAATATTTCGTAAATTGCCGTTAAAGTAGCGAACTATTATTCGCAGCATGTAGAGGTCATAGGTCAATTCAAGAAGTTACTCGAACAAACGCTATCAGGTTTAAAACAGTTTCAAACATGAAATAGTCGCCAGATCGAGCATGTTTCAAATTGCGTAAGTAGTAGTGTTGGTAGGTGAAGAGACAAAGTTTAAAGTCAAGCTCAATCGGGCATGGTTAGTTCTTTCATGGGAGACTGCCTGAGAAAACCAGCTAGGGAAATTATTTTTGGTTTCATCACATACATATCAAACATATGAGACAACGTTCGTGCATCTTTTTTTCACTGTAATGTCAATTATTTTTAGTAGAAAAACATGGAAATTTAGGCATGTTTTCAAGTTCATGAACATTTTTCCAATTTCTCTGTTATTTTTGGAGATCAAGTTGGTGATGATGTCGGCACATAGTGGGGTTTGACCTGTTAACGTACCGTGAAAAGTCGTACAAAGTGAACGCAATGTTGTGCAAAGTGATTGGAAAGTTTGTAGATATATTTGTATGATTGACCTAACTTGTTGGCATATAGAAACCCGCAGTTGTAATGTCAAATAAATGAATAAAAGCGAGATGAAAACAGCCTATATAAGCAGAGAATCACATGAGCTGACTGACCGTAAAAATGATAGAAAACAGCATGCAAAGTTGGTAAAAGCGTGCGAAACGTTGGCGGAGTTACATGTATATTTAACCTAAGTCATAGGAATGCCAACCCCGCAGTTAAATTTCGAAAACATTAAGTAAAAGTCACGAAAATGCCAGATATATAAGCAGATTATGGCAACTGAAAACCGTAAATCGAAGACAAACTGCTTGCAAAGTTTTGAAAAACGATTGCAAAGTTTGTAGATTCGTTTGGGAATGTTACATATGATATTATATTGACGGGTTCCATAGTCAAAAGTTCGAAAACGTAAAACAATATTTCGTAAATTGCCGTTAAAGTAGCGTACTATTATTCGCAGCATGTAGAGGTCATAGGTCAATTCAAGAAGTTACTCGTACAAACGCTATCAGGTTTAAAACAGTGTCAAACATGAAATAGTCGCCAGATCGAGCATGTTTCAAATTGCGTAAGTAGTAGTGTTGGTAGGTGAAGAGACAAAGTTTAAAGTCAAGCTCAATCGGGCATGGTTAGTTCATTCATGGGAGACTGCCTGAGAAAACCAGCTAGGGAAATTATTTTTGGTTTCATCACATACATATCAAACATATGAGACAACGTTCGTGCATCTTTTTTTCACTGTAATGTCAATTATTTTTAGTAGAAAAACATGGAAATTTAGGCATGTTTTCAAGTTCATGAACATTTTTCCAATTTCTCTGTTATTTTTGGAGATCAAGTTGGTGATGATGTCGGCACATAGTGGGGTATGACCTGTTAACGTACCGTGAAAAGTCGTACAAAGTGAACGCAAAGTTGTGCAAAGTGATTGGAAAGTTTGTAGATATATTTGTATGCTTGATCTAACTTGTTGGCATATAGAAACCCGCAGTTGTAAAGTCAAATAAATGAATAAAAGCGAGATGAAAACAGCCTATATAAGCAGAGTATCACATGAGCTGACTGACCGTAAAAATGATAGAAAACAGCATGCAAAGTTGGTAAAAGCGCGCGAAACGTTGTCGGAGTTTCATGTATATTTAACCTAAGTCATTGGAATGCCAACCCCGCAGTTGAATTCCGAAAACATTAAGTAAAAGTCAAGAAAATGCCAGATATATAAGCAGATTATGGCAACTGCAAACCGTAAATCGAAGACAAATTGCTTGCAAAGTTTTGAAAAACGATTGCAAAGTTTGTAGATTCGTTTGGGAATGTTACATATGATATTATATTGACGGGTTCCATAGTCAAAAGTTCGAAAACGTAAAACAATATTTCGTAAATTGCCGTTAAAGTAGCGAACTATTATTCACAGCATGTAGAGGTCATAGGTCAATTCAAGAAGTTACTCGTACAAACACTATCAGGTTTAAAACAGTGTCAAACATGAAATAGTCGCCAGATCGAGAATATTTCAAATTGCGTAAGCAGTAGTGTTGGCAGGTGAAGAGACAAAGTTTAAAGTGAAGCTCAATCGGGCCTGGTTAGTTCTTGCATGGGAGACTGCCTGAGAAAACCAGCTAGGGAATTTTTTTTTGATTTCATCACATACATATCAAACATATGAGACAACGTTCGTGCATCTTTTTTTCACTGTAATGTCAATTATTTTTAGTAGAAAAACATGGAAATTTAGGCATGTTTTCAAGTTCATGAACATTTTTCCAATTTCTCTGTTATTTTTGGAGATCAAGTTGGTGATGATGTCGGCACATAGTGGGGTATGACCTGTTAACGTACCGTGAAAAGTCGTACAAAGTGAACGCAAAGTTGTGCAAAGTGATTGGAAAGTTTGTAGATATATTTGTATGATTGACCTAACTTGTTGGCATATAGAAACCCGCAGTTGTAAAGTCAAATAAATGAATAAAAGCGAGATGAAAACAGCCTATATAAGCAGAGAATCACATGAGCTGACTGACCGTAAAAATGATAGAAAACAGCATGCAAAGTTGGTAAAAGCGTGCGAAACGTTGGCGGAGTTACATGTATATTTAACCTAAGTCATTGGAATGCCAACCCCGCAGTTAAATTTCGAAAACATTAAGTAAAAGTCAAGAAAATGCCAGATATATAAGCAGATTATGGCAACTGCAAACCGAAAATCGAAGACAAACTGCTTGTAAAGTTTTGAAAAACGATTGCAAAATTTGTAGATTCGTTTGGGAATGTTACATATGATATTATATTGACGGGTTCCATAGTCAAAAGTTCGAAAACGTAAAACAATATTTCGTAAATTGCCGTTAAAGTAGCGTACTATTATTCGCAGCATGTAGAGGTCATAGGTCAATTCAAGAAGTTACTCGTACAAACACTATCAGGTTTAAAACAGTGTCAAACATGAAATAGTCGCCAGATCGAGAATATTTCAAATTGCGTAAGCAGTAGTGTTGGCAGGTGAAGAGACAAAGTTTAAAGTGAAGCTCAATCGGGCCTGGTTAGTTCTTGCATGGGAGACTGCCTGAGAAAACCAGCTAGGGAATTTTTTTTTGATTTCATCACATACATATCAAACATATGAGACAACGTTCGTGCATCTTTTTTTCACTGTAATGTCAATTATTTTTAGTAGAAAAACATGGAAATTTAGGCATGTTTTCAAGTTCATGAACATTTTTCCAATTTCTCTGTTATTTTTGGAGATCAAGTTGGTGATGATGTCGGCACATAGTGGGGTATGACCTGTTAACGTACCGTGAAAAGTCGTACAAAGTGAACGCAAAGTTGTGCAAAGTGATTGGAAAGTTTGTAGATATATTTGTATGCTTGACCTAACTTGTTGGCATATAGAAACCCGCAGTTGTAAAGTCAAATAAATGAATAAAAGCGAGATGAAAACAGCCTATATAAGCAGAGAATCACATGAGCTGACTGACCGTAAAAATGATAGAAAACAGCATGCAAAGTTGGTAAAAGCGTGCGAAACGTTGGCGGAGTTATATGTATATTTAACCTAAGTCATTGGAATGCCAACCCCGCAGTTAAATTTCGAAAACATTAAGTAAAAGTCAAGAAAATGCCAGATATATAAGCAGATTATGGCAACTGCAAACCGAAAATCGAAGACAAACTGCTTGTAAAGTTTTGAAAAACGATTGCAAAATTTGTAGATTCGTTTGGGAATGTTACATATGATATTATATTGACGGGTTCCATAGTCAAAAGTTCGAAAACGTAAAACAATATTTCGTAAATTGCCGTTAAAGTAGCGTACTATTATTCGCAGCATGTAGAGGTCATAGGTCAATTCAAGAAGTTACTCGTACAAACACTATCAGGTTTAAAACAGTGTCAAACATGAAATAGTCGCCAGATCGAGAATATTTCAAATTGCGTAAGCAGTAGTGTTGGCAGGTGAAGAGACAAAGTTTAAAGTGAAGCTCAATCGGGCCTGGTTAGTTCTTGCATGGGAGACTGCCTGAGAAAACCAGCTAGGGAATTTTTTTTTGATTTCATCACATACATATCAAACATATGAGACAACGTTCGTGCATCTTTTTTTCACTGTAATGTCAATTATTTTTAGTAGAAAAACATGGAAATTTAGGCATGTTTTCAAGTTCATGAACATTTTTCCAATTTCTCTGTTATTTTTGGAGATCAAGTTGGTGATGATGTCGGCACATAGTGGGGTATGACCTGTTAACGTACCGTGAAAAGTCGTACAAAGTGAACGCAAAGTTGTGCAAAGTGATTGGAAAGTTTGTAGATATATTTGTATGCTTGACCTAACTTGTTGGCATATAGAAACCCGCAGTTGTAAAGTCAAATAAATGAATAAAAGCGAGATGAAAACAGCCTATATAAGCAGAGAATCACATGAGCTGACTGACCGTAAAAATGATAGAAAACAGCATGCAAAGTTGGTAAAAGCGTGCGAAACGTTGGCGGAGTTACATGTATATTTAACCTAAGTCATTGGAATGCCAACCCCGCAGTTAAATTTCGAAAACATTAAGTAAAAGTCAAGAAAATGCCAGATATATAAGCAGATTATGGCAACTGCAAACCGAAAATCGAAGACAAACTGCTTGTAAAGTTTTGAAAAACGATTGCAAAATTTGTAGATTCGTTTGGGAATGTTACATATGATATTATATTGACGGGTTCCATAGTCAAAAGTTCGAAAACGTAAAACAATATTTCGTAAATTGCCGTTAAAGTAGCGTACTATTATTCGCAGCATGTAGAGGTCATAGGTCAATTCAAGAAGTTACTCGTACAAACACTATCAGGTTTAAAACAGTGTCAAACATGAAATAGTCGCCAGATCGAGTATATTTCAAATTGCGTAAGCAGTAGTGTTGGCAGGTGAAGAGACAAAGTTTAAAGTGAAGCTCAATCGGGCCTGGTTAGTTCTTGCATGGGAGACTGCCTGAGAAAACCAGCTAGGGAATTTTTTTTTGATTTCATCACATACATATCAAACATATGAGACAACGTTCGTGCATCTTTTTTTCACTGTAATGTCAATTATTTTTTGTAGAAAAACATGGAAATTTAGGCATGTTTTCAAGTTCATGAACATTTTTCCAATTTCTCTGTTATTTTTGGAGATCAAGTTGGTGATGATGTCGGCACATAGTGGGGTATGACCAGTTAACGTACCGTGAAAAGTCGTACAAAGTGAACGCAAAGTTGTGCAAAGTGATTGGAAAGTTTGTAGATATATTTGTATGCTTGATCTAACTTGTTGGCATATAGAAACCCGCAGTTGTAAAGTCAAATAAATGAATAAAAGCGAGATGAAAACAGCCTATATAAGCAGAGTATCACATGAGCTGACTGACCGTAAAAATGATAGAAAACAGCATGCAAAGTTGGTAAAAGCGTGCGAAACGTTGTCGGAGTTTCATGTATATGTAACCTAAGTCATTGGAATGCCAACCCCGCAGTTAAATTCCGAAAACATTAAGTAAAAGTCAAGAAAATGCCAGATATATAAGCAGATTATGGCAACTGCAAACCGTAAATCGAAGACAAATTGCTTGCAAAGTTTTGAAAAACGATTGCAAAGTTTGTAGATTCGTTTGGGAATGTTACATATGATATTATATTGACGGGTTCCATAGTCAAAAGTTCGAAAACGTAAAACAATATTTCGTAAATTGCCGTTAAAGAGGCGAACTATTATTCGCAGCATGTAGAGGTCATAGGTCAATTCAAGAAGTTACTCGTACAAACGCTATCAGGTTTAAAACAGTGTCAAACATGAAATAGTCGCCAGATCGAGCATGTTTCAAATTGCGTAAGTAGTAGTGTTGGTAGGTGAAGAGACAAAGTTTAAAGTCAAGCTCAATCGGGCATGGTTAGTTCATTCATGGGAGACTGCCTGAGAAAACCAGCTAGGGAAATTATTTTTGGTTTCATCACATACATATCAAACATATGAGACAACGTTCGTGCATCTTTTTTTCACTGTAATGTCAATTATTTTTTGTAGAAAAACATGGAAATTTAGGCATGTTTTCAAGTTCATGAACATTTTTCCAATTTCTCTGTTATTTTTGGAGATCAAGTTGGTGATGATGTCGGCACATAGTGGGGTATGACCAGTTAACGTACCGTGAAAAGTCGTACAAAGTGAACGCAAAGTTGTGCAAAGTGATTGGAAAGTTTGTAGATATATTTGTATGCTTGATCTAACTTGTTGGCATATAGAAACCCGCAGTTGTAAAGTCAAATAAATGAATAAAAGCGAGATGAAAACAGCCTATATAAGCAGAGTATCACATGAGCTGACTGACCGTAAAAATGATAGAAAACAGCATGCAAAGTTGGTAAAAGCGTGCGAAACGTTGTCGGAGTTTCATGTATATGTAACCTAAGTCATTGGAATGCCAACCCCGCAGTTAAATTCCGAAAACATTAAGTAAAAGTCAAGAAAATGCCAGATATATAAGCAGATTATGGCAACTGCAAACCGTAAATCGAAGACAAATTGCTTGCAAAGTTTTGAAAAACGATTGCAAAGTTTGTAGATTCGTTTGGGAATGTTACATATGATATTATATTGACGGGTTCCATAGTCAAAAGTTCGAAAACGTAAAACAATATTTCGTAAATTGCCGTTAAAGAGGCGAAACTATTATTCGCAGCATGTAGAGGTCATAGGTCAATTCAAGAAGTTACTCGTACAAACGCTATCAGGTTTAAAACAGTGTCAAACATGAAATAGTCGCCAGATCGAGTATATTTCAAGTTGCGTAAGCAGTAGTGTTGGTAGGTGAAGAGACAAAGTTTAAAGTCAAGCTCAATCGGGCATGGTTAGTTCTTGCATGGGAGACTGCCTGAGAAAACCAGCTAGGGAATTTTTTCTTGGTTTCATCACATATATGTCAAAACATATGAGACAACGTTCGTGCATATTTTTTTCACTGTAATGTCAATTATTTTAGTAGAAAAACATGGAAATTTAGGCATGTTTTCAAGTTCATGAACATTTTTCCAATTTCTCTGTTATTTTTGGAGATCAAGTTGGTGATGATGTCGGCACATATTGGGGTTTGACCTGTTAACGTACCGTGAAAAGTCGTACAAAGTGAACGCAAAGTTGTGCAAAGTGATTGGAAAGTTTGTAAATATATTTGTATGCTTGACCTAACTTGTTGGGCATATAGAAACCCGCAGTTGTAAAGTCAAATAAATGAATAAAAGCGAGATGAAAACAGCCTATATAAGCAGAGTATCACATGAGCTGACTGGCCGTGTAAATGATAGAAAACAGCATGCAAATTTGTTAAAAGTGTTCGAAACGTTGGCGGAGTTACATGTATATTTAACCTAAGTCATTGGAATGCCAACCCCGCAGTTAAATTTCGAAAACATTAAGTAAAAGTCAAGAAAATGCCAGATATAAGCAGATTATGGCAACTACAAACCGTACATCGAAGACAAACTGCTTGCAAAGTTTTGAAAAACGATTGCAAAGTTTGTAGATTCGTTTGGGAATGTTACATATGATATTATATTGACGGGTTACATAGTCAAAAGTTCGAAAACTTAAAAAAATATTTCGTAAATTGCCGTTAAAATAGCGTACTATTATTCGCAGCATGTAGAGGTCATAGGTAAATTCAATAAGTTACTCCTACAAACGCTATCAGGTTTAAAACAGTGTCAAACATGAAATAGTCGCCAACTCGAGTATATTTCAAATTGCGTAAGCAGTAGTGTGGGTAGGTGAAGAGACAAAGTTTAAAGTTAAGCTCAGTCGGGCATGGTTATTTCTTGCATGGGAGACTGCCTGAGAAAACCAGCTAGGGATTTTTTTGGGGGGTTTCATCACATACATATTAAACATATGAGACAATGTTCGTGCATCTTTTTTCACTGTAATGTCAATTATTTTTAGTAGAAAAACATGGAAATTTAGGCATGTTATCAAGTTCATGAACATTTTTCCAATGTCTCTGTTATTTTTGGAGATCAAGTTGGTGATGATGTCGGCACATAGTGGGGTGTGACCTGTTAACGTACCGTGAAAAGTCGTACAAAGTGAACGTAAAGTTGTGCAAAGTGATTGGAAAGTTTGTAGATATATTTGTATGCTTGACCTAACTTGTTGGCATATAGAAACCCGCAGTTGTAAAGTCAAATAAATGAATAAAAGCGAGATGAAAACAGCCTATATAAGCAGAGTATCGTATGAGCTGACTGACCGTAAAAATGATAGAAAACAGCATGCAAACTTGGTAAAAGCGTGCGAAACGTTGGCGGAGTTACATGTATATTTAACCTAAGTCATTGGAATGCCAACTCCGCAGTTAAATTTCGAAAACATTAAGTAAAAGTCAAGAAAATGCCAGATATATAAGCAGATTATGGCAACTGCAAACCGAAAATCGAAGACAAACTGCTTGCAAAGTTTTGAAAAACGATTGCAAAGTTTGTAGATTCGTTTGGGAATGTTACATATGATATTATATTGACGGGTTCCATAGTCAAAAGTTCGAAAACGTAAAACAATATTTCGTAAATTGCCGTTAAAGTAGCGTACTATTATTCGCAGCATGTAGAGGTCATAGGTCAATTCAAGAAGTTACTCGTACAAACGCTATCAGGTTTAAAACAGTGTCAAACATGAAATAGTCGCCAGATCGAGTATATTTCAAGTTGGGTAAGCAGTAGTGTTGGTAGGTGAAGAGACAAAGTTTAAAGTCAAGCTCAATCGGGCATGGTTAGTTCTTGCATGGGAGACTGCCTGAGAAAACCAGCTAAGGATTTTTTTATTGGTTTCATCACATACATATCAAACATATGAGACAACGTTCGTGCATCTTTTTTTCACTGTAATGTCAATTATTTTAGTAGAAAAACATGGAAATTTAGGCATGTTTTCAAGTTCATGAACATTTTTCCAATTTCTCTGTTATTTTTGGAGACAAGTTGGTGATGATGTCGGCACATAGTGGGGTATGACCTGTTAACGTACCGTGAAAAGTCGTACATAGTGAACGTAAAGTTGTGCAAAGTGATTGGAAAGTTTGTAGATATATTTGTATGCTTGGTCAATTCAAGAAGTTACTCGTACAAACGCTATCAGGTTTAAAACAGTGTCAAACATGAAATAGTCGCCAGATCGAGTATATTTCAAGTTGCGTAAGCAGTAGTGTTGGTAGGTGAAGAGACAAAGTTTAAAGTCAAGCTCAATCGGGCATGGTTAGTTCTTGCATGGGAGACTGCCTGAGAAAACCAGCTAGGGAATTTTTTTTTGGTTTCATCACATATATGTCAAACATATGAGACAACGTTCGTGCATATTTTTTTCACTGTAATGTCAATTATTTTAGTAGAAAAACATGGAAATTTAGGCATGTTTTCAAGTTCATGAACATTTTTCCAATTTCTCTGTTATTTTTGGAGATCAAGTTGGTGATGATGTCGGCACATAGTGGGGTATGACCTGTTAACGTACCGTGAAAAGTCGTACAAAGTGAACGTAAAGTTGTGCAAAGTGATCGGAAAGTTTGTAGATATATTTGTATGCGTGGTCAATTCAAGAAGTTACTCGTACAAAGGCTATCAGGTTTAAAACAGTGTCAAACATGAAATAGTCGCCAGATCGAGTATATACCAAGTTGCGTAAGCAGTAGTGTTGGTAGGTGAAGAGACACAGTTTAAAGTCAAGCTCAATCGGGCATGGTTAGTTCTTGCATGGGAGACTGCCTGAGAAAACCAGCAAGGGAATTTTTTTTTGGTTTCATCACATATATGTCAAACATATGAGACAACGTTCGTGCATATTTTTTTCACTGTAATGTCAATTATTTTAGTAGAAAAACATGGAAATTTAGGCATGTTTTCAAGTTCATGAACATTTTTCCAATTTCTCTGTTATTTTTGGAGATCAAGTTGGTGATGATGTCGGCACATAGTGGGGTGTGACCTGTTAACGTACCGTGAAAAGTCGTACAAAGTGAACGTAAAGTTGTGCAAAGTGATTGGAAAGTTTGTAGATATATTTGTATGCTTGATCTCACTTGTTGGCATATAGAAACCCGCAGTTGTAAAGTCAAATAAATGAATAAAAGCGAGATGAAAACAGCCTATATAAGCAGAGTATCGTATGAGCTGACTGACCGTAAAAATGATAGAAAACAGCATGCAAACTTGGTAAAAGCGTGCGAAACGTTGGCGGAGTTACATGTATATTTAACCTAAGTCATTGGAATGCCAACTCCGCAGTTAAATTTCGAAAACATTAAGTAAAAGTCAAGAAAATGCCAGATATATAAGCAGATTATGGCAACTGCAAACCGAAAATCGAAGACAAACTGCTTGCAAAGTTTTGAAAAACGATTGCAAAGTTTGTAGATTCGTTTGGGAATGTTACATATGATATTATATTGACGGGTTCCATAGTCAAAAGTTCGAAAACGTAAAACAATATTTCGTAAATTGCCGTTAAAGTAGCGTACTATTATTCGCAGCATGTAGAGGTCATAGGTCAATTCAAGAAGTTACTCGTACAAACGCTATCAGGTTTAAAACAGTGTCAAACATGAAATAGTCGCCAGATCGAGTATATTTCAAGTTGGGTAAGCAGTAGTGTTGGTAGGTGAAGAGACAAAGTTTAAAGTCAAGCTCAATCGGGCATGGTTAGTTCTTGCATGGGAGACTGCCTGAGAAAACCAGCTAAGGATTTTTTTATTGGTTTCATCACATACATATCAAACATATGAGACAACGTTCGTGCATCTTTTTTTCACTGTAATGTCAATTATTTTAGTAGAAAAACATGGAAATTTAGGCATGTTTTCAAGTTCATGAACATTTTTCCAATTTCTCTGTTATTTTTGGAGACAAGTTGGTGATGATGTCGGCACATAGTGGGGTATGACCTGTTAACGTACCGTGAAAAGTCGTACATAGTGAACGTAAAGTTGTGCAAAGTGATTGGAAAGTTTGTAGATATATTTGTATGCTTGGTCAATTCAAGAAGTTACTCGTACAAACGCTATCAGGTTTAAAACAGTGTCAAACATGAAATAGTCGCCAGATCGAGTATATTTCAAGTTGCGTAAGCAGTAGTGTTGGTAGGTGAAGAGACAAAGTTTAAAGTCAAGCTCAATCGGGCATGGTTAGTTCTTGCATGGGAGACTGCCTGAGAAAACCAGCTAGGGAATTTTTTTTTGGTTTCATCACATATATGTCAAACATATGAGACAACGTTCGTGCATATTTTTTTCACTGTAATGTCAATTATTTTAGTAGAAAAACATGGAAATTTAGGCATGTTTTCAAGTTCATGAACATTTTTCCAATTTCTCTGTTATTTTTGGAGATCAAGTTGGTGATGATGTCGGCACATAGTGGGGTATGACCTGTTAACGTACCGTGAAAAGTCGTACAAAGTGAACGTAAAGTTGTGCAAAGTGATCGGAAAGTTTGTAGATATATTTGTATGCGTGGTCAATTCAAGAAGTTACTCGTACAAAGGCTATCAGGTTTAAAACAGTGTCAAACATGAAATAGTCGCCAGATCGAGTATATACCAAGTTGCGTAAGCAGTAGTGTTGGTAGGTGAAGAGACACAGTTTAAAGTCAAGCTCAATCGGGCATGGTTAGTTCTTGCATGGGAGACTGCCTGAGAAAACCAGCAAGGGAATTTTTTTTTGGTTTCATCACATATATGTCAAACATATGAGACAACGTTCGTGCATATTTTTTTCACTGTAATGTCAATTATTTTAGTAGAAAAACATGGAAATTTAGGCATGTTTTCAAGTTCATGAACATTTTTCCAATTTCTCTGTTATTTTTGGAGATCAAGTTGGTGATGATGTCGGCACATAGTGGGGTGTGACCTGTTAACGTACCGTGAAAAGTCGTACAAAGTGAACGTAAAGTTGTGCAAAGTGATTGGAAAGTTTGTAGATATATTTGTATGCTTGATCTCACTTGTTGGCATATAGAAACCCGCAGTTGTAAAGTCAAATAAATGAATAAAAGCGAGATGAAAACAGTCTATATAAGCAGAGTATCACATGAGCTGACTGACCGTAAAAATGATAGAAAACAGCATGTAAAGTTGGTAAAAGCGTGCGAAACGTTGGCGGAGTTTCATGTACATTTAATCTAAGTCATTGGAATGCCAACCCCGCAGTTAAATTTCGAAAACATTAAGTAAAAGTCAAGAAAATGCCAGATATATAAGTAGATTATGGCAACTGCAAACCGAAAATCGAAGACAAACTGCTTGCAAAGTTTTGAAAAACGATTGCAAAATTTGTAGATTCGTTTGGGAATGTTACATATGATATTATATTGACGGGTTCCATAGTCAAATGTTCGAAAACGTAAAACAGTACTTCGTAAATTGCCGTTAAAGTAGCGTACTATTATTCGCAGCATGTAGAGGTCATAGGTCAATTCAAGAAGTTACTCGTACAAACGCTATCAGGTTTAAAACAGTGTCAAACATGAAATAGTCGCCAGATCGAGTATATTTCAAATTGCGTAAGCAGTAGTGTTGGTAGGTGAAGAGACAAAGTTTAAAGTGAAGCTCAATCGGGCATGGTTAGTTCTTGCATGAGAGACTGCCTGAGAAAACCAGGTAAGGAATTTTTTTTGGTTTCATCACATATATGTCAAACATATGAGACAACGTTCGTGCATCTTTTTTTCACTGTAATGTCAATTATTTTTAGTAGAGAAACATGGAAATTTAGGCATGTTTTCAAGTTCATGAACATTTTTCCAATTTCTCTGTTATTTTTGGAGATCAAGTTGGTGATGATGTCGGCACATAGTGGGGTTTGACCTGTTAACGTACAGTGAAAAGTCGTACAAAGTGAACGCAAAGTTGTGCAAAGTGATTGGAAAGTTTGTAGATATATTTGTATGCTTGACCTAACTTGTTGGCATATAGAAACCCGCAGTTGTAAAGTCAAATAAATGAATAAAAGCGAGATGAAAACAGCCTATATAAGCAGAGTATCGTATGAGCTGACTGACCGTAAAAATGATAGAAAACAGCATGCAAACTTGGTAAAAGCGTGCGAAACGTTGGCGGAGTTACATGTATATTTAACCTAAGTCATTGGAATGCCAACTCCGCAGTTAAATTTCGAAAACATTAAGTAAAAGTCAAGAAAATGCCAGATATATAAGCAGATTATGGCAACTGCAAACCGAAAATCGAAGACAAACTGCTTGCAAAGTTTTGAAAAACGATTGCAAAGTTTGTAGATTCGTTTGGGAATGTTACATATGATATTATATTGACGGGTTCCATAGTCAAAAGTTCGAAAACGTAAAACAATATTTCGTAAATTGCCGTTAAAGTAGCGTACTATTATTCGCAGCATGTAGAGGTCATAGGTCAATTCAAGAAGTTACTCGTACAAACGCTATCAGGTTTAAAACAGTGTCAAACATGAAATAGTCGCCAGATCGAGTATATTTCAAATTGCGTAAGCAGTAGTGTTTGTAGGTGAAGAGACAAAGTTTAAAGTGAAGCTCAATCGGGCATGGTTAGTTCTTGCATGGGAGACTGCCTGAGAAAACCAGCTAGGGAATTTTTTTTTGGTTTCATCACATACATATCAAACAAATGAGACAACGTTTGTGCATCTTTTTTTCACTGTAATGTCAATTATTTTTAGTAGAAAAACATGGAAATTTAGGCATGTTTTCAAGTTCATGAACATTTTTCCAATTTCTCTGTTATTTTTGGAGACAAGTTGGTGATGATTGGAAAGTTTGTAGATATATTTGTATGCTTGGTCAATTCAAGAAGTTACTCGTACAAACGCTATCAGGTTTAAAACAGTGTCAAACATGAAATAGTCGCCAGATCGAGTATATTTCAAGTTGCGTAAGCAGTAGTGTTGGTAGGTGAAGAGACAAAGTTTAAAGTCAAGCTCAATCGGGCATGGTTAGTTCTTGCATGGGAGACTGCCTGAGAAAACCAGCTAGGGAATTTTTTTTGGTTTCATCACATATATGTCAAACATATGAGACAACGTTCGTGCATATTTTTTTCACTGTAATGTCAATTATTTTAGTAGAAAAACATGGAAATTTAGGCATGTTTTCAAGTTCATGAACATTTTTCCAATTTCTCTGTTATTTTTGGAGATCAAGTTGGTGATGATGTCGGCACATAGTGGGGTGTGACCTGTTAACGTACCGTGAAAAGTCGTACAAAGTGAACGTAAAGTTGTGCAAAGTGATTGGAAAGTTTGTAGATATATTTGTATGCTTGATCTCACTTGTTGGCATATAGAAACCCGCAGTTGTAAAGTCAAATAAATGAATAAAAGCGAGATGAAAACAGTCTATATAAGCAGAGTATCACATGAGCTGACTGACCGTAAAAATGATAGAAAACAGCATGTAAAGTTGGTAAAAGCGTGCGAAACGTTGGCGGAGTTTCATGTACATTTAATCTAAGTCATTGGAATGCCAACCCCGCAGTTAAATTTCGAAAACATTAAGTAAAATTCAAGAAAATGCCAGATATATAAGTAGATTATAGCAACTGCAAACCGAAAATCGAAGACAAACTGCTTGCAAAGTTTTGAAAAACGATTGCAAAATTTGTAGATTCGTTTGGGAATGTTACATATGATATTATATTGACGGGTTCCATAGTCAAATGTTCGAAAACGTAAAACAATACTTCGTAAATTGCCGTTAAAGTAGCGTACTATTATTCGCAGCATGTAGAGGTCATAGGTCAATTCAAGAAGTTACTCGTACAAACGCTATCAGGTTTAAAACAGTGTCAAACATGAAATAGTCGCCAGATCGAGTATATTTCAAATTGCGTAAGTAGTAGTGTTGGTAGGTGAAGAGACAAAGTTTAAAGTCAAGCTCAATCAGGCATGGTTATTTCTTGCATGGGAGACTGCCTGAGAAAACCAGCTAGGGAATTTTTTTTTGGTTTCATCACATATATATCAAACATATGAGACAACGTTCGTGCATCTTTTTTTCGCTGTAATGTCAATTATTTTTAGTAGAGAAACATGGAAATTTAGGCATGTTTTCAAGTTCATGAACATTTTTCCAATTTCTCTGTTATTTTTGGAGATCAAGTTGGTGATGATGTCGGCACATAGTGGGGTTTGACCTGTTAACGTACAGTGAAAAGTCGTACAAAGTGAACGCAAAGTTGTGCAAAGTGATTGGAAAGTTTGTAGATATATTTGTATGCTTGATCTAACTTGTTGGCATAGAGAAACCCGCAGTTGTAAAGTCAAATAAATGAATAAAAGCGAGATGAAAACAGCCTATATAAGCAGAGTATTACATGAGCTGACTGACCGTAAAAATGATAGAAAACAGCATGCAAAGTTGGTAAAAGCGTGCGAAACGTTGTCGGAGTTTCATGTATATTTAACCTAAGTCATTGGAATGCCAACCCCGCAGTTCAATTTCGAAAACATTAAGTAAAAGTCAAGAAAATGCCAGATATATAAGCAGATTATGGCAACTGCAAACCGTAAATCGAAGACAAGTTGCTTGCAAAGTTTTGAAAAACGATTGCAAAGTTTGTAGATTCGTTTGGGAATGTTACATATGATATTATATTGACGGGTTCCATAGTCAAAAGTTCGAAAACGTAAAACAATATTTCGTAAATTGCCGTTAAAGTAGTGTACTATTATTCGCAGCATGTAGAAGTCATAGGTCAATTCAAGAAGTTACTCGTACAAACGCTATCAGGTTTAAAACAGTGTCAAACATGAAATAGTCGCCAGATCGAGTATATTTCAAGTTGGGTAAGCAGTAGTGTTGGTAGGTGAAGAGACAAAGTTTAAAGTCAAGCTCAATCGGGCATGGTTAGTTCTTGCATGGGAGACTGCCTGAGAAAACCAGCTAAGGAATTTTTTTTTGGTTTCATCACATACATATCAAACATATGAGACAACGTTCGTGCATCTTTTTTTCACTGTAATGTCAATTATTTTAGTAGAAAAACATGGAAATTTAGGCATGTTTTCAAGTTCATGAACATTTTTCCAATTTCTCTGTTATTTTTGGAGATCAAGTTGGTGATGATGTCGGCACATAGTGGGGTATGACCTGTTAACGTACCGTGAAAAGTCGTACAAAGTGAACGTAAAGTTGTGCAAAGTGATTGGAAAGTTTGTAGATATATTTGTATGCTTGGTCAATTCAAGAAGTTACTCGTACAAACGCTATCAGGTTTAAAACAGTGTCAAACGTGAAATAGTCGCCAGATCGAGTATATTTCAAGTTGCGTAAGCAGTAGTGTTGGTAGGTGAAGAGACAAAGTTTAAAGTCAAGCTCAATCGGGCATGGTTAGTTCTTGCATGGGAGACTGCCTGAGAAAACCAGCTAGGGAATTTTTTTTTGGTTTCATCACATATATGTCAAACATATGAGACAACGTTCGTGCATATTTTTTTCACTGTAATGTCAATTATTTTAGTAGAAAAACATGGAAATTTAGGCATGTTTTCAAGTTCATGAACATTTTTCCAATTTCTCTGTTATTTTTGGAGATCAAGTTGGTGATGATGTCGGCACATAGTGGGGTATGACCTGTTAACGTACCGTGAAAAGTCGTACAAAGTGAACGTAAAGTTGTGCAAAGTGATTGGAAAGTTTGTAGATATATTTGTATGCTTGGTCAATTCAAGAAGTTACTCGTACAAACGCTATCAGGTTTAAAACAGTGTCAAACATGAAATAGTCGCCAGATCGAGTATATTTTAAATTGCGTAAGCAGTAGTGTTGGTAGGTGAAGAGACAAAGTTTAAAGTGAAGCTCAATCGGGCATGGTTAGTTCTTGCATGAGAGACTGCCTGAGAAAACCAGGTAAGGAATTTTTTTTGGTTTCATCACATATATGTCAAACATATGAGACAACGTTCGTGCATCTTTTTTTCACTGTAATGTCAATTATTTTTAGTAGAGAAACATGGAAATTTAGGCATGTTTTCAAGTTCATGAACATTTTTCCAATTTCTCTGTTATTTTTGGAGATCAAGTTGGTGATGATGTCGGCACATAGTGGGGTTTGACCTGTTAACGTACAGTGAAAAGTCGTACAAAGTGAACGCAAAGTTGTGCAAAGTGATTGGAAAGTTTGTAGATATATTTGTATGCTTGACCTAACTTGTTGGCATATAGAAACCCGCAGTTGTAAAGTCAAATAAATGAATAAAAGCGAGATGAAAACAGCCTATATAAGCAGAGTATCATATGAGCTGACTGACCGTAAAAATGATAGAAAACAGCATGCAAAGTTGGTAAAAGCGTGCGAAACGTTGGCGGAGTTACATGTATATTTAACCTAAGTCATTGAAATGCCAACTCCGCAGTTAAATTTCGAAAACATTAAGTAAAAGTCAAGAAAATGCCAGATATATAAGTAGATTATGGCAACTGCAAACCGAAAATCGAAGACAAACTGCTTGCAAAGTTTTGAAAAACGATTGCAAAATTTGTAGATTCGTTTGGGAATGTTACATATGATATTATATTGACGGGTTCCATAGTCAAATGTTCGAAAACGTAAAACAATACTTCGTAAATTGCCGTTAAAGTAGCGTACTATTATTCGCAGCATGTAGAGGTCATAGGTCAATTCAAGAAGTTACTCGTACAAACGCTGTCAGGTTTAAAACAGTGTCAAACATGAAATAGTCGCCAGATCGAGTATATTTCAAATTGCGTAAGCAGTAGTGTTGGTAAGTGAAGAGACAAAGTTTAAAGTCAAGCTCAATCGGGCATGGTTAGTTCTTGCATGGGAGACTGCCTGAGAAAACCAGCTAGAGAATTTATTTTTGGTTTCATCACATACATATCAAACATATGAGACAACGTTCGTGCATCTTTTTTTCACTGTAATGTCAATTATTTTTAGTAGAAAAACATGGAAATTTAGGCATGTTTTCAAGTTCATGAACATTTTTCCAATTTCTCTGTTATTTTTGGAGATCAAGTTGGTGATGATGTCGGCACATAGCGGGGTATGACCTGTTAACGTACCGTGAAAAGTCGTACAAAGTGAACGCAAAGTTGTGCAAAGTGATTGGAAAGTTTGTAGATATATTTGTATGCTTGATCTCACTTGTTGGCATATAGAAACCCGCAGTTGTAAAGTCAAATAAATGAATAAAAGCGAGATGAAAACAGTCTATATAAGCAGAGTATCACATGAGCTGACTGACCGTAAAAATGATAGAAAACAGCATGTAAAGTTGGTAAAAGCGTGCGAAACGTTGGCGGAGTGACATGTATATTTAACCTAAGTCATTGGAATGCCAACCCCGCAGTTAAATTTCGAAAACATTAAGTAAAAGTCAAGAAAATGCCAGATATATAAGTAGATTATAGCAACTGCAAACCGAAAATCGAAGACAAACTGCTTGCAAAGTTTTGAAAAACGATTGCAAAATTTGTAGATTCGTTTGGGAATGTTACATATGATATTATATTGACGGGTTCCATAGTAAAATGTTCGAAAACGTAAAACAATACTTCGTAAATTGCCGTTAAAGTAGCGTACTATTATTCGCAGCATGTAGTGGTCATAGGTCAATTCAAGAAGTTACTCGTACAAACGCTATCAGGTTTAAAACAGTGTCAAACATGAAATAGTCGCCAGATCGAGTATATTTCAAATTGCGTAAGCAGTAGTGTTGGTAGGTGAAGAGACAAAGTTTAAAGTCAAGCTCAATCGGGCATGGTTAGTTCTTGCATGGGAGACTGCCTGAGAAAACCAGCTAAGGAATTTTTTTTTGGTTTCATCACATACATATCAAACATATGAGACAACGTTCGTGCATCTTTTTTTCACTGTAATGTCAATTATTTTAGTAGAAAAACATGGAAATTTAGGCATGTTTTCAAGTTCATGAACATTTTTCCAATTTCTCTGTTATTTTTGGAGATCAAGTTGGTGATGATGTCGGCACATAGTGGGGTATGACCTGTTAACGTACCGTGAAAAGTCGTACAAAGTGAACGTAAAGTTGTGCAAAGTGATTGGAAAGTTTGTAGATATATTTGTATGCTTGGTCAATTCAAGAAGTTACTCGTACAAACGCTATCAGGTTTAAAACAGTGTCAAACGTGAAATAGTCGCCAGATCGAGTATATTTCAAGTTGCGTAAGCAGTAGTGTTGGTAGGTGAAGAGACAAAGTTTAAAGTCAAGCTCAATCGGGCATGGTTAGTTCTTGCATGGGAGACTGCCTGAGAAAACCAGCTAGGGAATTTTTTTTTGGTTTCATCACATATATGTCAAACATATGAGACAACGTTCGTGCATATTTTTTTCACTGTAATGTCAATTATTTTAGTAGAAAAACATGGAAATTTAGGCATGTTTTCAAGTTCATGAACATTTTTCCAATTTCTCTGTTATTTTTGGAGATCAAGTTGGTGATGATGTCGGCACATAGTGGGGTATGACCTGTTAACGTACCGTGAAAAGTCGTACAAAGTGAACGTAAAGTTGTGCAAAGTGATTGGAAAGTTTGTAGATATATTTGTATGCTTGGTCAATTCAAGAAGTTACTCGTACAAACGCTATCAGGTTTAAAACAGTGTCAAACATGAAATAGTCGCCAGATCGAGTATATTTTAAATTGCGTAAGCAGTAGTGTTGGTAGGTGAAGAGACAAAGTTTAAAGTGAAGCTCAATCGGGCATGGTTAGTTCTTGCATGAGAGACTGCCTGAGAAAACCAGGTAAGGAATTTTTTTTGGTTTCATCACATATATGTCAAACATATGAGACAACGTTCGTGCATCTTTTTTTCACTGTAATGTCAATTATTTTTAGTAGAGAAACATGGAAATTTAGGCATGTTTTCAAGTTCATGAACATTTTTCCAATTTCTCTGTTATTTTTGGAGATCAAGTTGGTGATGATGTCGGCACATAGTGGGGTTTGACCTGTTAACGTACAGTGAAAAGTCGTACAAAGTGAACGCAAAGTTGTGCAAAGTGATTGGAAAGTTTGTAGATATATTTGTATGCTTGACCTAACTTGTTGGCATATAGAAACCCGCAGTTGTAAAGTCAAATAAATGAATAAAAGCGAGATGAAAACAGCCTATATAAGCAGAGTATCATATGAGCTGACTGACCGTAAAAATGATAGAAAACAGCATGCAAAGTTGGTAAAAGCGTGCGAAACGTTGGCGGAGTTACATGTATATTTAACCTAAGTCATTGAAATGCCAACTCCGCAGTTAAATTTCGAAAACATTAAGTAAAAGTCAAGAAAATGCCAGATATATAAGTAGATTATGGCAACTGCAAACCGAAAATCGAAGACAAACTGCTTGCAAAGTTTTGAAAAACGATTGCAAAATTTGTAGATTCGTTTGGGAATGTTACATATGATATTATATTGACGGGTTCCATAGTCAAATGTTCGAAAACGTAAAACAATACTTCGTAAATTGCCGTTAAAGTAGCGTACTATTATTCGCAGCATGTAGAGGTCATAGGTCAATTCAAGAAGTTACTCGTACAAACGCTGTCAGGTTTAAAACAGTGTCAAACATGAAATAGTCGCCAGATCGAGTATATTTCAAATTGCGTAAGCAGTAGTGTTGGTAAGTGAAGAGACAAAGTTTAAAGTCAAGCTCAATCGGGCATGGTTAGTTCTTGCATGGGAGACTGCCTGAGAAAACCAGCTAGAGAATTTATTTTTGGTTTCATCACATACATATCAAACATATGAGACAACGTTCGTGCATCTTTTTTTCACTGTAATGTCAATTATTTTTAGTAGAAAAACATGGAAATTTAGGCATGTTTTCAAGTTCATGAACATTTTTCCAATTTCTCTGTTATTTTTGGAGATCAAGTTGGTGATGATGTCGGCACATAGCGGGGTATGACCTGTTAACGTACCGTGAAAAGTCGTACAAAGTGAACGCAAAGTTGTGCAAAGTGATTGGAAAGTTTGTAGATATATTTGTATGCTTGATCTCACTTGTTGGCATATAGAAACCCGCAGTTGTAAAGTCAAATAAATGAATAAAAGCGAGATGAAAACAGTCTATATAAGCAGAGTATCACATGAGCTGACTGACCGTAAAAATGATAGAAAACAGCATGTAAAGTTGGTAAAAGCGTGCGAAACGTTGGCGGAGTGACATGTATATTTAACCTAAGTCATTGGAATGCCAACCCCGCAGTTAAATTTCGAAAACATTAAGTAAAAGTCAAGAAAATGCCAGATATATAAGTAGATTATAGCAACTGCAAACCGAAAATCGAAGACAAACTGCTTGCAAAGTTTTGAAAAACGATTGCAAAATTTGTAGATTCGTTTGGGAATGTTACATATGATATTATATTGACGGGTTCCATAGTAAAATGTTCGAAAACGTAAAACAATACTTCGTAAATTGCCGTTAAAGTAGCGTACTATTATTCGCAGCATGTAGTGGTCATAGGTCAATTCAAGAAGTTACTCGTACAAACGCTATCAGGTTTAAAACAGTGTCAAACATGAAATAGTCGCCAGATCGAGTATATTTCAAATTGCGTAAGCAGTAGTGTTGGTAGGTGAAGAGACAAAGTTTAAAGTGAAGCTCAATCGGGCATGGTTAGTTCTTGCATGAGAGACTGCCTGAGAAAACCAGGTAAGGAATTTTTTTTGGTTTCATCACATATATGTCAAACATATGAGACAACGTTCGTGCATCTTTTTTTCACTGTAATGTCAATTATTTTTAGTAGAGAAACATGGAAATTTAGGCATGTTTTCAAGTTCATGAACATTTTTCCAATTTCTCTGTTATTTTTGGAGATCAAGTTGGTGATGATGTCGGCACATAGTGGGGTTTGACCTGTTAACGTTCAGTGAAAAGTCGTACAAAGTGAACGCAAAGTTGTGCAAAGTGATTGGAAAGTTTGTAGATATATTTGTATGCTTGATCTAACTTGTTGGCATATAGAAACCCGCAGTTGTAAAGTCAAATAAATGAATAAAAGCGAGATGAAAACAGCCTATATAAGCAGAGTATTACATGAGCTGACTGACCGTAAAAATGATAGAAAACAGCATGCAAAGTTGGTAAAAGCGTGCGAAACGTTGTCGGAGTTTCATGTATATTTAACCTAAGTCATTGGAATGCCAACCCCGCAGTTCAATTTCGAAAACATTATGTAAAAGTCAAGAAAATGCCAGATATATAAGCAGATTATGGCAACTGCAAACCGTAAATCGAAGACAAGTTGCTTGCAAAGTTTTGAAAAACGATTGCAAAGTTTGTAGATTCGTTTGGGAATGTTACATATGATATTATATTGACGGGTTCCATAGTCAAAAGTTCGAAAACGTAAAACAATATTTCGTAAATTGCCGTTAAAGTAGCGTACTATTATTCGCAGCATGTAGAGGTCATAGGTCAATTCAAGAAGTTACTCGTACAAACGCTATCAGGTTTAAAACAGTGTCAAACATGAAATAGTCGCCAGATCGAGTATATTTCAAGTTGGGTAAGCAGTAGTGTTGGTAGGTGAAGAGACAAAGTTTAAAGTCAAGCTCAATCGGGCATGGTTAGTTCTTGCATGGGAGACTGCCTGAGAAAACCAGCTAAGGAATTTTTTTTTGGTTTCATCACATACATATCAAACATATGAGACAACGTTCGTGCATCTTTTTTTCACTGTAATGTCAATTATTTTAGTAGAAAAACATGGAAATTTAGGCATGTTTTCAAGTTCATGAACATTTTTCCAATTTCTCTGTTATTTTTGGAGATCAAGTTGGTGATGATGTCGGCACATAGTGGGGTATGACCTGTTAACGTACCGTGAAAAGTCGTACAAAGTGAACGTAAAGTTGTGCAAAGTGATTGGAAAGTTTGTAGATATATTTGTATGCTTGGTCAATTCAAGAAGTTACTCGTACAAACGCTATCAGGTTTAAAACAGTGTCAAACGTGAAATAGTCGCCAGATCGAGTATATTTCAAGTTGCGTAAGCAGTAGTGTTGGTAGGTGAAGAGACAAAGTTTAAAGTCAAGCTCAATCGGGCATGGTTAGTTCTTGCATGGGAGACTGCCTGAGAAAACCAGCTAGGGAATTTTTTTTTGGTTTCATCACATATATGTCAAACATATGAGACAACGTTCGTGCATATTTTTTTCACTGTAATGTCAATTATTTTAGTAGAAAAACATGGAAATTTAGGCATGTTTTCAAGTTCATGAACATTTTTCCAATTTCTCTGTTATTTTTGGAGATCAAGTTGGTGATGATGTCGGCACATAGTGGGGTATGACCTGTTAACGTACCGTGAAAAGTCGTACAAAGTGAACGTAAAGTTGTGCAAAGTGATTGGAAAGTTTGTAGATATATTTGTATGCTTGGTCAATTCAAGAAGTTACTCGTACAAACGCTATCAGGTTTAAAACAGTGTCAAACATGAAATAGTCGCCAGATCGAGTATATTTTAAATTGCGTAAGCAGTAGTGTTGGTAGGTGAAGAGACAAAGTTTAAAGTGAAGCTCAATCGGGCATGGTTAGTTCTTGCATGAGAGACTGCCTGAGAAAACCAGGTAAGGAATTTTTTTTGGTTTCATCACATATATGTCAAACATATGAGACAACGTTCGTGCATCTTTTTTTCACTGTAATGTCAATTATTTTTAGTAGAGAAACATGGAAATTTAGGCATGTTTTCAAGTTCATGAACATTTTTCCAATTTCTCTGTTATTTTTGGAGATCAAGTTGGTGATGATGTCGGCACATAGTGGGGTTTGACCTGTTAACGTACAGTGAAAAGTCGTACAAAGTGAACGCAAAGTTGTGCAAAGTGATTGGAAAGTTTGTAGATATATTTGTATGCTTGACCTAACTTGTTGGCATATAGAAACCCGCAGTTGTAAAGTCAAATAAATGAATAAAAGCGAGATGAAAACAGCCTATATAAGCAGAGTATCATATGAGCTGACTGACCGTAAAAATGATAGAAAACAGCATGCAAAGTTGGTAAAAGCGTGCGAAACGTTGGCGGAGTTACATGTATATTTAACCTAAGTCATTGAAATGCCAACTCCGCAGTTAAACTTCGAAAACATTAAGTAAAAGTCAAGAAAATGCCAGATATATAAGTAGATTATGGCAACTGCAAACCGAAAATCGAAGACAAACTGCTTGCAAAGTTTTGAAAAACGATTGCAAAATTTGTAGATTCGTTTGGGAATGTTACATATGATATTATATTGACGGGTTCCATAGTCAAATGTTCGAAAACGTAAAACAATACTTCGTAAATTGCCGTTAAAGTAGCGTACTATTATTCGCAGCATGTAGAGGTCATAGGTCAATTCAAGAAGTTACTCGTACAAACGCTGTCAGGTTTAAAACAGTGTCAAACATGAAATAGTCGCCAGATCGAGTATATTTCAAATTGCGTAAGCAGTAGTGTTGGTAGGTGAAGAGACAAAGTTTAAAGTCAAGCTCAATCGGGCATGGTTAGTTCTTGCATGGGAGACTGCCTGAGAAAACCAGCTAGAGAATTTATTTTTGGTTTCATCACATACATATCAAACATATGAGACAACGTTCGTGCATCTTTTTTTCACTGTAATGTCAATTATTTTTAGAAGAAAAACATGGAAATTTAGGCATGTTTTCAAGTTCATGAACATTTTTCCAATTTCTCTGTTATTTTTGGAGATCAAGTTGGTGATGATGTCGGCACATAGCGGGGTATGACCTGTTAACGTACCGTGAAAAGTCGTACAAAGTGAACGCAAAGTTGTGCAAAGTGATTGGAAAGTTTGTAGATATATTTGTATGCTTGGTCAATTCAAGAAGTTACTCGTACAAACGCTATCAGGTTTAAAGCAGTGTCAAACATGAAATAGTCGCCAGATCGAGTATATTTTAAATTGCGTAAGCAGTAGTGTTGGTAGGTGAAGAGACAAAGTTTAAAGTGAAGCTCAATCGGGCATGGTTAGTTCTTGCATGAGAGACTGCCTGAGAAAACCAGGTAAGGAATTTTTTTTGGTTTCATCACATATATGTCAAAAATATGAGACAACGTTCGTGCATCTTTTTTTCACTGTAATGTCAATTATTTTTAGTAGAGAAACATGGAAATTTAGGCATGTTTTCAAGTTCATGAACATTTTTCCAATTTCTCTGTTATTTTTGGAGATCAAGTTGGTGATGATGTCGGCACATAGTGGGGTTTGACCTGTTAACGTACAGTGAAAAGTCGTACAAAGTGAACGCAAAGTTGTGCAAAGTGATTGGAAAGTTTGTAGATATATTTGTATGCTTGACCTAACTTGTTGGCATATAGAAACCCGCAGTTGTAAAGTCAAATAAATGAATAAAAGCGAGATGAAAACAGCCTATATAAGCAGAGTATCATATGAGCTGACTGACCGTAAAAATGATAGAAAACAGCATGCAAAGTTGGTAAAAGCGTGCGAAACGTTGGCGGAGTTACATGTATATTTAACCTAAGTCATTGAAATGCCAACTCCGCAGTTAAACTTCGAAAACATTAAGTAAAAGTCAAGAAAATGCCAGATATATAAGTAGATTATGGCAACTGCAAACCGAAAATCGAAGACAAACTGCTTGCAAAGTTTTGAAAAACGATTGCAAAATTTGTAGATTCGTTTGGGAATGTTACATATGATATTATATTGACGGGTTCCATAGTCAAATGTTCGAAAACGTAAAACAATACTTCGTAAATTGCCGTTAAAGTAGCGTACTATTATTCGCAGCATGTAGAGGTCATAGGTCAATTCAAGAAGTTACTCGTACAAACGCTGTCAGGTTTAAAACAGTGTCAAACATAAAATAGTCGCCAGATCGAGTATATTTCAAATTGCGTAAGCAGTAGTGTTGGTAGGTGAAGAGACAAAGTTTAAAGTCAAGCTCAATCGGGCATGGTTAGTTCTTGCATGGGAGACTGCCTGAGAAAACCAGCTAGAGAATTTATTTTTGGTTTCATCACATACATATCAAACATATGAGACAACGTTCGTGCATCTTTTTTTCACTGTAATGTCAATTATTTTTAGTAGAAAAACATGGAAATTTAGGCATGTTTTCAAGTTCATGAACATTTTTCCAATTTCTCTGTTATTTTTGGAGATCAAGTTGGTGATGATGTCGGCACATAGCGGGGTATGACCTGTTAACGTACCGTGAAAAGTCGTACAAAGTGAACGCAAAGTTGTGCAAAGTGATTGGAAAGTTTGTAGATATATTTGTATGCTTGATCTAACTTGTTGGCATATAGAAACCCGCAGTTGTAAAGTCAAATAAATGAATAAAAGCGAGATGAAAACAGCCTATATAAGCAGAGTATTACATGAGTTGACTCACCGTAAAAATGATAGAAAACAGCATGCAAAGTTGGTAAAAGCGTGCGAAACATTGTCGGAGTTTCATGTATATTAACCTAAGTCATTGGAATGCCAACCCCGCAGTTAAATTTCGAAAACATTAAGTAAAAGTCAAGAAAATGCCAGATATATAAGCAGATTATGGCAACTGCAAACCGTAAATCGAAGACAAATTGCTTGTAAAGTTTTGAAAAACGATTGCAAAGTTTGTAGATTCGTTTGGGAATGTTACATATGATATTATATTGACGGGTTCCATAGTCAAAAGTTCGAAAACGTAAAACAATATTTCGTAAATTGCCGTTAAAGTAGCGTACTATTATTCGCAGCATGTAGAGGTCATAGGTCAATTCAAGAAGTTACTCGTACAAACGCTATCAGGTTTAAAACAGTGTCAAACATGAAATAGTCGCCAGATCGAGTATATTTCAAGTTGCGTAAGCGGTAGTGTTGGTAGGTGAAGAGACAAAGTTTAAAGTCAAGCTCCATCGGGCATGGTTAGTTCTTGCATGGGAGACTGCCTGAGAAAACTATCTAGGGATTTTTTTTTTGGTTTCATCACATATATATCAAACATATGAGACAACATTCGTGCATCTTTTTTCACTCTAATGTCAATTATTTTAGTAGAAAAACATGGAAATTTAGGCATGTTTTCAAGTTCATGAACATTTTTCCAATTTCTCTGTTATTTTTGGAGATCAAGTTGGTGATGATGTCGGCACATAGTGGGGTATGACCTGTTAACGTACCGTGAAAAGTCGTACAAAGTGAACGTAAAGTTGTGCAAAGTGATTGGAAAGTTTGTAGATATATTTGTATGCTTGACCTAACTTGTTGGCATATAGAAACCCGCAGTTGTAAAGTCAAATAAATGAATAAAAGCGAGATGAAAACAGCCTATATAAGCAGAGTATTACATGAGCTGACTGACCGTAAAAATGATAGAAAACAGCATGCAAAGTTGGTAAAAGCGTGCGAAACGTTGTCGGAGTTTCATGTATATTTAACCTAAGTCATTGGAATGCCAACCCCGCAGTTAAATTTCGAAAACATTAAGTAAAAGTCATGAAAATGCCAGATATATAAGCAGATTATGGCAACTGCAAACCGTAAATCGAAGACAAATTGCTTGCAAAGTTTTGAAAAACGATTGCAAAGTTTGTAGATTCGTTTGGGAATGTTACATATGATATTATATTGACGGGTTCCATAGTCAAAAGTTCGAAAACGTAAAACAATATTTCGTAAATTGCCGTTAAAGTAGCGTACTATTATTCGCAGCATGTAGAGGTCATAGGTCAATTCAAGAAGTTACTCGTACAAACGCTATCAGGTTTAAAACAGTGTCAAACATGAAATAGTCGCCAGATCGAGTATATTTCAAGTTGCGTAAGCAGTAGTGTTGGTAGGTGAAGAGACAAAGTTTAAAGTCAAGCTCCATCGGTCATGGTTAGTTCTTGCATGGGAGACTGCCTGAGAAAACCAGCATGGGAATTTTTTTGGGGTTTCATCACATATATATCAAACATATGAGACAACGTTCGTGCATCTTTTTTTCACTGTAATGTCAATTATTTTAGTAGAAAAACATGGAAATTTAGGCATGTTTTCAAGTTCATGAACATTTTTCCAATTTCTCTGTTATTTTTGGAGATCAAGTTGGTGATGATGTCGGCACATAGTGGGGTATGACCTGTTAACGTACCGTGAAAAGTCGTACAAAGTGAACGTAAAGTTGTGCAAAGTGATTGGAAAGTTTGTAGATATATTTGTATGCTTGATCTAACTTGTTGGCATATAGAGACCCGCAGTTGTAAAGTCAAATAAATGAATAAAAGCGAGATGAAAACAGCCTATATAAGCAGAGTATTACATGAGCTGACTGACCGTAAAAATGATAGAAAACAGCATGCAAAGTTGGTAAAAGCGTGCGAAACGGTGGCGGAGTTTCATGTATATTTAACCTAAGTCATTGGAATGCCAACCTCGCAGTTAAATTTCGAAAACATTAAGTAAAAGTCAAGAAAATGCCAGATATATAAGCAGATTATGGCAACTGCAAACCGAAAATCGAAGACAAAATGCTTGCAAAGTTTTGAAAAACGAATGCAAAGTTTGTAGATTCGTTTGGGAATGTTACATATGATATTATATTGACGGGTTCCATAGTCAAAAGTTCGAAAACGTAAAACAATATTTCGTAAATTGCCGTTAAAGTAGCGTACTATTATTCGCAGCATGTACAGGTCATAGGTCAATTCAAGAAGTTACTCGTACAAACGCTATCAGGTTTAAAACAGTGTCAAACATGAAATAGTCGCCAGATCGAGTATATTTCAAGTTGCGTAAGCACTAGTGTTGGTAGGTGAAGAGACAAAGTTTAAAGTCAAGCTCCATCGGGCATGGTTATTTCTTACATGGGAGACTGCCTGAGAAAACCAGCTAGGGAATTTTTTTTTGGTTTCATCACATATATATCAAACATATGAGACAACGTTCGTGCATCTTTTTTTCTCTGTAATGTCAATTATTTTTAGTAGAAAAACATGGAAATTTAGGCATGTTTTCAAATTCATGAACATTTTTCCAATTTCTCTGTTATTTTTGGAGATCAAGTTGGTGATGATGTCGGCACATAGTGGGGTTTGACCTGTTAGCGTACCGTGAAAAGTCGTACAAAGTGAACGCAAAGTTGTGCAAAGTGATTGGAAAGTTTGTAGATATATTTGTATGCTTGACCTAACTTGTTGGCATATAGAAACCCGCAGTTGTAAAGTCAAATAAATGAATAAAAGCGAGATGAAAACAGCCTATATAAGCAGAGTATTACATGAGCTGACTGACCGTAAAAATGATAGAAAACAGCATGCAAAGTTGGTAAAAGCGTGCGAAACGTTGGCCGAGTTTCATGTATATTTAACCTAAGTCATTGGAATGCCAACCTCGCAGTTAAATTTCGAAAACATTAAGTAAAAGTCAAGAAAATGCCAGATATATAAGCAGATTATGGCAACTGCAAACCGTAAATCGAAGACAAATTGCTTGCAAAGTTTTGAAAAACGATTGCAAAATTTGTAGATTCGTTTGGGAATGTTACATATGATATTATATTGACGGGTTCCATAGTCAAAAGTTCGAAAACGTAAAACAATATTTCGTAAATTGCCGTTAAAGTAGCGAACTATTATTCGCAGCTTGTAGAGGTCATAGGTCAATTCAAGAAGTTACTCGTACAAACGCTATCAGGTTTAAAACAGTGTCAAACATGAAATAGTCGCCAGATCGAGCATGTTTCAAATTGCGTAAGTAGTAGTGTTGGTAGGTGAAGAGACAAAGTTTAAAGTCAAGCTCAATCAGGCATGGTTAGTTCTTTCATGGGAGACTGCCTGAGAAAACCAGCTAGGGAAATTATTTTTGGTTTCATCACATACATATCAAACATATGAGACAACGTTCGTGCATCTTTTTTTCACTGTAATGTCAATTATTTTTAGTAGAAAAACATGGAAATTTAGGCATGTTTTCAAGTTCATGAACATTTTTCCAATTTCTCTGTTATTTTTGGAGATCAAGTTGGTGATGATGTCGGCACATAGTGGGGTTTGACCTGTTTACGTACCGTAAAAAGTCGTACAAAGTGAACGCAAAGTTGTGCAAAGTGATTGGAAAGTTTGTAGATATATTTGTATGCTAGACCTAACTTGTTGGCATATAGAAACCCGCAGTTGTAAAGTCAAATAAATGAATAAAAGCGAGATGAAAACAGCCTATATAAGCAGAGTATCACATGAGTTGACTGACCGTAAAAATGATAGAAAACAGCATGCAAAATTGGTAAAAGCGTGCGAAACGTTGGCGGAGTTTCATGTATATTTAACCTAAGTCATTGGAATGCCAACCCCGCAGTTAAATTTCGAAAACATTAAGTAAAAGTCAAGAAAATGTCAGATATATAAGCAGATTATGGCAACTGCAAACCGAAAATCGAAGACAAAATGCTTGCAAAGTTTTGAAAAACGAATGCAAAGTTTGTAGATTCGTTTGGGAATGTTACATATGATATTATATTGACGGGTTCCATAGTCAAAAGTTCGAAAACGTAAAACAATATTTCGTAAATTGCCGTTAAAGTAGCGTACTATTATTCGCAGCATGTAGAGGTCATAGGTCAATTCAAGAAGTTACTCGTACAAACGCTATCAGGTTTAAAACAGTGTCAAACATGAAATAGTCGCCAGATCGAGTATATTTCAAGTTGCGTAAGCACTAGTGTTGGTAGGTGAAGAGACAAAGTTTAAAGTCAAGCTCCATCGGGCATGGTTATTTCTTGCATGGGAGACTGCCTGAGAAAACCAGCTAGGGAATTTTTTTTTGGTTTCATCACATATATATCAAACATATGAGACAACGTTCGTGCATCTTTTTTTCTCTGTAATGTCAATTATTTTTAGTAGAAAAACATGGAAATTTAGGCATGTTTTCAAATTCATGAACATTTTTCCAATTTCTCTGTTATTTTTGGAGATCAAGTTGGTGATGATGTCGGCACATAGTGGGGTTTGACCTGTTAGCGTACCGTGAAAAGTCGTACAAAGTGAACGCAAAGTTGTGCAAAGTGATTGGAAAGTTTGTAGATATATTTGTATGCTTGACCTAACTTGTTGGCATATAGAAACCCGCAGTTGCAAAGTCAAATAAATGAATAAAAGCGAGATGAAAACAGCCTATATAAGCAGAGTATTACATGAGCTGACTGACCGTAAAAATGATAGAAAACAGCATGCAAAGTTGGTAAAACGTGCGAAACGTTGGCCGAGTTTCATGTATATTTAACCTAAGTCATTGGAATGCCAACCTCGCAGTTAAATTTCGAAAACATTAAGTAAAAGTCAAGAAAATGCCAGATATATAAGCAGATTATGGCAACTGCAAACCGTAAATCGAAGACAAATTGCTTGCAAAGTTTTGAAAAACGATTGCAAAGTTTGTAGATTCGTTTGGGAATGTTACATATGATATTATATTGACGGGTTCCATAGTCAAAAGTTCGAAAACGTAAAACAATATTTCGTAAATTGCCGTTAAAGTAGCGAACTATTATTCGCAGCTTGTAGAGGTCATAGGTCAATTCAAGAAGTTACTCGTACAAACGCTATCAGGTTTAAAACAGTGTCAAACATGAAATAGTCGCCAGATCGAGCATGTTTCAAATTGCGTAAGTAGTAGTGTTGGTAGGTGAAGAGACAAAGTTTAAAGTCAAGCTCAATCAGGCATGGTTAGTTCTTTCATGGGAGACTGCCTGAGAAAACCAGCTAGGGAAATTATTTTTGGTTTCATCACATACATATCAAACATATGAGACAACGTTCGTGCATCTTTTTTTCACTGTAATGTCAATTATTTTTAGTAGAAAAACATGGAAATTTAGGCATGTTTTCAAGTTCATGAACATTTTTCCAATTTCTCTGTTATTTTTGGAGATCAAGTTGGTGATGATGTCGGCACATAGTGGGGTTTGACCTGTTTACGTACCGTAAAAAGTCGTACAAAGTGAACGCAAAGTTGTGCAAAGTGATTGGAAAGTTTGTAGATATATTTGTATGCTAGACCTAACTTGTTGGCATATAGAAACCCGCAGTTGTAAAGTCAAATAAATGAATAAAAGCGAGATGAAAACAGCCTATATAAGCAGAGTATCACATGAGTTGACTGACCGTAAAAATGATAGAAAACAGCATGCAAAATTGGTAAAAGCGTGCGAAACGTTGGCGGAGTTTCATGTATATTTAACCTAAGTCATTGGAATGCCAACCCCGCAGTTAAATTTCGAAAACATTAAGTAAAAGTCAAGAAAATGTCAGATATATAAGCAGATTATGGCAACTGCAAACCGAAAATCGAAGACAAAATGCTTGCAAAGTTTTGAAAAACGAATGCAAAGTTTGTAGATTCGTTTGGGAATGTTACATATGATATTATATTGACGGGTTCCATAGTCAAAAGTTCGAAAACGTAAAACAATATTTCGTAAATTGCCGTTAAAGTAGCGTACTATTATTCGCAGCATGTAGAGGTCATAGGTCAATTCAAGAAGTTACTCGTACAAACGCTATCAGGTTTAAAACAGTGTCAAACATGAAATAGTCGCCAGATCGAGTATATTTCAAGTTGCGTAAGCACTAGTGTTGGTAGGTGAAGAGACAAAGTTTAAAGTCAAGCTCCATCGGGCATGGTTATTTCTTGCATGGGAGACTGCCTGAGAAAACCAGCTAGGGAATTTTTTTTTGGTTTCATCACATATATATCAAACATATGAGACAACGTTCGTGCATCTTTTTTTCTCTGTAATGTCAATTATTTTTAGTAGAAAAACATGGAAATTTAGGCATGTTTTCAAATTCATGAACATTTTTCCAATTTCTCTGTTATTTTTGGAGATCAAGTTGGTGATGATGTCGGCACATAGTGGGGTTTGACCTGTTAGCGTACCGTGAAAAGTCGTACAAAGTGAACGCAAAGTTGTGCAAAGTGATTGGAAAGTTTGTAGATATATTTGTATGCTTGACCTAACTTGTTGGCATATAGAAACCCGCAGTTGTAAAGTCAAATAAATGAATAAAAGCGAGATGAAAACAGCCTATATAAGCAGAGTATTACATGAGCTGACTGACCGTAAAAATGATAGAAAACAGCATGCAAAGTTGGTAAAAGCGTGCGAAACGTTGGCCGAGTTTCATGTATATTTAACCTAAGTCATTGGAATGCCAACCCCGCAGTTAAATTTCGAAAACATTAAGTAAAAGTCAAGAAAATGCCAGATATATAAGCAGATTATGGCAACTGCAAACCGTAAATCGAAGACAAATTGCTTGCAAAGTTTTGAAAAACGATTGCAAAGTTTGTAGATTCGTTTGGGAATGTTACATATGATATTATATTGACGGGTTCCATAGTCAAAAGTTCGAAAACGTAAAACAATATTTCGTAAATTGCCGTTAAAGTAGCGAACTATTATTCGCAGTTTGTAGAGGTCATAGGTCAATTCAAGAAGTTACTCGTACAAACGCTATCAGGTTTAAAACAGTGTCAAACATGAAATAGTCGCCAGATCGAGCATGTTTCAAATTGCGTAAGTAGTAGTGTTGGTAGGTAAAGAGACAAAGTTTAAAGTCAAGCTCAATCAGGCATGGTTAGTTCTTTCATGGGAGACTGCCTGAGAAAACCAGCTAGGGAAATTATTTTTGGTTTCATCACATACATATCAAACATATGAGACAACGTTCGTGCATCTTTTTTTCACTGTAATGTCAATTATTTTTAGTAGAAAAACATGGAAATTTAGGCATGTTTTCAAGTTCATGAACATTTTTCCAATTTCTCTGTTATTTTTGGAGATCAAGTTGGTGATGATGTCGGCACATAGTGGGGTTTGACCTGTTAACGTACCGTGAAAAGTCGTACAAAGTGAACGCAAAGTTGTGCAAAGTGATTGGAAAGTTTGTAGATATATTTGTATGCTTGACCTAACTTGTTGGCATATAGAAACCCGCAGTTGTAAAGTCAAATAAATGAATAAAAGCGAGATGAAAACAGCCTATATAAGCAGAGTATTACATGAGCTGACTGACCGTAAAAATGATAGAAAACAGCATGCAAAGTTGGTAAAAGCGTGCGAAACGTTGGCCGAGTTTCATGTATATTTAACCTAAGTCATTGGAATGCCAACCTCGCAGTTAAATTTCGAAAACATTAAGTAAAAGTCAAGAAAATGCCAGATATATAAGCAGATTATGGCAACTGCAAACCGTAAATCGAAGACAAATTGCTTGCAAAGTTTTGAAAAACGATTGCAAAGTTTGTAGATTCGTTAGGGAATGTTACATATGATATTATATTGACGGGTTCCATAGTCAAAAGTTCGAAAACGTAAAACAATATTTCGTAAATTGCCGTTAAAGTAGCGAACTATTATTCGCAGCTTGTAGAGGTCATAGGTCAATTCAAGAAGTTACTCGTACAAACGCTATCAGGTTTAAAACAGTGTCAAACATGAAATAGTCGCCAGATCGAGCATGTTTCAAATTGCGTAAGTAGTAGTGTTGGTAGGTGAAGAGACAAAGTTTAAAGTCAAGCTCAATCAGGCACGGTTAGTTCTTTCATGGGAGACTGCCTGAGAAAACCAGCTAGGGAAATTATTTTTGGTTTCATCACATACATATCATTGGAATGCCAACCCCGCAGTTAAATTTCGAAAACATTAAGTAAAAGTCAAGAAAATGCCAGATATATAAGCAGATTATGGCAACTGCAAACCGTAAATCGAAGACAAATTGCTTGCAAAGTTTTGAAAAACGATTGCAAAGTTTGTAGATTCGTTTGGGAATGTTACATATGATATTATATTGACGGGTTCCATAGTCAAAAGTTCGAAAACGTAAAACAATATTTCGTAAATTGCCGTTAAAGTAGCGAACTATTATTCGCAGTTTGTAGAGGTCATAGGTCAATTCAAGAAGTTACTCGTACAAACGCTATCAGGTTTAAAACAGTGTCAAACATGAAATAGTCGCCAGATCGAGCATGTTTCAAATTGCGTAAGTAGTAGTGTTGGTAGGTAAAGAGACAAAGTTTAAAGTCAAGCTCAATCAGGCATGGTTAGTTCTTTCATGGGAGACTGCCTGAGAAAACCAGCTAGGGAAATTATTTTTGGTTTCATCACATACATATCAAACATATGAGACAACGTTCGTGCATCTTTTTTTCACTGTAATGTCAATTATTTTTAGTAGAAAAACATGGAAATTTAGGCATGTTTTCAAGTTCATGAACATTTTTCCAATTTCTCTGTTATTTTTGGAGATCAAGTTGGTGATGATGTCGGCACATAGTGGGGTTTGACCTGTTAACGTACCGTGAAAAGTCGTACAAAGTGAACGCAAAGTTGTGCAAAGTGATTGGAAAGTTTGTAGATATATTTGTATGCTTGACCTAACTTGTTGGCATATAGAAACCCGCAGTTGTAAAGTCAAATAAATGAATAAAAGCGAGATGAAAACAGCCTATATAAGCAGAGTATTACATGAGCTGACTGACCGTAAAAATGATAGAAAACAGCATGCAAAGTTGGTAAAAGCGTGCGAAACGTTGGCCGAGTTTCATGTATATTTAACCTAAGTCATTGGAATGCCAACCTCGCAGTTAAATTTCGAAAACATTAAGTAAAAGTCAAGAAAATGCCAGATATATAAGCAGATTATGGCAACTGCAAACCGTAAATCGAAGACAAATTGCTTGCAAAGTTTTGAAAAACGATTGCAAAGTTTGTAGATTCGTTAGGGAATGTTACATATGATATTATATTGACGGGTTCCATAGTCAAAAGTTCGAAAACGTAAAACAATATTTCGTAAATTGCCGTTAAAGTAGCGAACTATTATTCGCAGCTTGTAGAGGTCATAGGTCAATTCAAGAAGTTACTCGTACAAACGCTATCAGGTTTAAAACAGTGTCAAACATGAAATAGTCGCCAGATCGAGCATGTTTCAAATTGCGTAAGTAGTAGTGTTGGTAGGTGAAGAGACAAAGTTTAAAGTCAAGCTCAATCAGGCACGGTTAGTTCTTTCATGGGAGACTGCCTGAGAAAACCAGCTAGGGAAATTATTTTTGGTTTCATCACATACATATCAAACATATGAGACAACGTTCGTGCATCTTTTTTTCACTGTAATGTCAATTATTTTTAGTAGAAAAACATGGAAATTTAGGCATGTTTTCAAGTTCATGAACATTTTTCCAATTTCTCTGTTATTTTTGGAGATCAAGTTGGTGATGATGTCGGCACATAGTGGGGTTTGACCTGTTTACGTACCGTGAAAAGTCGTACAAAGTGAACGCAAAGTTGTGCAAAGTGATTGGAAAGTTTGTAGATATATTTGTATGCTAGACCTAACTTGTTGGCATATAGAAACCCGCAGTTGTAAAGTCAAATAAATGAATAAAAGCGAGATGAAAACAGCCTATATAAGCAGAGTATCACATGAGTTGACTGACCGTAAAAATGATAGAAAACAGCATGCAAAATTGGTAAAAGCGTGCGAAACGTTGGCGGAGTTTCATGTATATTTAACCTAAGTCATTGGAATGCCAACCCCGCAGTTAAATTTCGAAAACATTAAGTAAAAGTCAAGAAAATGCCAGATATATAAGCAGATTATGACAACTGCAAACTGTAAATCGAAGACAAACTGCTTGCAAAGTTTTGAAAAACGATTGCAAAATTTGTAGATTCGTTTGGGAATGTTACATATGATATTATATTGACGGGTTCCATAGTCAAAAGTTCGAAAACGTAAAACAATATTTCGTAAATTGCCGTTAAAGTAGCGTACTATTATTCGCAGCATGTAGAGGTCATAGGTCAATTCAAGAAGTTACTCGTACAAACGCTATCAGGTTTAAAACAGTGTCAAACATGAAATAGTCGCCAGATCGAGTATATTTCAAATTGCGTAAGCAGTAGTGTGGGTAGGTGAAGAGACAAAATTTAAAGTCAAGCTCAGTCGGGCCTGGTTAGTTCTTGCATTGGAGACTGCCTGAGATAACCAGTTAGGAATTTTTTTTTGGTTTCATCACATACATATCAAACATATGAGACAATGTTCGTGGATCTTTTTTTCACTGTGATGTAAATTATTTTTAGTAGAAAAACATGGAAATTTAGGCATGTTTTCAAGTTCATGAACATTTTTCCAATTTCTCTGTTATTTTTGGAGATCAAGTTGGTGATGGTGTCGGCACATAGTGGGGTTTGACCTGTTAACGTAGCGTGAAAAGTCGTACAAAGTGAACGCAAAGTTGTGCAAAGTGATTGGAAAGTTTGTAGATATATTTGTATGCTTGACCTAACTTGTTGGCATATAGAAACCCGCAGTTGTAAAGTCAAATAAATGAATAAAAGCGAGATGAAAACAGCCTATATAAGCAGAGTATTACATGAGCAGACTGACCGTAAAAATGATAGAAAACAGCATGCAAAGTTGGTAAAAGCGTGCGAAACGTTGGCGGAGTTTCATGTATGTTTTACCTAAGTCATTGGAATGCCATCCCCGCAGTTAAATTTCGAAAACATTAAGTAAAAGTCAAGAAAATGCCAGATATATAAGCAGATTATGGCAACTGCAAACCGAAAATCGAAGACAAACTGCTTGCAAAGTTTTGAAAAACGATTGCAAAATTTGTAGATTCGTTTGGGAATGTTACATATGATATTATATTGACGGGTTCCATAGTCAAAAGTTCGAAAACGTAAAACAATATTTCGTAAATTGCCGTTAAAGTAGCGTACTATTATTCGCAGCATGTAGAGGTCATAGGTCAATTCAAGAAGTTACTCGTACAAACGCTATCAGGTTTAAAACAGTGTCAAACATGAAATAGTCGCCAGATCGAGCATGTTTCAAATTGCGTAAGTAGTAGTGTTGGTAGGTGAAGAGACAAAGTTTAAAGTCAAGCTCAATCAGGCATGGTTAGTTCTTTCATGGGAGACTGCCTGAGAAAACCAGCTAGGGAAATTATTTTTGGTTTCATCACATACATATCAAACATATGAGACAACGTTCGTGCATCTTTTTTTCACTGTAATGTCAATTATTTTTAGTAGAAAAACATGGAAATTTAGGCATGTTTTCAAGTTCATGAACATTTTTCCAATTTCTCTGTTATTTTTGGAGATCAAGTTGGTGATGATGTCGGCACATAGTGGGGTTTGACCTGTTTACGTACCGTGAAAAGTCGTACAAAGTGAACGCAAAGTTGTGCAAAGTGATTGGAAAGTTTGTAGATATATTTGTATGCTAGACCTAACTTGTTGGCATATAGAAACCCGCAGTTGTAAAGTCAAATAAATGAATAAAAGCGAGATGAAAACAGCCTATATAAGCAGAGTATCACATGAGTTGACTGACCGTAAAAATGATAGAAAACAGCATGCAAAATTGGTAAAAGCGTGCGAAACGTTGGCGGAGTTTCATGTATATTTAACCTAAGTCATTGGAATGCCAACCCCGCAGTTAAATTTCGAAAACATTAAGTAAAAGTCAAGAAAATGCCAGATATATAAGCAGATTATGACAACTGCAAACTGTAAATCGAAGACAAACTGCTTGCAAAGTTTTGAAAAACGATTGCAAAATTTGTAGATTCGTTTGGGAATGTTACATATGATATTATATTGACGGGTTCCATAGTCAAAAGTTCGAAAACGTAAAACAATATTTCGTAAATTGCCGTTAAAGTAGCGTACTATTATTCGCAGCATGTATAGGTCATAGGTCAATTCAAGAAGTTACTCGTACAAACGCTATCAGGTTTAAAACAGTGTCAAACATGAAATAGTCGCCAGATCGAGTATATTTCAAATTGCGTAAGCAGTAGTGTGGGTAGGTGAAGAGACAAAATTTAAAGTCAAGCTCAGTCGGGCCTGGTTAGTTCTTGCATTGGAGACTGCCTGAGATAACCAGTTAGGAATTTTTTTTTGGTTTCATCACATACATATCAAACATATGAGACAATGTTCGTGGATCTTTTTTTCACTGTGATGTAAATTATTTTTAGTAGAAAAACATGGAAATTTAGGCATGTTTTCAAGTTCATGAACATTTTTCCAATTTCTCTGTTATTTTTGGAGATCAAGTTGGTGATGGTGTCGGCACATAGTGGGGTTTGACCTGTTAACGTAGCGTGAAAAGTCGTACAAAGTGAACGCAAAGTTGTGCAAAGTGATTGGAAAGTTTGTAGATATATTTGTATGCTTGACCTAACTTGTTGGCATATAGAAACCCGCAGTTGTAAAGTCAAATAAATGAATAAAAGCGAGATGAAAACAGCCTATATAAGCAGAGTATTACATGAGCAGACTGACCGTAAAAATGATAGAAAACAGCATGCAAAGTTGGTAAAAGCGTGCGAAACGTTGGCGGAGTTTCATGTATGTTTAACCTAAGTCATTGGAATGCCATCCCCGCAGTTAAATTTCGAAAACATTAAGTAAAAGTCAAGAAAATGCCAGATATATAAGCAGATTATGGCAACTGCAAACCGAAAATCGAAGACAAACTGCTTGCAAAGTTTTGAAAAACGATTGCAAAATTTGTAGATTCGTTTGGGAATGTTACATATGATATTATATTGACGGGTTCCATAGTCAAAAGTTCGAAAACGTAAAACAATATTTCGTAAATTGCCGTTAAAGTAGCGTACTATTATTCGCAGCATGTAGAGGTCATAGGTCAATTCAAGAAGTTACTCGTACAAACGCTATCAGGTTTAAAACAGTGTCAAACATGAAATAGTCGCCAGATCGAGAATATTTCAAATTGCGTAAGCAGTAGTGCGGGTAGGTGAAGAAGCAAAGTTTAAAGTCAAGCTCAGTCGGGCCTGGTTAGTTCTTGCATGGGAGACTGCCTGAGAAAACCATCTAGGGATTTTTTTGGGGAGTTTCATCACATACATATTAAACATATGAGACAATGTTCGTGCATCTTTTTTCACTGTAAAGTCAATTATTTGTAGTAGAAAAACATGGAAATTTAGGCATGTTTTCAAGTTCATGAACATTTTTCCAATTTCTCTATTATTTTTGGAGATCAAGTTGATGATGATGGCAGCACATACTGGGGTTTGACCTGTTAACGTAGCATGAAATGTCCTACAAAGTAAACGCAACGTTGTGCAAAGTGATTGGGAAGTTTGTAGATATATTTGTATGCTTGACCTAACTTGTTGGCATATAGAAAACCGCAGTTGTAAAGTCAAATAAATGAATAAAAGCGAGATGAAAATAGCCTATATAAGCAGAGTATCACATGAGCTGACTGACCGTAAAAATGATAGAAAACAGCATGCAAAGTTGGTAAAAACGTGCGAAACGTTGGCGGAGTTTCATGTATATTTAACCTAAGTCATTGGAATGCCAACCCCGCAGTTAAATTTCGAAAACATTAAGTAAAAGTCTAGAAAATGCCAGATATATAAGCAGATTATGGCAACTGCAAACCGTAAATCGAAGACAAACTGCTTGCAAAGTTTTGAAAACCGATTGCAAAGTTTGTAGATTCGTTTGGGAATGTTACATATGATATTATATTGACGGGTTACATAATCAAAAGTTCGAAAACTTAAACAAATATTTCGTAAATTGCCGTTAAAGTAGCGTACTATTATTCGCAGCATGTAGAGGTCATAGATCAATTCAAGAAGTTACTCGTACAAATGCTATCAGGTTTAAAACAGTGTCAAACATGAAATAGTCGCCAACTCGAGTATATTTCAAATTGCGTAAGCAGTAGTGTGGGTAGGTGAAGAGACAAAGTTTAAAGTCAAGCTCAGTCGGGCCTGGTTAGTTCTTGCATGCGAGACTGCCTGAGAAAACCAGCTAGGGAATTTATTTTTGGTTTCATCACATACATATCAAACATATGAGACAATGTTCGTGCATCTTTTTTTCACTGTAATGTCAATTATTTTTAGTAGAAAAACATGGAAATTTAGGCATGTTATCAAGTTCATGAACATTTTTCCAATTTCTCTGTTATTTTTGGAGATCAAGTTGGTGATGATGTCGGCACATATTCGGGTTTGACCTGTTAACGTACCGTGAAAAGTCGTACAAAGTGAACGCAAAGTTGTGCAAAGTGATTGGAAAGTTTGTAGATATATTTGTATGCTTGACCTAACTTGTTGGCATATAGAAACCCGCAGTTGTAAAGTCAAATAAATGAATAAAAGCGAGATGAAAACAGCCTATATAAGCAGAGTATCACATGAGCTGACTGACCGTAAAAATGATAGAAAACAGCATGCAAAGTTGGTAAAAACGTGCGAAACGTTGGCGGAGTTTCATGTATATTTAACCTAAGTCATTGGAATGCCAACCCCGCAGTTAAATTTCGAAAACATTAAGTAAAAGTCAAGAAAATGCCAGATATATAAGCAGATTATGGCAACTGCAAACCGTAAATCGAAGACAAACTGCTTGCAAAGTTTTGAAAACCGATTGCAAAGTTTGTAGATTCGTTTGGGAATGTTACATATGATATTATATTGACGGGTTACATAATCAAAAGTTCGAAAACTTAAACAAATATTTCGTAAATTGCCGTTAAAGTAGCGTACTATTATTCGCAGCATGTAGAGGTCATAGATCAATTCAAGAAGTTACCCGAACAAACGCTATCAGGTTTAAAACAGTGTCACACATGAAATAGTCGCCAACTCGAGTGTATTTCAAATTGCGTAAGCAGTAGTGCGGGTAGGTGAAGAAGCAAAGTTTAAAGTCAAGCTCAGTCGGGCCTGGTTAGTTCTTGCATGGGAGACTGCCTGAGAAAACCAGCTAGGGATTTTTTTTTTTGGTTTCATCACATACATATTAAACATATGAGACAATGTTCGTGCATCTTTTTTCACTGTAATGTCAATTATTTTTAGTAGAAAAACATGGAAATTTAGGCATGTTTTCAAGTTCATGTACATTTTTCCAATTTCTCTATTATTTTTGGAGATCAAGTTGGTGATGATGGCAGCACATAGTGGGGTTTGACCTGTTAACGTAGCATGAAATGTCCTACAAAGTAAACGCAAAGTTGTGCAAAGTGATTGGAAAGTTTGTAGATATATTTGTATGCTTGACCTAACTTGTTGGCATATAGAAAACCGCAGTTGTAAAGTCAAATAAATGAATAAAAGCGAGATGAAAATAGCCTATATAAGCAGAGTATCACATGAGCTGACTGACCGTAAAAATGATAGAAAACAGCATGCAAAGTTGGTAAAAACGTGCGAAACGTTGGCGGAGTTTCATGTATATTTATCCTAAGTCATTGGAATGCCAACCCCGCAGTTAAATTTCGAAAACATTAAGTAAAAGTCAAGAAAATGCCAGATATATAAGCAGATTATGGCAACTGCAAACCGTAAATCGAAGACAAACTGCTTGCAAAGTTTTGAAAACCGATTGCAAAGTTTGTAGATTCTTTTGGGAATGTTACATATGATATTATATTGACGGGTTACATAATCAAAAGTTCGAAAACTTAAAAGAATATTTCGTAAATTGCCGTTAAAGTAGCGTACTATTATGCGCAGCATGTAGAGGTCATAGGTCAATTCAAGAAGTTACTCGAACAAACGCTATCAGGTTTAAAACAGTGTCAAACATGAAATAGTCGCCAGATCGAGCATGTTTCAAATTGCGTAAGTAGTAGTGTTGGTAGGTGAAGAGACAAAGTTTAAAGTCAAGCTCAATCAGGCATGGTTATTTCTTGCATGGGAGACTGCCTGAGAAAACCAGCTAGGGAATTTTTTTTTGGTTTCATCACATATATATCAAACATATGAGACAACGTTCGTGCATCTTTTTTTCTCTGTAATGTCAATTATTTTTAGTAGAAAAACATGGA
The DNA here is from genome assembly GCF_978046115.1 of Saccoglossus kowalevskii. Classification (NCBI taxonomy): domain Eukaryota; kingdom Metazoa; phylum Hemichordata; class Enteropneusta; family Harrimaniidae; genus Saccoglossus; species Saccoglossus kowalevskii. The sequence goes on along the minus strand of NC_140655.1, from coordinate 9,244,354 downwards.
AATTTAGGCATGTTTTCAAATTCATGAACATTTTTCCAATTTCTCTGTTATTTTTGGAGATCAAGTTGGTGATGATGTCGGCACATAGTGGGGTTTGACCTGTTTACGTACCGTGAAAAGTCGTACAAAGTGAACGCAAAGTTGTGCAAAGTGATTGGAAAGTTTGTAGATATATTTGTATGCTAGACCTAACTTGTTGGCATATAGAAACCCGCAGTTGTAAAGTCAAATAAATGAATAAAAGCGAGATGAAAACAGCCTATATAAGCAGAGTATCACATGAGTTGACTGACCGTAAAAATGATAGAAAACAGCATGCAAAATTGGTAAAAGCGTGCGAAACGTTGGCGGAGTTTCATGTATATTTAACCTAAGTCATTGGAATGCCAACCCCGCAGTTAAATTTCGAAAACATTAAGTAAAAGTCAAGAAAATGTCAGATATATAAGCAGATTATGACAACTGCAAACTGTAAATCGAAGACAAACTGCTTGCAAAGTTTTGAAAAACGATTGCAAAATTTGTAGATTCGTTAGGGAATGTTACATATGATATTATATTGACGGGTTCCATAGTCAAAAGTTCGAAAACGTAAAACAATATTTCGTAAATTGCCGTTAAAGTAGCGAACTATTATTCGCAGCTTGTAGAGGTCATAGGTCAATTCAAGAAGTTACTCGTACAAACGCTATCAGGTTTAAAACAGTGTCAAACATGAAATAGTCGCCAGATCGAGCATGTTTCAAATTGCGTAAGTAGTAGTGTTGGTAGGTGAAGAGACAAAGTTTAAAGTCAAGCTCAATCAGGCATGGTTAGTTCTTTCATGGGAGACTGCCTGAGAAAACCAGCTAGGGAAATTATTTTTGGTTTCATCACATACATATCAAACATATGAGACAACGTTCGTGCATCTTTTTTTCACTGTAATGTCAATTATTTTTAGTAGAAAAACATGGAAATTTAGGCATGTTTTCAAGTTCATGAACATTTTTCCAATTTCTCTGTTATTTTTGGAGATCAAGTTGGTGATGATGTCGGCACATAGTGGGGTTTGACCTGTTTACGTACCGTGAAAAGTCGTACAAAGTGAACGCAAAGTTGTGCAAAGTGATTGGAAAGTTTGTAGATATATTTGTATGCTAGACCTAACTTGTTGGCATATAGAAACCCGCAGTTGTAAAGTCAAATAAATGAATAAAAGCGAGATGAAAACAGCCTATATAAGCAGAGTATCACATGAGTTGACTGACCGTAAAAATGATAGAAAACAGCATGCAAAATTGGTAAAAGCGTGCGAAACGTTGGCGGAGTTTCATGTATATTTAACCTAAGTCATTGGAATGCCAACCCCGCAGTTAAATTTCGAAAACATTAAGTAAAAGTCAAGAAAATGTCAGATATATAAGCAGATTATGACAACTGCAAACTGTAAATCGAAGACAAACTGCTTGCAAAGTTTTGAAAAACGATTGCAAAATTTGTAGATTCGTTTGGGAATGTTACATATGATATTATATTGACGGGTTCCATAGTCAAAAGTTCGAAAACGTAAAACCATATTTCGTAAATTGCCGTTAAAGTAGCGTACTATTATTCGCAGCATGTAGAGGTCATAGGTCAATTCAAGAAGTTACTCGTACAAACGCTATCAGGTTTAAAACAGTGTCAAACATGAAATAGTCGCCAGATCGAGTATATTTCAAGTTGCGTAAGCACTAGTGTTGGTACGTGAGGAGACAAAGTTTAAAGTCAAGCTCCATCGGGCATGGTTATTTCTTGCATGGGAGACTGCCTGAGAAAACCAGCTAGGGAATTTTTTTTTGGTTTCATCACATATATATCAAACATATGAGACAACGTTCGTGCATCTTTTTTTCACTGTAATGTCAATTATTTTTAGTAGAAAAACATGGAAATTTAGGCATGTTTTCAAATTCATGAACATTTTTCCAATTTCTCTGTTATTTTTGGAGATCAAGTTGGTGATGATGTCGGCACATAGTGGGGTTTGACCTGTTAACGTACCGTGAAAAGTCGTACAAAGTGAACGCAAAGTTGTGCAAAGTGATTGGAAAGTTTGTAGATATATTTGTATGCTTGACCTAACTTGTTGGCATATAGAAACCCGCAGTTGTAAAGTCAAATAAATGAATAAAAGCGAGATGAAAACAGCCTATATAAGCAGAGTATTACATGAGCTGACTGACCGTAAAAATGATAGAAAACAGCATGCAAAGTTGGTAAAAGCGTGCGAAACGTTGGCCGAGTTTCATGTATATTTAACCTAAGTCATTGGAATGCCAACCTCGCAGTTAAATTTCGAAAACATTAAGTAAAAGTCAAGAAAATGCCAGATATATAAGCAGATTATGGCAACTGCAAACCGTAAATCGAAGACAAATTGCTTGCAAAGTTTTGAAAAACGATTGCAAAGTTTGTAGATTCGTTAGGGAATGTTACATATGATATTATATTGACGGGTTCCATAGTCAAAAGTTCGAAAACGTAAAACAATATTTCGTAAATTGCCGTTAAAGTAGCGAACTATTATTCGCAGCTTGTAGAGGTCATAGGTCAATTCAAGAAGTTACTCGTACAAACGCTATCAGGTTTAAAACAGTGTCAAACATGAAATAGTCGCCAGATCGAGCATGTTTCAAATTGCGTAAGTAGTAGTGTTGGTAGGTGAAGAGACAAAGTTTAAAGTCAAGCTCAATCAGGCATGGTTAGTTCTTTCATGGGAGACTGCCTGAGAAAACCAGCTAGGGAAATTATTTTTGGTTTCATCACATACATATCAAACATATGAGACAACGTTCGTGCATCTTTTTTTCACTGTAATGTCAATTATTTTTAGTAGAAAAACATGGAAATTTAGGCATGTTTTCAAGTTCATGAACATTTTTCCAATTTCTCTGTTATTTTTGGAGATCAAGTTGGTGATGATGTCGGCACATAGTGGGGTTTGACCTGTTTACGTACCGTGAAAAGTCGTACAAAGTGAACGCAAAGTTGTGCAAAGTGATTGGAAAGTTTGTAGATATATTTGTATGCTAGACCTAACTTGTTGGCATATAGAAACCCGCAGTTGTAAAGTCAAATAAATGAATAAAAGCGAGATGAAAACAGCCTATATAAGCAGAGTATTACATGAGCTGACTGACCGTAAAAATGATAGAAAACAGCATGCAAAGTTGGTAAAAGCGTGCGAAACGTTGGCCGAGTTTCATGTATATTTAACCTAAGTCATTGGAATGCCAACCTCGCAGTTAAATTTCGAAAACATTAAGTAAAAGTCAAGAAAATGCCAGATATATAAGCAGATTATGGCAACTGCAAACTGTAAATCGAAGACAAACTGCTTGCAAAGTTTTGAAAAACGATTGCAAAATTTGTAGATTCGTTTGGGAATGTTACATATGATATTATATTGACGGGTTCCATAGTCAAAAGTTCGAAAACGTAAAACAATATTTCGTAAATTGCCGTTAAAGTAGCGTACTATTATTCGCAGCATGTAGAGGTCATAGGTCAATTCAAGAAGTTACTCGTACAAACGCTATCAGGTTTAAAACAGTGTCAAACATGAAATAGTCGCCAGATCGAGTATATTTCAAGTTGCGTAAGCACTAGTGTTGGTACGTGAGGAGACAAAGTTTAAAGTCAAGCTCCATCGGGCATGGTTATTTCTTGCATGGGAGACTGCCTGAGAAAACCAGCTAGGGAATTTTTTTTTGGTTTCATCACATATATATCAAACATATGAGACAACGTTCGTGCATCTTTTTTTCACTGTAATGTCAATTATTTTTAGTAGAAAAACATGGAAATTTAGGCATGTTTTCAAATTCATGAACATTTTTCCAATTTCTCTGTTATTTTTGGAGATCAAGTTGGTGATGATGTCGGCACATAGTGGGGTTTGACCTGTTAACGTACCGTGAAAAGTCGTACAAAGTGAACGCAAAGTTGTGCAAAGTGATTGGAAAGTTTGTAGATATATTTGTATGCTTAACCTAACTTGTTGGCATATAGAAACCCGCAGTTGTAAAGTCAAATAAATGAATAAAAGCGAGATGAAAACAGCCTATATAAGCAGAGTATTACATGAGCTGACTGACCGTAAAAATGATAGAAAACAGCATGCAAAGTTGGTAAAAGCGTGCGAAACGTTGGCCGAGTTTCATGTATATTTAACCTAAGTCATTGGAATGCCAACCTCGCAGTTAAATTTGGAAAACATTAAGTAAAAGTCAAGAAAATGCCAGATATATAAGCAGATTATGGCAACTGCAAACCGTAAATCGAAGACAAATTGCTTGCAAAGTTTTGAAAAACGATTGCAAAGTTTGTAGATTCGTTAGGGAATGTTACATATGATATTATATTGACGGGTTCCATAGTCAAAAGTTCGAAAACGTAAAACAATATTTCGTAAATTGCCGTTAAAGTAGCGAACTATTATTCGCAGCTTGTAGAGGTCATAGGTCAATTCAAGAAGTTACTCGTACAAACGCTATCAGGTTTAAAACAGTGTCAAACATGAAATAGTCGCCAGATCGAGCATGTTTCAAATTGCGTAAGTAGTAGTGTTGGTAGGTGAAGAGACAAAGTTTAAAGTCAAGCTCAATCAGGCATGGTTAGTTCTTTCATGGGAGACTGCCTGAGAAAACCAGCTAGGGAAATTATTTTTGGTTTCATCACATACATATCAAACATATGAGACAACGTTCGTGCATCTTTTTTTCACTGTAATGTCAATTATTTTTAGTAGAAAAACATGGAAATTTAGGCATGTTTTCAAGTTCATGAACATTTTTCCAATTTCTCTGTTATTTTTGGAGATCAAGTTGGTGATGATGTCGGCACATAGTGGGGTTTGACCTGTTTACGTACCGTGAAAAGTCGTACAAAGTGAACGCAAAGTTGTGCAAAGTGATTGGAAAGTTTGTAGATATATTTGTATGCTAGACCTAACTTGTTGGCATATAGAAACCCGCAGTTGTAAAGTCAAATAAATGAATAAAAGCGAGATGAAAACAGCCTATATAAGCAGAGTATTACATGAGCTGACTGACCGTAAAAATGATAGAAAACAGCATGCAAAGTTGGTAAAAGCGTGCGAAACGTTGGCCGAGTTTCATGTATATTTAACCTAAGTCATTGGAATGCCAACCTCGCAGTTAAATTTCGAAAACATTAAGTAAAAGTCAAGAAAATGCCAGATATATAAGCAGATTATGGCAACTGCAAACCGTAAATCGAAGACAAATTGCTTGCAAAGTTTTGAAAAACGATTGCAAAGTTTGTAGATTCGTTAGGGAATGTTACATATGATATTATATTGACGGGTTCCATAGTCAAAAGTTCGAAAACGTAAAACAATATTTCGTAAATTGCCGTTAAAGTAGCGAACTATTATTCGCAGCTTGTAGAGGTCATAGGTCAATTCAAGAAGTTACTCGTACAAACGCTATCAGGTTTAAAACAGTGTCAAACATGAAATAGTCGCCAGATCGAGCATGTTTCAAATTGCGTAAGTAGTAGTGTTGGTAGGTGAAGAGACAAAGTTTAAAGTCAAGCTCAATCAGGCATGGTTAGTTCTTTCATGGGAGACTGCCTGAGAAAACCAGCTAGGGAAATTATTTTTGGTTTCATCACATACATATCAAACATATGAGACAACGTTCGTGCATCTTTTTTTCACTGTAATGTCAATTATTTTTAGTAGAAAAACATGGAAATTTAGGCATGTTTTCAAGTTCATGAACATTTTTCCAATTTCTCTGTTATTTTTGGAGATCAAGTTGGTGATGATGTCGGCACATAGTGGGGTTTGACCTGTTTACGTACCGTGAAAAGTCGTACAAAGTGAACGCAAAGTTGTGCAAAGTGATTGGAAAGTTTGTAGATATATTTGTATGCTAGACCTAACTTGTTGGCATATAGAAACCCGCAGTTGTAAAGTCAAATAAATGAATAAAAGCGAGATGAAAACAGCCTATATAAGCAGAGTATTACATGAGCTGACTGACCGTAAAAATGATAGAAAACAGCATGCAAAGTTGGTAAAAGCGTGCGAAACGTTGGCCGAGTTTCATGTATATTTAACCTAAGTCATTGGAATGCCAACCTCGCAGTTAAATTTCGAAAACATTAAGTAAAAGTCAAGAAAATGCCAGATATATAAGCAGATTATGGCAACTGCAAACCGTAAATCGAAGACAAATTGCTTGCAAAGTTTTGAAAAACGATTGCAAAGTTTGTAGATTCGTTAGGGAATGTTACATATGATATTATATTGACGGGTTCCATAGTCAAAAGTTCGAAAACGTAAAACAATATTTCGTAAATTGCCGTTAAAGTAGCGAACTATTATTCGCAGCTTGTAGAGGTCATAGGTCAATTCAAGAAGTTACTCGTACAAACGCTATCAGGTTTAAAACAGTGTCAAACATGAAATAGTCGCCAGATCGAGCATGTTTCAAATTGCGTAAGTAGTAGTGTTGGTAGGTGAAGAGACAAAGTTTAAAGTCAAGCTCAATCAGGCATGGTTAGTTCTTTCATGGGAGACTGCCTGAGAAAACCAGCTAGGGAAATTATTTTTGGTTTCATCACATACATATCAAACATATGAGACAACGTTCGTGCATCTTTTTTTCACTGTAATGTCAATTATTTTTAGTAGAAAAACATGGAAATTTAGGCATGTTTTCAAGTTCATGAACATTTTTCCAATTTCTCTGTTATTTTTGGAGATCAAGTTGGTGATGATGTCGGCACATAGTGGGGTTTGACCTGTTTACGTACCGTGAAAAGTCGTACAAAGTGAACGCAAAGTTGTGCAAAGTGATTGGAAAGTTTGTAGATATATTTGTATGCTAGACCTAACTTGTTGGCATATAGAAACCCGCAGTTGTAAAGTCAAATAAATGAATAAAAGCGAGATGAAAACAGCCTATATAAGCAGAGTATTACATGAGCTGACTGACCGTAAAAATGATAGAAAACAGCATGCAAAGTTGGTAAAAGCGTGCGAAACGTTGGCCGAGTTTCATGTATATTTATCCTAAGTCATTGGAATGCCAACCTCGCAGTTAAATTTCGAAAACATTAAGTAAAAGTCAAGAAAATGCCAGATATATAAGCAGATTATGGCAACTGCAAACCGTAAATCGAAGACAAATTGCTTGCAAAGTTTTGAAAAACGATTGCAAAGTTTGTAGATTCGTTAGGGAATGTTACATATGATATTATATTGACGGGTTCCATAGTCAAAAGTTCGAAAACGTAAAACAATATTTCGTAAATTGCCGTTAAAGTAGCGAACTATTATTCGCAGCTTGTAGAGGTCATAGGTCAATTCAAGAAGTTACTCGTACAAACGCTATCAGGTTTAAAACAGTGTCAAACATGAAATAGTCGCCAGATCGAGCATGTTTCAAATTGCGTAAGTAGTAGTGTTGGTAGGTGAAGAGACAAAGTTTAAAGTCAAGCTCAATCAGGCATGGTTAGTTCTTTCATGAGAGACTGCCTGAGAAAACCAGCTAGGGAAATTATTTTTGGTTTCATCACATACATATCAAACATATGAGACAACGTTCGTGCATCTTTTTTTCACTGTAATGTCAATTATTTTTAGTAGAAAAACATGGAAATTTAGGCATGTTTTCAAGTTCATGAACATTTTTCCAATTTCTCTGTTATTTTTGGAGATCAAGTTGGTGATGATGTCGGCACATAGTGGGGTTTGACCTGTTTACGTACCGTGAAAAGTCGTACAAAGTGAACGCAAAATTGTGCAAAGTGATTGGAAAGTTTGTAGATATATTTGTATGCTAGACCTAACTTGTTGGCATATAGAAACCCGCAGTTGTAAAGTCAAATAAATGAATAAAAGCGAGATGAAAACAGTCTATATAAGCAGAGTATTACATGAGCAGACTGACCGTAAAAATGATAGAAAACAGCATGCAAAGTTGGTAAAAGCGTGCGAAACGTTGGCGGAGTTTCATGTATGTTTAACCTAAGTCATTGGAATGCCATCCCCGCAGTTAAATTTCGAAAACATTAAGTAAAAGTCAAGAAAATGCCAGATATATAAGCAGATTATGGCAACTGCAAACCGAAAATCGAAGACAAACTGCTTGCAAAGTTTTGAAAAACGATTGCAAAATTTGTAGATTCGTTTGGGAATGTTACATATGATATTATATTGACGGGTTCCATAGTCGAAAGTTCGAAAACGTAAAACAATATTTCGTAAATTGCCGTTAAAGTAGCGTACTATTATTCGCAGCATGTAGAGGTCATAGGTCAATTCAAGAAGTTACTCGTACAAACGCTATCAGGTTTAAAACAGTGTCAAACATGAAATAGTCGCCAGATCGAGTATATTTCAAATTGCGTAAGCAGTAGTGCGGGTAGGTGAAGAAGCAAAGTTTAAAGTCAAGCTCAGTCGGGCCTGGTTAGTTCTTGCATGGGAGACTGCCTGAGAAAACCATCTAGGGATTTTTTTGGGGAGTTTCATCACATACATATTAAACATATGAGACAATGTTCGTGCATCTTTTTTCACTGTAAAGTCAATTATTTGTAGTAGAAAAACATGGAAATTTAGGCATGTTTTCAAGTTCATGAACATTTTTCCAATTTCTCTATTATTTTTGGAGATCAAGTTGGTGATGATGGCAGCACATACTGGGGTTTGACCTGTTAACGTAGCATGAAATGTCCTACAAAGTAAACGCAACGTTGTGCAAAGTGATTGGAAAGTTTGTAGATATATTTGTATGCTTGACCTAACTTGTTGGCATATAGAAAACCGCAGTTGTAAAGTCAAATAAATGAATAAAAGCGAGATGAAAATAGCCTATATAAGCAGAGTATCACATGAGCTGACTGACCGTAAAAATGATAGAAAACAGCATGCAAAGTTGGTAAAAACGTGCGAAACGTTGGCGGAGTTTCATGTATATTTAACCTAAGTCATTGGAATGCCAACCCCGCAGTTAAATTTCGAAAACATTAAGTAAAAGTCAAGAAAATGCCAGATATATAAGCAGATTATGGCAACTGCAAACCGTAAATCGAAGACAAACTGCTTGCAAAGTTTTGAAAACCGATTGCAAAGTTTGTAGATTCGTTTGGGAATGTTACATATGATATTATATTGACGGGTTACATAATCAAAAGTTCGAAAACTTAAACAAATATTTCGTAAATTGCCGTTAAAGTAGCGTACTATTATTCGCAGCATGTAGAGGTCATAGATCAATTCAAGAAGTTACTCGTACAAATGCTATCAGGTTTAAAACAGTGTCAAACATGAAATAGTCGCCAACTCGAGTATATTTCAAATTGCGTAAGCAGTAGTGTGGGTAGGTGAAGAGACAAAGTTTAAAGTCAAGCTCAGTCGGGCCTGGTTAGTTCTTGCATGCGAGACTGCCTGAGAAAACCAGCTAGGGAATTTATTTTTGGTTTCATCACATACATATCAAACATATGAGACAATGTTCGTGCATCTTTTTTTCACTGTAATGTCAATTATTTTTAGTAGAAAAACATGGAAATTTAGGCATGTTATCAAGTTCATGAACATTTTTCCAATTTCTCTGTTATTTTTGGAGATCAAGTTGGTGATGATGTCGGCACATATTCGGGTTTGACCTGTTAACGTACCGTGAAAAGTCCTACAAAGTAAACGCAAAGTTGTGCAAAGTGATTGGAAAGTTTGTAGATATATTTGTATGCTTGACCTAACTTGTTGGCATATAGAAAACCGCAGTTGTAAAGTCAAATAAATGAATAAAAGCGAGATGAAAATAGCCTATATAAGCAGAGTATCACATGAGCTGACTGACCGTAAAAATGATAGAAAACAGCATGCAAAGTTGGTAAAAACGTGCGAAACGTTGGCGGAGTTTCATGTATATTTAACCAAAGTCATTGGAATGCCAACCCCGCAGTTAAATTTCGAAAACATTAAGTAAAAGTCAAGAAAATGCCAGATATATAAGCAGATTATGGCAACTGCAAACCGTAAATCGAAGACAAACTGCTTGCAAAGTTTTGAAAACCGATTGCAAAGTTTGTAGATTCGTTTGGGAATGTTACATATGATATTATATTGACGGGTTACATAATCAAAAGTTCGAAAACTTAAACAAATATTTCGTAAATTGCCGTTAAAGTAGCGTACTATTATTCGCAGCATGTAGAGGTCATAGATCAATTCAAGAAGTTACTCGAACAAACGCTATCAGGTTTAAAACAGTGTCAAACATGAAATAGTCGCCAACTCGAGTGTATTTCAAATTGCGTAAGCAGTAGTGCGGGTAGGTGAAGAGGCAAAGTTTAAAGTCAAGCTCAGTCGGGCCTGGTTAGTTCTTGCATGGGAGACTGCCTGAGAAAACCAGCTAGGGATTTTTTTTTTGGTTTCATCACATACATATTAAACATATGAGACAATGTTCGTGCATCTTTTTTCACTATAATGTCAATTATTTTTAGTAGAAAAACAAGGAAATTTAGGCATGTTTTCAAGTTCATGAACATTTTTCCAATTTCTCTGTTACTTTTGGAGATCAAGTTGGTGATGATGTCGGCACATAGTGGGGTTTGACCTGTTAACGTACCGTGAAAAGTCGTACAAAGTGAACGCAAAGTTGTGCAAAGTGATTGGAAAGTTTGTAAATATATTTGTATGCTTGACCTAACTTGTTGGCACACAGAAACCCGCAGTTGTAAAGTCAAATAAATGAATAAAAGCGAGATGAAAACAGCCTATATAAGCAGAGTATCACATGAGCTGACTGACCGTAAAAATGATAGAAAACAGCATGCAAAGTTGGTAAAAACGTGCGAAACGTTGGCGGAGTTTCATGTATATGTAACCTAAGTCATTGGAATGCCAACCCCGCAGTTAAATTTCGAAAACATTAAGTAAAAGTCAAGAAAATGCCAGATATATAAGCAGATTATGGCAACTGCAAACCGTAAGTCGAAGACAAACTGCTTGCAAAGTTTTGAAAAACGATTGCAAAGTTTGTAGATTCGTTTGGGAATGTTACATATGATATTATATTGACGGGTTACATAGTCAAAAGTTCGAAAACTTAAAAAAATATTTCGTAAATTGCCGTTAAAATAGCGTACTATTATTCGCAGCATGTAGAGGTCATAGGTCAATTCAAGAAGTTACTCGAACAAACGCTATCAGGTTTAAAACAGTGTCAAACATGAAATGGTCGCCAACTCGAGTGTATTTCAAATTGCGTAAGCAGTAGTGCGGGTAGGTGAAGAGGCAAAGTTTAAAGTCAAGCTCAGTCGGGCCTGGTTAGTTCTTGCATGGGAGACTGCCTGAGAAAACCAGCTAGGGATTTTTTTTTTGGTTTCATCACATACATATTAAACATATGAGACAATGTTCGTGCATCTTTTTTCACTGTAATGTCAATTATTTTTAGTAGAAAAACATGGAAATTTAGGCATGTTTTCAAGTTCATGAACATTTTTTCCAATTTCTCTGTTACTTTTGGAGATCAAGTTGGTGATGATGTCGGCACATAGTGGGGGTTGACCTGTTAACGTACCGTGAAAAGTCGTACAAAGTGAACGCAAAGTTGTGCAAAGTGATTGGAAAGTTTGTAGATATATTTGTATGCTTGACCTAACTTGTTGGCATACAGAAACCCGCAGTTGTAACGTCAAATAAATGAATAAAAGCGAGATGAAAACAGCATATATAAGCAGAGTATCACATGAGCTGACTGACCGTGAAAATGATAGAAAACAGCATGCAAAGTTGGTAAAAACGTGCGAAACGTTGGCGGAGTTTCATGTATATTTAACCAAAGTCATTGGAATGCCAACCCCGCAGTTAAATTTCGAAAACATTAAGTAAAAGTCAAGAAAATGCCAGATATATAAGCAGATTATGGCAACTGCAAACCGTAAATCGAAGACAAACTGCTTGCAAAGTTTTGAAAACCGATTGCAAAGTTTGTAGATTCGTTTGGGAATGTTACATATGATATTATATTGACGGGTTACATAATCAAAAGTTCGAAAACTTAAACAAATATTTCGTAAATTGCCGTTAAAGTAGCGTACTATTATTCGCAGCATGTAGAGGTCATAGATCAATTCAAGAAGTTACTCGAACAAACGCTATCAGGTTTAAAACAGTGTCAAACATGAAATAGTCGCCAACTCGAGTGTATTTCAAATTGCGTAAGCAGTAGTGCGGGTAGGTGAAGAGGCAAAGTTTAAAGTCAAGCTCAGTCGGGCCTGGTTAGTTCTTGCATGGGAGACTGCCTGAGAAAACCAGCTAGGGATTTTTTTTTTGGTTTCATCACATACATATTAAACATATGAGACAATGTTCGTGCATCTTTTTTCACTATAATGTCAATTATTTTTAGTAGAAAAACAAGGAAATTTAGGCATGTTTTCAAGTTCATGAACATTTTTCCAATTTCTCTGTTACTTTTGGAGATCAAGTTGGTGATGATGTCGGCACATAGTGGGGTTTGACCTGTTAACGTACCGTGAAAAGTCGTACAAAGTGAACGCAAAGTTGTGCAAAGTGATTGGAAAGTTTGTAAATATATTTGTATGCTTGACCTAACTTGTTGGCACACAGAAACCCGCAGTTGTAAAGTCAAATAAATGAATAAAAGCGAGATGAAAACAGCCTATATAAGCAGAGTATCACATGAGCTGACTGACCGTAAAAATGATAGAAAACAGCATGCAAAGTTGGTAAAAACGTGCGAAACGTTGGCGGAGTTTCATGTATATGTAACCTAAGTCATTGGAATGCCAACCCCGCAGTTAAATTTCGAAAACATTAAGTAAAAGTCAAGAAAATGCCAGATATATAAGCAGATTATGGCAACTGCAAACCGTAAGTCGAAGACAAACTGCTTGCAAAGTTTTGAAAAACGATTGCAAAGTTTGTAGATTCGTTTGGGAATGTTACATATGATATTATATTGACGGGTTACATAGTCAAAAGTTCGAAAACTTAAAAAAATATTTCGTAAATTGCCGTTAAAATAGCGTACTATTATTCGCAGCATGTAGAGGTCATAGGTCAATTCAAGAAGTTACTCGAACAAACGCTATCAGGTTTAAAACAGTGTCAAACATGAAATGGTCGCCAACTCGAGTGTATTTCAAATTGCGTAAGCAGTAGTGCGGGTAGGTGAAGAGGCAAAGTTTAAAGTCAAGCTCAGTCGGGCCTGGTTAGTTCTTGCATGGGAGACTGCCTGAGAAAACCAGCTAGGGATTTTTTTTTTGGTTTCATCACATACATATTAAACATATGAGACAATGTTCGTGCATCTTTTTTCACTGTAATGTCAATTATTTTTAGTAGAAAAACATGGAAATTTAGGCATGTTTTCAAGTTCATGAACATTTTTTCCAATTTCTCTGTTACTTTTGGAGATCAAGTTGGTGATGATGTCGGCACATAGTGGGGGTTGACCTGTTAACGTACCGTGAAAAGTCGTACAAAGTGAACGCAAAGTTGTGCAAAGTGATTGGAAAGTTTGTAGATATATTTGTATGCTTGACCTAACTTGTTGGCATACAGAAACCCGCAGTTGTAACGTCAAATAAATGAATAAAAGCGAGATGAAAACAGCATATATAAGCAGAGTATCACATGAGCTGACTGACCGTGAAAATGATAGAAAACAGCATGCAAAGTTGGTAAAGGCGTGCGAAACGTTGGCGGAGTTTCATGTATATTTAACCAAAGTCATTGGAATGCCAACCCCGCAGTTAAATTTCGAAAACATTAAGTAAAAGTCAAGAAAATGCCAGATATATAAGCAGATTATGGCAACTGCAAACCGTAAGTCGAAGACAAACTGCTTGCAAAGTTTTGAAAAACGATTGCAAAGTTTGTAGATTCGTTTGGGAATGTTACATATGATATTATATTGACGGGTTACATAGTCAAAAGTTCGAAAACTTAAAAAAATATTTCGTAAATTGCCGTTAAAATAGCGTACTATTATTCGCAGCATGTAGAGGTCATAGGTCAATTCAAGAAGTTACTCGAACAAACGCTATCAGGTTTAAAACAGTGTCAAACATGAAATAGTCGCCAACTCGAGTGTATTTCAAATTGCGTTAGCAGTAGTGCGGGTAGGTGAAGAGGCAAAGTTTAAAGTCAAGCTCAGTCGGGCCTGGTTAGTTCTTGCATGGGAGACTGCCTGAGAAAACCAGCTAGGGATTTTTTTTTTGGTTTCATCACATACATATTAAACATATGAGACAATGTTCGTGCATCTTTTTTCACTGTAATGTCAATTATTTTTAGTAGAAAAACAAGGAAATTTAGGCATGTTTTCAAGTTCATGAACATTTTTCCAATTTCTCTGTTACTTTTGGAGATCAAGTTGGTGATGATGTCGGCACATAGTGGGGTTTGACCTGTTAACGTACCATGAAAAGTCGTACAAAGTGAACGCAAAGTTGTGCAAAGTGATTGAAAAGTTTGTAGATATATTTGTATGCTTGACCTAACTTGTTGGCATACAGAAACCCGCAGTTGTAACGTCAAATAAATGAATAAAAGCGAGATGAAAACAGCATATATAAGCAGAGTATCACATGAGCTGACTGACCGTGAAAATGATAGAAAACAGCATGCAAAGTTGGTAAAGGCGTGCGAAACGTTGGCGGAGTTTCATGTATATTTAACCAAAGTCATTGGAATGCCAACCCCGCAGTTAAATTTCGAAAACATTAAGTAAAAGTCAAGAAAATGCCAGATATATAAGCAGATTATGGCAACTGCAAACCGTAAGTCGAAGACAAACTGCTTGCAAAGTTTTGAAAAACGATTGCAAAGTTTGTAGATTCGTTTGGGAATGTTACATATGATATTATATTGACGGGTTACATAGTCAAAAGTTCGAAAACTTAAAAAAATATTTCGTAAATTGCCGTTAAAATAGCGTACTATTATTCGCAGCATGTAGAGGTCATAGGTCAATTCAAGAAGTTACTCGAACAAACGCTATCAGGTTTAAAACAGTGTCAAACATGAAATAGTCGCCAACTCGAGTGTATTTCAAATTGCGTTAGCAGTAGTGCGGGTAGGTGAAGAGGCAAAGTTTAAAGTCAAGCTCAGTCGGGCCTGGTTAGTTCTTGCATGGGAGACTGCCTGAGAAAACCAGCTAGGGATTTTTTTTTTGGTTTCATCACATACATATTAAACATATGAGACAATGTTCGTGCATCTTTTTTCACTGTAATGTCAATTATTTTTAGTAGAAAAACAAGGAAATTTAGGCATGTTTTCAAGTTCATGAACATTTTTCCAATTTCTCTGTTACTTTTGGAGATCAAGTTGGTGATGATGTCGGCACATAGTGGGGTTTGACCTGTTAACGTACCATGAAAAGTCGTACAAAGTGAACGCAAAGTTGTGCAAAGTGATTGAAAAGTTTGTAGATATATTTGTATGCTTGACCTAACTTGTTGGCATATAGAAACCCGCAGTTGTAAAGTCAAATAAATGAATAAAAGCGAGATGAAAACAGCATATATAAGCAGAGTATCACATGAGCTGACTGACCGTGAAAATGATAGAAAACAGCATGCAAAGTTGGTAAAGGCGTGCGAAACGTTGGCGGAGTTTCATGTATATTTAACCTAAGTCATTGGAATGCCAACCCCGCAGTTAAATTTCGAAAACATTAAGTAAAAGTCAAGAAAATGCCAGATATATAAGCAGATTATGGCAACTGCAAACCGTAAGTCGAAGACAAACTGCTTGCAAAGTTTTGAAAAACGATTGCAAAGTTTGTAGATTCGTTTGGGAATGTTACATATGATATTATATTGACGGGTTACATAGTCAAAAGTTCGAAAACTTAAAAAAATATTTCGTAAATTGCCGTTAAAATAGCGTACTATTATTCGCAGCATGTAGAGGTCATAGGTCAATTCAAGAAGTTACTCGAACAAACGCTATCAGGTTTAAAACAGTGTCAAACATGAAATGGTCGCCAACTCGAGTGTATTTCAAATTGCGTAAGCAGTAGTGCGGGTAGGTGAAGAGGCAAAGTTTAAAGTCAAGCTCAGTCGGGCCTGGTTAGTTCTTGCATGGGAGACTGCCTGAGAAAACCAGCTAGGGATTTTTTTTTTGGTTTCATCACATACATATTAAACATATGAGACAATGTTCGTGCATCTTTTTTCACTGTAATGTCAATTATTTTTAGTAGAAAAACATGGAAATTTAGGCATGTTTTCAAGTTCATGAACATTTTTTCCAATTTCTCTGTTACTTTTGGAGATCAAGTTGGTGATGATGTCGGCACATAGTGGGGGTTGACCTGTTAACGTACCGTGAAAAGTCGTACAAAGTGAACGCAAAGTTGTGCAAAGTGATTGGAAAGTTTGTAGATATATTTGTATGCTTGACCTAACTTGTTGGCATACAGAAACCCGCAGTTGTAACGTCAAATAAATGAATAAAAGCGAGATGAAAACAGCATATATAAGCAGAGTATCACATGAGCTGACTGACCGTGAAAATGATAGAAAACAGCATGCAAAGTTGGTAAAGGCGTGCGAAACGTTGGCGGAGTTTCATGTATATTTAACCAAAGTCATTGGAATGCCAACCCCGCAGTTAAATTTCGAAAACATTAAGTAAAAGTCAAGAAAATGCCAGATATATAAGCAGATTATGGCAACTGCAAACCGTAAGTCGAAGACAAACTGCTTGCAAAGTTTTGAAAAACGATTGCAAAGTTTGTAGATTCGTTTGGGAATGTTACATATGATATTATATTGACGGGTTACATAGTCAAAAGTTCGAAAACTTAAAAAAATATTTCGTAAATTGCCGTTAAAATAGCGTACTATTATTCGCAGCATGTAGAGGTCATAGGTCAATTCAAGAAGTTACTCGAACAAACGCTATCAGGTTTAAAACAGTGTCAAACATGAAATAGTCGCCAACTCGAGTGTATTTCAAATTGCGTTAGCAGTAGTGCGGGTAGGTGAAGAGGCAAAGTTTAAAGTCAAGCTCAGTCGGGCCTGGTTAGTTCTTGCATGGGAGACTGCCTGAGAAAACCAGCTAGGGATTTTTTTTTTGGTTTCATCACATACATATTAAACATATGAGACAATGTTCGTGCATCTTTTTTCACTGTAATGTCAATTATTTTTAGTAGAAAAACAAGGAAATTTAGGCATGTTTTCAAGTTCATGAACATTTTTCCAATTTCTCTGTTACTTTTGGAGATCAAGTTGGTGATGATGTCGGCACATAGTGGGGTTTGACCTGTTAACGTACCATGAAAAGTCGTACAAAGTGAACGCAAAGTTGTGCAAAGTGATTGAAAAGTTTGTAGATATATTTGTATGCTTGACCTAACTTGTTGGCATATAGAAACCCGCAGTTGTAAAGTCAAATAAATGAATAAAAGCGAGATGAAAACAGCATATATAAGCAGAGTATCACATGAGCTGACTGACCGTGAAAATGATAGAAAACAGCATGCAAAGTTGGTAAAGGCGTGCGAAACGTTGGCGGAGTTTCATGTATATTTAACCTAAGTCATTGGAATGCCAACCCCGCAGTTAAATTTCGAAAACATTAAGTAAAAGTCAAGAAAATGCCAGATATATAAGCAGATTATGGCAACTGCAAACCGTAAGTCGAAGACAAACTGCTTGCAAAGTTTTGAAAAACGATTGCAAAGTTTGTAGATTCGTTTGGGAATGTTACATATGATATTATATTGACGGGTTACATAGTCAAAAGTTCGAAAACTTAAAAAAATATTTCGTAAATTGCCGTTAAAATAGCGTACTATTATTCGCAGCATGTAGAGGTCATAGGTCAATTCAAGAAGTTACTCGAACAAACGCTATCAGGTTTAAAACAGTGTCAAACATGAAATAGTCGCCAACTCGAGTGTATTTCAAATTGCGTAAGCAGTAGTGCGGGTAGGTGAAGAGGCAAAGTTTAAAGTCAAGCTCAGTCGGGCCTGGTTAGTTCCTGCATGGGAGACTGCCTGAGAAAACCAGCTAGGGATTTTTTTTTTGGTTTCATCACATACATATTAAACATATGAGACAATGTTCGTGCATCTTTTTTCACTGTAATGTCAATTATTTTTAGTAGAAAAACAAGGAAATTTAGGCATGTTTTCAAGTTCATGAACATTTTTCCAATTTCTCTGTTACTTTTGGAGATCAAGTTGGTGATGATGTCGGCACATAGTGGGGTTTGACCTGTTAACGTACCATGAAAAGTCGTACAAAGTGAACGCAAAGTTGTGCAAAGTGATTGAAAAGTTTGTAGATATATTTGTATGCTTGACCTAACTTGTTGGCATATAGAAACCCGCAGTTGTAAAGTCAAATAAATGAATAAAAGCGAGATGAAAACAGCATATATAAGCAGAGTATCACATGAGCTGACTGACCGTGAAAATGATAGAAAACAGCATGCAAAGTTGGTAAAGGCGTGCGAAACGTTGGCGGAGTTTCATGTATATTTAACCTAAGTCATTGGAATGCCAACCCCGCAGTTAAATTTCGAAAACATTAAGTAAAAGTCAAGAAAATGCCAGATATATAAGCAGATTATGGCAACTGCAAACCGTAAGTCGAAGACAAACTGCTTGCAAAGTTTTGAAAAACGATTGCAAAGTTTGTAGATTCGTTTGGGAATGTTACATATGATATTATATTGACGGGTTACATAGTCAAAAGTTCGAAAACTTAAAAAAATATTTCGTAAATTGCCGTTAAAATAGCGTACTATTATTCGCAGCATGTAGAGGTCATAGGTCAATTCAAGAAGTTACTCGAACAAACGCTATCAGGTTTAAAACAGTGTCAAACATGAAATAGTCGCCAACTCGAGTGTATTTCAAATTGCGTAAGCAGTAGTGCGGGTAGGTGAAGAGGCAAAGTTTAAAGTCAAGCTCAGTCGGGCCTGGTTAGTTCCTGCATGGGAGACTGCCTGAGAAAACCAGCTAGGGATTTTTTTTTTGGTTTCATCACATACATATTAAACATATGAGACAATGTTCGTGCATCTTTTTTCACTGTAATGTCAATTATTTTTAGTAGAAAAACAAGGAAATTTAGGCATGTTTTCAAGTTCATGAACATTTTTCCAATTTCTCTGTTACTTTTGGAGATCAAGTTGGTGATGATGTCGGCACATAGTGGGGTTTGACCTGTTAACGTACAGTGAAAAGTCGTACAAAGTGAACGCAAAGTTGTGCAAAGTGATTGGAAAGTTTGTAGATATATTTGTATGCTTGACCTAACTTGTTGGCATACAGAAACCCGCAGTTGTAAAGTCAAATAGATGAATAAAAGCGAGATGAAAACAGCCTATATAAGCAGAGTATCACATGAGCTGACTGACCGTAAAAATGATAGAAAACAGCATGCAAAGTTGGTAAAAACGTGCGAAACGTTGGCGGAGTTTCATGTATATTTAACCTAAGTCATTGGAATGCCAACCCCGCAGTTAAATTTCGAAAACATTAAGTAAAAGTCAAGAAAATGCCAGATATATAAGCAGATTATGGCAACTGCAAACCGTAAGTCGAAGACAAACTGCTTGCAAAGTTTTGAAAAACGATTGCAAAGTTTTTAGATTCGTTTGGGAATGTTACATATGATATTATATTGACGGGTTACATAATCAAAAGTTCGAAAACTTAAACAAATATTTCGTAAATTGCCGTTAAAGTAGCGTACTATTATTCGCAGCATGTAGAGGTCATAGGTCAATTCAAGAAGTTACTCGAACAAACGGTATCAGGTTTAAAACAGTGTCAAACATGAAATAGTCGCCAACTCGAGTGTATTTCAAATTGCGTAAGCAGTAGTGCGGGTAGGTGAAGAAGCAAAGTTTAAAGTCAAGCTCAGTCGGGCCTGGTTAGTTCTTGCACGGGAGACTGCCTGAGAAAACCAGCTAGGGATTTTTTTTTTTGGTTTCATCACATACATATTAAACATATGAGACAATGTTCGTGCATCTTTTTTCACTGTAATGTCAATTATTTTTAGTAGAAAAACATGGAAATTTAAGCATGTTTTCAAGTTCATGAACATTTTTCCAATTTCTCTGTTACTTTTGGAGATCAAGTTGGTGATGATGTCGGCACATAGTGGGGTTTGACCTGTTAACGTACAGTGAAAAGTCGTACAAAGTGAACGCAAAGTTGTGCAAAGTGATTGGAAAGTTTGTAGATATATTTGTATGCTTGACCTAACTTGTTGGCATACAGAAACCCGCAGTTGTAAAGTCAAATAGATGAATAAAAGCGAGATGAAAACAGCCTATATAAGCAGAGTATCACATGAGCTGACTGACCGTAAAAATGATAGAAAACAGCATGCAAAGTTGGTAAAAACGTGCGAAACGTTGGCGGAGTTTCATGTATATTTAACCTAAGTCATTGTAATGCCAACCCCGCAGTTAAATTTCGAAAACATTAAGTAAAAGTCAAGAAAATGCCAGATATATAAGCAGATTATGGCAACTGCAAACCGTAAGTCGAAGACAAACTGCTTGCAAAGTTTTGAAAAACGATTGCAAAGTTTGTAGATTCGTTTGGGAATGTTACATATGATATTATATTGACGGGTTACATAATCAAAAGTTCGAAAACTTAAACAAATATTTCGTAAATTGCCGTTAAAGTAGCGTACTATTATTCGCAGCATGTAGAGGTCATAGGTCAATTCAAGAAGTTACTCGAACAAACGCTATCAGGTTTAAAACAGTGTCAAACATGAAATAGTCGCCAACTCGAGTGTATTTCAAATTGCGTAAGCAGTAGTGCGGGTAGGTGAAGAAGCAAAGTTTAAAGTCAAGCTCAGTCGGGCCTGGTTAGTTCTTGCACGGGAGACTGCCTGAGAAAACCAGCTAGGGATTTTTTTTTTGGTTTCATCACATACATATTAAACATATGAGACAATGTTCGTGCATCTTTTTTCACTGTAATGTCAATTATTTTTAGTAGAAAAACATGGAAATTTAAGCATGTTTTCAAGTTCATGAACATTTTTCCAATTTCTCTGTTACTTTTGGAGATCAAGTTGGTGATGATGTCGGCACATAGTGGGGTTTGACCTGTTAACGTACCGTGAAAAGTCGTACAAAGTGAACGCAAAGTTGTGCAAAGTGATTGGAAAGTTTGTAGATATATTTGTATGCTTGACCTAACTTGTTGGCATACAGAAACCCGCAGTTGTAAAGTCAAATAGATGAATAAAAGCGAGATGAAAACAGCCTATATAAGCAGAGTATCACATGAGCTGACTGACCGTAAAAATGATAGAAAACAGCATGCAAAGTTGGTAAAAACGTGCGAAACGTTGGCGGAGTTTCATGTATATTTAACCTAAGTCATTGTAATGCCAACCCCGCAGTTAAATTTCGAAAACATTAAGTAAAAGTCAAGAAAATGCCAGATATATAAGCAGATTATGGCA